>NC_090442.1:327452460-327765429 GCF_031143425.1 Pleurodeles waltl
ACTTTTTGAGGATGTGACTTTGTCTGATCCTGTTGATAAGAAGGTCAGGGCTCCTTTCAAGAGATCTCACGCTGGTCTTAGTCTCTCTTTGTGTTATGATGTCCATTAGGTCTATAGTTCTCAGTTGCTTGTTATGGATTTTCAGTCCCTTTCCTCTGCCATTCAGGAGGGTGAAGATTTCTCTGATTTGCTGTCCTGTATGGAAGTTTAAGCTAAGTTTCTTTCGGATATTGTTTTTGACTCTCTTAAGGCTTCTGCTATGGCCATTGCTGGTTCTGTTTCCGCTCGCTGTCATCTCCATCTCACAGGCTGGAGGGTTGATTCCTCCCAGAAGAATGGGTATTACACATGCCCTTTGGTGGTTCTAAACTCTTTGGGGATGAACTGGAGGAGGTCCTCAGGAAATCCTTCAAGTGTCAGAAACATGTTCAGCCTTTCCGTCCGAGACCTAAAGTTTGGGATGGTGCTAAGAGACGGGGGATCAGTTTCGGAAACACCAGCCCGATTCCCTGCCTCTCCACTCCCCGTTCCAGCGTAGGGGTCCTCCTTCGGGGGGTGCCTCTCATCAGCCTCGTGGTAGAGGTGGTAAGAAGCCTCCTTCCTGACTCACCTGGCCCCCCAGGATCTCCCACTGGGGGGAGCCTGTCTCAGTTATTTCCAGTTTGGGCTGCCTCCAGCACAGATGCCTGGGTTCTTCAGGTGGTGTTCCCAGGATGTTTGCCTGCACGTTTCTCAGGAGTTTCCGGATCTTTACTTCCTTCATACGGATTGGCCTCAGGATCCGGTGAAGCAATCATCTCTTGCCAATGGTATCTCCTCCCTGGTCCTAAAAGGTGCGATTCAGCTGGTTCCTCCTCAGGAGAGGGGGTACTGATGCTGTTCCCATGTCTTCATGGTCAGGAAAGTCACGGGGGATTTTTATCTGATCATCGACCTTAGGTTTCTTAACCGCTTTGTACTGACATTGCATTTTTGATGTCCTCTTTGCATCAGGAGATTCCCTTGGTCTCTCCAGGGGACTTCATGACCAAGATCGATCTTCAGGACCACTATCTACATGTTCCAATGGCCCCCTCCTCTCAGAGGTTTCTGAGGCTTGCAGTGGGCTCCCAACATTGGCAATTCCAGGTGCTCACTTTTGGACTCAAGTCCTCCCCCCAGATTTTCACCAAGGTTCTGGCCTCGGTGGTGCATCTCCTGCATTTCAGGGGTGTTCTGGTCTACCTGTATCACGACGACCTTCTGATCCATGCACCTTGTCTGAACCAATCTCTGGCAGTCACGTCCTCCAATGTCTCCCTGTTGGGGGATTTTGGTTTCCCTACACATCCCTCCAAGTCTCATCTGACTCCCTCTCAGTGTCTGGAGTATATTGGTGCCTTTTTCAATACGGAGACTGGGATGGTGTCCCTTCCTACCTCCAGGGGTGCACAACTCCGTCAGTTTCTTCGGTGCCTCCTGCAGGTTCCGTCTGCTTCTGCAAGAGAGTGGCTGCATCTTCAAGGTCTGATGGTAGGTTGGGTTTGTTTCCTGAGTTCTCCCCTTCCTTACCATTGTCTTGCTTGTCCAAGTTGTTGGATGTTTTGGCGCTACCTCATTTTTTCTTCTTTTCTTTTCAGGCGGCAACTTTGGATGTCGTCCCATGTGCTCGCCTTTATTTGAGCCCGGTGGTTCACCATATCCTTTCTCATTGGACTCTGGCCGGCGGCGACTTGGAGGCTCTCATTCCTGTTTCAACTCCTATTCATCACGATCTCCTCTGGTGGTTGCACCATCTGTCCCTAGACCATGGTTTTCCTCTTCAATCTCTGACGCCTCTGGTCCTCATGACTGATGCCAGCAGCCTGGGCTGGGGGGCAGTATTGGGGGTCCTCACTGCTCAGGGTCTCTTGTCTATGGTGGAGGCTTCGATGTCCTCCAATTGGAGGGAGCTTAAAGGAGTCTGGTATGCCCTCCAGTTCTTTGCTGCTCCTCTTCAGGGTCACTTGGATGTGGTCAGGGTGAACAACCGAGTGGCTGTGTCATACATCAATCGCCAGTTCGGCACCAGGTCCCCCACCCTCAATCTCCTTGCTCGCCACATTGTATTCTGTGCAGAGACACATCTCCTCGAGTTGCAGGCGGTTCACATTTGGGGTGTGCTGAATCGTTAGGGGAATGTCCTGAGTTGGGTGTTCCCGTCCTCCCTGGAGTTCGTCCTAGCTCCTTTGGTGTTTTCCCAGATTGAGGTCGGTGGGGTGTCCCTGCAGTGGATCTCTTTGCTACCCCCTTGAATGCCAACCTTCCCCTCTACTTCACCAGGCTCCTCTCTCTGGGTGCGCTGGGGACCAATGCCCTGTCCAGACCGTGGCCTCCAGGTCTTCTCTACATCTTTCCCCCATTTTCTCTGATCCAGCGGTTCCTGTCTCGCCTTCTCCAGGACGTGGCGGAGGTGGTTGTGGTTCTCCCTCTTTGGCAGCGGAGACCTTGGTTTCCCCTTCTCCGTCTCCTTGCAGTGGGGTCAGAGTGGTGTCTTCCTCGGAACCCTTCCCCTCTGTCTGTCCCTCTTCACCCTCTGCGATCTCTGACGCGTTTGCATCTCACGGTCTGGAGGTTGAGAGGGAGGGCCTTATGAATCAAGGGCTTTCTTTGCAGGTTTCCCGTTCACTCCAGTCTTCTAGACGGGGTTCTACTAATAAGGCTCATGCTCATCATTGGAGTTCTTTTGATGCTTGGTGCAGGACTCGGTCCCTGTCTCCTGTTCCTGCCCCTTCCTCTTCAATATTTCAGTTGCTTCAGGAGGGTTTTGATAAGGGGCTCTCTGTGGCTAATCTGAAACTCCAATGGTGCTCTATCAAAACTTTTCATGCTCAATGGGATGATTTGTCCTCTTATTCTAGCGTAGCCTGTAGATTGTTCCGCCCCTTAGGAACTCTTTTTCGTTCTGGGACCTTCCTGTGGTGCTTGTATCTGAAGTCGCCTCTGAATGAGCCA
This sequence comes from Pleurodeles waltl, assembly GCF_031143425.1. NCBI lineage: Eukaryota > Metazoa > Chordata > Amphibia > Caudata > Salamandridae > Pleurodeles > Pleurodeles waltl. Next base: position 327,455,434 of record NC_090442.1, read on the forward strand.
TTGGAATCTGTTTCCCTTAAGTTCCTAACTTTGAAGTGTTTTTTTTCTGATGGCCATTACTACTGCAGGCATTTGGAGAAGCTTAGAAACTTGGTTTGTCACCCTCCATTCCTACGTATTTTTGAGAACCGGGTCATCCTTGGATCCTAAGTTCCTCCCTAAGGTGAACTCTTCTTTTCATCGGGACGAGGATATTGTTCTCCCTGTCCTCTCTCAGGCGGCTTTGGACTCTGACCCTTCCATGTCCCTTTTGGATGTTGTCCAGGCATTGAAGATCTATATCTCTAGGTCTTCTGAGTTTCATCTCTCTGACCACCTTTTTGTCAGTTTTGGGCTTGTACGGAAAGGCGGCAGCCCTTCTTCTTCCACCCTGTCCTGCTGGATTAAGTCTGTTATTGTTTCCGCTGACCAGGCCCTGGGCACAGAGGTTCCAGGTGGGGTCAAGGCTCATTCCACTTGCGGAATGTCCGCTTCCTGAGCTGCATGGTCTTTTGTTTCCCTCCAGGATATTTGCAATGCTGCCAGCTGGTCTTCTCCTTCCACTTTAATTTCTCATTACAGATTGCATGTTGCTCAGGGTTCTGAATTGTCTTTTGCCTCGGAGATTTTTGTCGCAGCTGCTTCATCCTCCTGTGTTGGCTCCTTGTTGTTGGACTCTTTGGTTATCCTGCATGTAGCCTGTGGTGCTCCTCTGCTTTTTGTATGCCTCATTAAATTTTGCACTGCACTGATTTGTTTTCTTTTGATTCTTTTGTGTGGCTGTTGAAAGTAGTCTTGCTTAGGCATCCCTCCATGCGTTTGGAAGGGGATCAGGAAGGAGGATGAGTAGGTAATGCTTGTTTTACTTACCGGTAATCTTCATTACTCAGATTCTTCCTTCCTCGTCCTCTTCCGTAAGTACCTCCGTCCCTCCCGGTTCTTTCATCAGCTGTTCTGGTGGCACTTTGTGATATACAGATTGTTTTGGGGGGGAAGGGGCTATTTACACATGTCCTTCTTCCCTTTCATTGAAAGGGAAGAAGTAGCTTCTAAAAGGTGACATGAGGAGTGAAGAGAGCACTTCACTCCATGCGTTCGGAAAAGGACGAGGAGGAAGAATCGGAGTAATGAAGATTACCGGTAAGTAATCCGAGCATTTCTCTACAACGTCCAGTGCTGTCTGAGTTTGGTAAAATCAACTATAAATCAATTAATCTTGTTCAATAGGACAGTCACATGACAGATACAACATCTGTCTGTTTAAAAATTACTAACAATAATTGAATCGCCACCCAAACCTGTACACTTTACTGGTTACAAGCAACTATTTATGTAAGCTACAATTTGAAAGCTGGTCTAAATTAGATTCAAATTCAAGTGACTCAGTATAATTGGTATTAAGCATGTAATTACACATACTTTATAAAAAACAATTGCAAACTGTGGAGCTGCCCTAGATGGACTGCCACATTTCATTTATCACACCCACCCCACACTTTGAACGATCCCCATAATCGGAATTTCATTTGACGAAGAAACTTGCTATTTTCGTCCAAACCTTGGAAACATAAACACATAAAGTTATTCCGTGAGCAAGTGCTCTTAAGCTACCGGGGATGCATCTGTGTGAAGGTCATAATGTTGTGTTAATGTTTTGCTTGGTAATGCTTATTATCTATAATAAGAGATATAATAGATGCAAGTCACTATGTCCCTGTCCTAAAAAGAGGGTGCAGATATTAACTGTTATGTGGTCTCATCTAAATATGGCAGAATATGCAATTCCAGACGAGTATTCAGCTAACCGGTTAGGGCTACTGAAGTGAAACTCAAGTCCTAAGCCACAGAGAGCTAGTGATTCACTTGAGAACCCAAAGAAATTCTCTCAGTAAATGTTTTTTCATCATATTCACTGTTTCCTAATATTTTGTACAGAAGATATCGGTAGCCGTGTGGATGGACAGTAGTGAATAAGACTGCTGAAGATTAGCAAGAGCCCAGAGTTATGGTTTAGGCCCTGAAGAAAAGCTCTTCAGCTTGTCTCTGAACTGCAGACATTTTGAGACTTATGCTATTGACAGAGAAGCTGTTCCATGGATGGAAACGATTTTCTGTTTTTGTTGTTATTTTTTACAGCATTTAGTTTCAATTAGTGTCAGTCTGAATTCAGGTGTGATGATGTCCACTTGAGCTACTCAATTTCCATGCATAGCATAGTGGGTGTGGGTTTTGGGGATATTTGATCTGATGCAGCTTATTTTGAATATGGTCTGACTTGGAGGGGCAACCGCTGTATTTCCATCACGGTTGGTGTGATGCTCGAACGTCTTTAGACCTTTGGTGAGATATGCTGCTGCTGCTGCATACAGGATACATATTAAAAGGCCCAGATTGGGCCATGATGAATACAGGACACACCTCCATCTAGGTGTTAGAAGACTAAGGTCTGGACTATTGTTCTCAAATTGGTTTCTGGAAAGTGGTGTTTCGCTTTCTTCAGGAGGGAGAGATGGTGTAATACAGGTTTGGTTTTCATAGAAGTGAGGTTCGTGTCAAGAGTGAAACAAATTTTATTTAGTATGAACCCATTCAAGTTTATTTCGGTTAGCCATTGTGAACAGGGAAAATGATTTCTTGGTAGAGTTTAGTTTCAGGTAGGCACTAAATATCGAATTCTGAATGAGACTGAGGCTGGCTTTGACTCACTTGATATTGTGAATGGGGGACATGTTTAGACAGAGTATTGCAATTAACAGCCTTAGTAGCTTTGCAACATTTAAACAAAGGAAGCTTCATTGAAGATGCAACATATTTTAAAGCACATTTTCTTGTAACATGTGTTGGACATAGCATCCCACATCACCATGGTGCTACTTCAGAGCATTAGGCAAAGAAACTAATGTACATCTCACCAGTAAACCCATTTGCATGATCCAAATGATGTTGTGATGCAGCGAAGACTGGCGGTGTCCCACTTGCAGCCCGCAGTCAGATCGGTGGTCTATTTTCAGGCAGCTGTTCCTGCTGCGGGCCACTTTTTGGTTCGCAACTTGTTTTTTGGGACGCAGCATGACCTGAAACTTTCCCTTTGGGCTCTGTTTCACGCTGCACCCATATTTTACCCCCCTAGTTTTACTTACCTGTTTCTTACTGTTTTTCTTCTTTTCTTCTTTCTTCTCTTTTTCTTTTTTGTTCCTTCTTGGCCATATTTTCTCTTTCCCAGGAGTCTGTGTTTCCTTCCCTGCATGCCTTGCTCCCTACCTTTTATACTACGGCTATTTTTCCATTTACTTTAATGTGACTTTTCCTAATCCAAGATGGTGTGTCTTCATTACTTCCTGCATGTCACTTCCTGCATGTCACTTTTCCGTGCATTGCAAACACTTCCGTTCTGGTAGTGCTCCTCACTCCTGTATTGTGTGATTTTGGACTTCACCTGCTTTTCCCTGTCTGTAGTTTCTGTTCCAGACTTTTTTGCCTCATTTTTTTTTTTTCCTTTATATCTTTTTCCAGATTTCTTGATCTGAGGTTTTTACCAAATTGGGTTTTTTCCCCTGGGACTCCTTCTGGAGGCTACAGGCTGCTTGGTGTTCTATTATCAGCAGCACTGTGGCTACTGGAAAGGGTCACCCCTACTTTGGTCAATCCAGGACAAGCAAGAAACCTGGTGGTACCCAGAGACTGGCAGATTACAGCAGTAAGAAGCGTTCAGGTCATGACAGATTGCAAAGCCAATCATTTCTGACTGCCGAAAATACTGCTCTGAGACAAGCTCTGGTGTCTCGATCCATTGATGTACCTACCATCTCCACCTTAACACCAAGTTATTCTGGAGATCCTAACAAGTTAAAGGAATTTCTGGACTCTTTAAAGGTGTATTTTACATTTCAACCCTCTCAGTTTACCCAGTATAAGTCCAAGATTAGTTATTTGATAAGTTCTCTGTCTAGCCCAGCTTTACCCTGGACAACCCCTTTGGTGGCTGCCAATGGCTCTTTATAATCCAAATATTCAGATTTTCTTCAAGCCTTCAAACAGATGTTCGAATGACCTGGATTGGAAGCCGCTGCAGAAGAGGCGTTATGTGAGATACAAGGGAATCAGGATGTCCTGATTTACATAATCCGTTTCAAACTACTAGCGGTTGAAACCACATGGGTTGAACGCACCTTTGTGACACTCTTCCGTCGAGGGTTACAAGACGAAATAAAGAATGAACTGGTGCATTCCACCCAGGTAGAATAATTGAAAGAACTGATGGACCGGGGACTTAATACTGACTACCGTTTACAAGAACGTAGATTGGAGAAATGAAGGTCCAGGTTTCAGTCCCAAGCAGTAGCAATGCACTCTTCTGCACACCGCCCTGAAGAAAACCAACAATAGAAACCAGCCTCCACAGAAGAAGAACCCATGCAAATTGATGTAGCTCATGGACTGTTATCTGAAGCAGAACGAGAAAACAGATGACGCAAAGGCTTGTCTCTTTATTGTGGCAGTGCGGATCATCTCATTCGAATGTGTCCAATCAGTCCCACCAAACCACCGGGAAACGCCAGCTCCCGTCCCCTGTGAGAAGAAACGGGACGGGAGGCATTGAGATACCTTCTATCTGCTTCTCTAGAGAAGACCAACATCTCTGTTTATATTTTCAGTAATTCTACAGTGCCCTAACCAGGAAGAACAAGTGTTCACTTTATTGGATTGTGGAGCCAGTGGGATGTTCCTAGATGAGAAATGGGTTTAGGAAAAAGGAACACCTCGTGTTCCTAAAGAGATCCCCAAACATGTTCAAACAGTAGATGGCTCTCCTTTACCTTCCGGACCAGTGGTGGATACTACTCCTACCCTTTGCCTGCAATTTGGAAAACATAAGGAACACGTAGCCTTTGCCTTGATATCTTCTCCTAACCATACTATGATTCTGGGAATTCCTTGGTTAACACAACATAATCCATATATAAATTGGGAAACACAAACTATATCACTCTCATCCAACTTTTGTCAATTACATTGCTATTCGACAGATTCCAATTGGTCTCCGAAAGGGTCCATTTTCTCTTCCAATGAAGCAAGTAATACCATTAATGTGATTCTAGGAATGCCCAGATGCTATCAAGGATACTCTGACATGTTCCTGAAACCTCAAAAACCCATTTTGCCTCCTCACCGGGATTATGACTGTGCTATTCCTTTGATACCTGGGGTAGTAGTTCACTTTGGAAGAACGTATTCCTTATCAGAGCAGGAAAGAAAAATACTTAAGGAATACATAGATGAAAACATGCAGAGTGGATTGATTGTTCCCTCTTCATCACCTGCCGGGGCTCCTTTTTTCTTTGTACCTAAGAAGACTAAAGATCTCCGCCCCTGTATTGACTTTCAAGAGTTGAATAAAATGACCATCAAGGATAGGTATCCCCTACATCTTATTACGGATATTTTGGAAGCAGTCCAAGGAGCCAAGATATTCACCAAGTTAGATCTGTGGGGTGCCTATCATCTTTTATGGGTTAAGGAAGATGATGAATGGAAGACCGCTTTTCATACTCTTTCGTACTTGAATAATGCATCATGCCTTTTGGTCTGACTAATGCACCTTCAATAGTCCAAAGATTTATGGATTCGTTTTTCTCAGATCTTTTGAATCAAAGTGTTGTCTGGTATATTATCGTTGTCCTGAACACCATACTAAGCATGTTCTTCAGGTCCTGGAAAGACCCAGACACAACAATCTGTACTCTAAGGCCCTCATTCTGACCTTGGCGGGCGGCGGAGGCCGCCCGCCAAAGTCCCGCCGTCAGGTTACCGTTCCGCGGTCGAAAGACCGCGGCGGTAATTCTGACTTTCCCGCTGGGCTGGCGGGCGGTCTCCTTCAGACCGCCAGCCAGCCCAGCGGGAAAGAGGCTTCCACGATGAAGCCGGCTCGGAATCGAGCCGGCGGAGTGGAAGCTGTGCGACGGGTGCAGTTGCACCCGTCGCGTATTTCACTGTCTGCGCAGCAGACAGTGAAATACATGTAGGGGCCCTCTTACGGGGGCCCCTGCAATGCCCATGCCAGTGGCATGGGCACTGCAGGGGCCCCCAGGGGCCCCGCGACCCCCCCTACCGCCATCCGGATCTCGGCGGTCCGACCGCCGGGATCTGGATGGCGGTAGGGGGGGTCAGAATCCCGCGGCGGTGCAGCAAGCTGCGCCGCCGCGGAGGATTCAATGGGGCCGCGGTACACTGGCGGGACCCCGCCAGTGGTGCCGGTCCGACCGCGGCTTTACCGCCGTGGTCGGAATCCCCATTGGAGCACCGCCGGCTTGTCGGCGGTGCTCCCGCGGTCCTCCGCCCTGGCGGTCAAAGACCGCCAGGGTCAGAATGAGGGCCTAAGTCTGAAAAGTGTGAGTTCAACAAGACTGAGATTGTATATCTCGGGTCCGTATCAACCAAGTTAGCATCGCCAAGGACCCAGAAAAGGTACGAGCTATATTGGATTGGCCTTCTCCTGCTTCTGTTAAGGAGACACAATGCTTTCTATTGTTATCCAATTTGAAAAGGACTTTGCCCAACAACATGGTCAGATAACCCAGGCCATCAAAAAAGAAAGTCTAAAGAAGGGTTTCATTTGTACAGAAGAAGCAGAAAGAGCCTTTCAGAGTCTAAAATGTGCCTTTACACAAGCTCCGATATTATGTCATCCTGACCCTACAAAGAAATGTATAATGGTCACTGATGCATCAGATGGAGCTATTGGAGCTGTGCTACTACAAAGACAAGACAAGAAAGGCCTTGAACATCCTGTCTTTTACCTATCCCATGTGTTGTCAGATGCAGAACAAAACCATTCTGTGTTGGAGAGGGAATTACTAGCATTAAAAGCTGCTTGCAAGGAATGGAGACATTTTCTAATGGGTTCACAGGAGACGTTTGAAGTTAGAACAGATCATCGCAATCTACAATGCCTCCGCAGTTTTCAATGCCAGAATAGTCGGCAAGCCAGGTGGGCTTTCTTTTTCAGCCAATACGATTTTATAGTAACATACATACCTGGTTCCCAAAATGTTGTAGCAGATGCTTTATCTCGCAGATATCCAGAGAGCACAAATAATACTTATCCACACATCATAGAGCCACGTCAAATAGTGGGAGTTGTTCAATCCTTTCTCGACCGTGTGAAAGCAGAGTATCAAAATGTAACCATGGAAGAATGGAACGCTTTATGTTCCCACTTACAGAAGCATCAGGATGAAGGGACTACAATTCCCATGTTTTTAGAGGCAGCAGCCATCTTGGGGTGTGGCAGGCCTATAAAGCCCAGCCACACCCAAGCACAATGCTCACTATTTTGAAGACTTCGATGCAATCAGACCTCGTGGGGGGGTTCTCTGAGGAAGAGCAGAGTTCCTGCAAGGCAGAGTGACATCCGATTGAAGTATCCTTGTTTCCATGGTGAATTCAAAAACGAGTAGGTCATACTTGTAGCGGTAAGGCCTTGATGAATCCAATTTTGGAGGAAGTAATTACTTCCAGAAGTAAAGCGCCCCTTAGCACAACGAGCAAATCGTTTTCAGTTTCCAGAGTACAGCGGCCTTGGCGCGACGATCAAAGGCGTTTCAGAGCACAGATGTAAAGCGCTCTTTGCACGACAATTCAAGTGTTTCAGTTCACAAATGTAAAGTGCTATAGGCACGGCAATTCAAGCGCTTCAGTTCACAGATGTAAAGCGCTCTTGGCACGGCGATTGAAGCGCTTCAGTCCACAGATGTAAAGCGCTCTTGGCACAGCAAATCAAGCGCTTCAGTCCACAGATGTAAAGCGCTTTTGGCACGGCAATTCAAGCGCTTCAGTCCACAGATGTAAAGCGCTCTTGGCACGACAGTTCAAGAGCTTCAATCCACAGATGCAAAGCGCTCTTGGCATGGCAAATCAAGCGCTTCAGTCCACAGGTGTAAAGCGCTCTTGGCACGGCAATTCAAGTGCTTCAATCCACAGGTGTAAAGCATTCTTGGCATGGCAATTCAAGCGCTTCAGTCCACAGATGTAAAGCGCTCTTTGCACGACAATTGAAGTGTTTCAGTTCACCAATGTAAAGCGCTCTAGGCATGGCAATTCAAGCGCTTCAGTCCACAGATGTAAAGCGCTCTTGGCACAGCGATTCAAGCGCTTCAGTCCACAGGTGTAAATCGCTCTTGGCACGGCAAATCAAGCGCTTCAGTCCACATGTATAAAGCGCTCTTGGCACGGCAATTCAAGCGCTTCAGTCCGCAGATGTAAAGCGCTCTTGGCACAGCAGTTCAATCGCTTTAATCCACAGATGTAAAGTGCTCTTGGCATGGCAAATCAAGCGCTTCATTCCACAGGTGTAAAGCGATCTTGGCACTGCAATTCAAGCGCTTCAGTCCACAGATGTTAAGCGCTCTTGGCATGGCAAATCAAGCGCTTCAGTCCACAGGTGTAAAGTGCTCTTGGCACGGCAATTCAAACGCTTCAGTCCACAGATGTAAAGCGCTCTTGGCACGGCAGTTCAATCGCTTCAATCCACAGATGTAAAGTGCTCTTGGCATGGCAAATCAAGCGCTTCAGTCCACAGGTGTAAAGGTATCTTGGCATGGCAATTCAAGTGCTTCAATCCACAGGTGTAAAGGTATCTTGGCATGGCAATTCAAGCACTTCAGTCCACAGATGTTAAGCGCTCTTGGCATGGCAAATCAAACGCTTCAGTCCACAGGTGTAAAGTGCTCTTGGCACGGCAATTCAAACGCTTCAGTCTACAGATGAAAAGCGCTCTTGGCACGGCAATCCAAACACTTAAATCAACAGGAGTAAAAGCCTCTTGGCACAACAATCAAAGTGATTCAGGCCACATGAGTAAAGAGCCCCCTTAGCATAACGAGCGTAGCGCTTCAAGCAAGACAAGTAAAAGCGCTTCCTGGTATTATAAGTAAAGCGCTTCAAGTTCAATGAGTAAAAACTTTTCGGCCTTTATAGTTGTTAATGTGAAAGTATTTTTGGAGATAAGCAAATCATAGTTTTCATTGTTTTTTGGAAAGTATAATATGTGAAAAGCATAAAGGTTTATGTTATGAATGCATAGATGTTACAGGATTGATATTCTGAGAATGATCATAGTCCAAAGCTCTTGCCATCTCTAGGTTCTGAGGTCATAGTTTATTCTTGTTCCAGGAGTCAAAGAAGGGGCTTTGCCCTTATTTCAAAAGGGGTCTCCATCTGATATCGGAGACCCATTTAGTCAAGAGTCTATTGATGAGTTATATTTCTATGAATGAGTAAGTGCATATTTGTTCTAACCTTTTCTTTTCAGATCTCTCTCTCTGCTGTTCCCTACCCTAATTCACTTCCCCCCGACTGGCTTCATCATAACTCTGTGCTATAATAGCTTTCTGAGTTGGTGACGCCAGAAGGTGGGCCTTTTGTTCAGCAATGTGCAGATCCAGAGGAATGGACACTGTGACACTGATGAGCCTGAATCATTACCAGAGTATGGCAGATACCCTAATATATGCACTTTTAGGATCATACCTGGTGAAAGGTGATATTGGGATAAAACTGGTATGCCCAAGAGTAAATCCTTGGACACCAAAGGATTATGAATGGCAGAGTGCCATTCTGATATAGGCAGCTCTTCATGATGAATATGAACATTAAAATACTTACTAAGGTGCTGTCCTCCTGACTGCCAGGAGTAGTCAGCAGATTTACACCATGTCCAAGAAAAAAGCATGCAACATCGTAAGCTAGAGAACCATTTAAACATAGGGCTGCAATTAATAGGTTGATTTTAGCACATTTACAAGGTATTTCATTCTTGGGTGTAAGAGGGAATTCAAGTCTTAGCTGGCAAGTAGTGTGTGGTTACCAACTGTGTTACTTGATTGACCATTTCTCTATGCACTGATAGTGGAGCTCTTGGCATGTACACTTTGGATAGTCACGAAGAGGAGGCATCTATAAAAAGGATGTACCACCTATTTTTCTCAAAGTTTGCAAGTTGAGATGGTAAGGTCGTCTACTTCTTCTAAGTCATCAATAATTGTTACATTTGTTTGGTTCAGCCTATAATCACATGCCAGGCTTTTGTCCCTCTCCTACAGAGCCAACTTAACTACTCTGCTCCCCAGCAGAGGGAACAGAGACCTCCTCAACAAAGGGAGCCATTGTCAGTAAGTGACCCAGTTCCTGGGGGAGGAAAGAGGCATGGGAAAAGTTTGCATCCGATAATTAACTTGTCACTGTGCACCTGGGCCTGGGCAGCCTAGAAACACTGAACCAGGGAGGAGCTGAAGCCCCCAGAGGAGCTCAGTCCAGAGAAAACTTGACAGCATCATGTTGGATTTTCCCAGACTTCTGTGCAGAAGATTTGGGACAGAGGTGGAGGGATGATGTGGCATCCTAGGACTGGCCAAGGTTACCTGTCTGCTAGAACTTTCCATCCCTACGTAAAAACCCCTGCACAAGGGAAAGAGAGACAGGAGAAGATCCTGGACCTGGCAGGCAATGATAATGGAAGAATGCTTAGCTGGAAAAAGATGCCACCTGATGTACTACTAAGATGGATGAAGAACTTTTTTATCAGCTGATCACAAGCCTGTGCCTGTGCTGAGCCCCCCTTTTTAATGTTTGGGACACTTTGCTCTTAAGTCTTTAAAATTTTCCACACAAAATATACCCAGGCCTCATTTAAATTTCAATAAAAAATAAAAAAAACTAGATAAATAAAAAAATGTAAATCTTACATGATTGATCTCTTACCTTAAATTACGTTTGCAGACACCTTCTATGAAGGAAACCTGTGGCCTAGGCTGCAGCTTCTAGGTAACCTCAAGATACCTCACTGAAACATACTTTTATTCAATAGCAAAAATCTTCTAGTGTCTGGTGAAATGTGAGTTTGGAGGAGAATCCACTGTTGAAATTATCTCCTTCACAGGTCGAGAACCATGGAGCAAATTCAGTGAGTAAATTTTCCTGTGAATTTCACGTTCCCTCTGTTACCTTGAGTAATTTCCATTTAAAAAAATGTAAATCAGGCCCTAAATCATAAAATAATCATGGGTTCCGTAGCACTCATTATCACCAGAAGTGTTGAAATCACTCAGATATTATTACCTTCCCCATAAGGAATACATGATGGCATGTATATGAAACTTTATAGATACTCATCTCGATTTTCCTTTATTTTTATTGTTCCGTTGAATTAAAATGCCAGACTATACTAATGACAAGGCTGTGGACACTAAGAGTAAACAGACCAATTCAATAACATGAATTTTCCATTAGGAACACCCCATCCCAAATGACAATTATCATTATGTCACTAATACAGACATCTTTAAAAGACCTACTGTTTCTTATAGAGAACATAAAGAGAGGGCTTTAGATGGGCTTCCTGCTCATGATTGGATAGTTTGCTTGTCTACTCAGCTGCTCGCTCATGACTCAGTGCTTTTTTTCCATACTCATCAGAGGATAATTTTGGCTCCACTTTAGATTCCATTAATTTTAGATCTTCATTACATCAGGTGTTTGTTAGTAACTGTCTATCCTTTCCCAAGGAGACAAATGCTTCTCTCCTTCATGACAGGAAAAATAAAATACCTCTCTTCCATGATGACTCCGCTATATATTTCATAGGATGTTTTGCAAGGTTTGTAGACTACAGACATATATGCCTCAATACAATTGTCTCTTGTTCTGAATACATCGAACAGCCAGTTCTGACTTGTGTTTAAAATTAACATAAAAGCCTATGAATGCTCACTACAGGCCATCTGCTGTAACTGAGCAAAGATCCATCTCTTTGCAAACATTTGGCGAGTGTTACTATCTAGTTACTAAACCTAGAGGGGGCATATGCATGTTTGACTTGAGGGCATGCTTCTGGAGAGCATCAACGTTTAGAGGTGCTTTTTGAAATATACACGGTCTGTAAGTAGAGAACTTAAAGGCAACAGTTTTTGCAGAAAGAGCAGAGGTAGCAACTGTTTTGTATAGGTGTTCGGAATCAAAGATGATCCTACCTAAATAGAAATGTGTAGTGTTCACACTACTCACCCGTTGCTCGTGCTGAGGGGGTGCGGAAACTAGAGTTGATTGTGAAATAGACTATGGAGGGCATTTGAAGTGACGGCTTCTGTTTGAGTGCTGGCAGAGACATCAATGCAACTGTTTGGTGTAAGGTTTTCATTTGAAAGTTTACATTTGTGATGTTGGGAATAGGATTGTGTTGAAATGGCACAGGTCTATTCGGCATAATCGGATTTCTTAAGGTAATCTTTAACTTAGTCAGGAATCTAATTGATGATATTATTGACTACATATCTGTTTTCATCAGAGACGTCACAGAAGTCTTGTGTGTTTTTTACATGTAATGTCATAAGTAATACAATTGATGATGATATCGGCGATTCCCTCAATGATGCGTGCGATCTGTGATCGTGTGTGTCATATCTGCGATTTCTCCAGCGATGTAATGGCATCTGTAATGACAGTGTGGAGTCGTAAGCAAAGCGGTGAGGCGAGGAGTGAGGCAACTTAACTTTACTGTTTATCTCATTACATTTTAATGGAGTAACCTTAGCAGAGCTATCTATATCAAAATTCAATTTCCGATGCGTGGCAGGGTTTTATCGTGTGGTATTTGAAGTTTCACTGTGTCTCATTTTGTTTTGCCTATGACACTTTAAAAGTGTTAAGGTGCGTACCATTATAATCCAGTTATAAATCTGTACAAATTACCTATAAATAATGCATCCCAGTCCTCTATTACCAAGAGCACAAAAAGTCTGCATTTCGCATTTCAAAAAACTTTTGTATGCGTTAAAATGCAAGTTGGAAGTTGAATTCAAGAGGGATCTTCAATTTATATATGTTCCTGATTCCAACTTTCTTAGAATTCCCAAGTCATCTGAGAAGGGATTTCGAGACACGAGAGTTCTATGTGTGTGGCTTTATGACATTCTCAGTTATTTCCAAGCACATATTGGCCAGGTAAACTGAAGCAGATGATATCTGGACTTTGCAAATAACCTGAATAAATTACTCTGCAAATATCTATTTCTCCAGTAATTTCTCAGAAACGAATGGGAATGTCCTAATGCTGCTGTTATTTTGTATCCTGGAATTACCAATCTCCGTGAAATCAGTCATTTCCAGTGTAGAATTACTGATTAAGTGTTTCCGCATGGTAAGGGTAGGGGACACGGTGTAAATAGCATTTTAACAAATAATTTTTATTACATTCAGTAACACCATTTTGCTGTAGATTAATCATTTTATGGTAGTAACACGAGTTTGCAGTGTATAAAATAGAATGACGCTTACCCATTGTGTATTTGGCTTGTGTACAAGATGTGCGCTTTAAAATTTCATAAACCTTAACAGAGAGAGGAAAAAAATCAATGTAACAGATTTCACTTCAAATAATCAAAAACGTACCAGCTGATCATACAGTAATTCACAAACAAAATTACTCAAGTTTAAGGAAAATGTTAAGGTCAATGTTGCGCTATGTTAACAATGTATACAGTTAAGGCCTAGATCCTCAAATTTCTTCTTTAAATTTAGCATGATGAGTTTCACAAAACACAAAAAAATGAATGGCAAACGCTTAAATTCTGTTTCATAATCTCGGGGAAATCGACCATGTTTTGTAAACGTATGCTCTTCAGAGGATGAAGCATGAATGTGATGAGCTCTAGAAAGACTGGCATACTTTATGAGGAAGGGAATGATTTAGAGTTTGGTGGATGGGTTAGCATAACACCTATTCTGTCTGAATTATTAAAAGGTCATTGTAAAAATGTGGCTATCAGTTGAGAGGGAAGAGATCCCCACTTAAGTGGTGAACACAGCCCTTGTCAGTGAAACCATAAAAGTTGCTAAGTAAACCTGTGCTTAACCTTCTGATCGTGGGATAGTTTGGCAGGCAAGCAGCAATGCTTAACTTAGAGTGTAATTTATCTACTGTATGTAGCACTTAAGCAGCAATAAGGTGAGAACACAGCACAAGAAAATACCCAACCCGGTTTAGAAAAATAGAGTGCATTTTAATAAATAAAATGACAACAAAACAACAAAAATCCAATTAGAGAAAGTCCAACTAGAAGAACCAGTGTCATGTATTAAAAAAATTCTAAGTGAAAATAGCACCAAGAAGCAAAAAGAGCGAATCGTGAATATCTAGCTGTGGTGGACCACATCAAAGTCAAAAGTTCAAGCTGATCATGATGAAGCATGGGTCGGATAAAAGGACCAGTTTCATCCTGGAAGAAAGTTTCTAACTTAGTCCAGTTCCATGGATGGAGCCTCAGTAGGAGCTTCGTGTTGGCGAGAGACTAAGAGGGGATCATTGTTGGTGCGAAGAGCTGGACACCTGTCAGAACCTTGCATCAGTGGAAAACATGCCACGGTTGTTGATACAAAAAGCACTGTGAGGTGAACTCAGGATTCTATAGCCTAAAGGGTTGCATCAGCAGTTGACTGCAGGTCCCACGTTGGCCTCAGTGAAGTCTGCCCCCATTTACAAGGAGACTGGGGAGAGTTCTCCTCAATGAAAAGAGCCAGGAAAATCTGGATTTTCACCTGGAGTCCAGGTCTTGCAGTTTTAGAGTATTGCACACCAACACCAGTCAAGGGTCCAGGACTTTAGGGGACACCTCTCCGGGCTCATTCCAGCAGAAGCCAGCAGCATGATCTAGGCCGGCCCAGTTGGTACTGCTCAGCTGGGCAGTTTCAGGAAAGGCCTCTGGAAGCTTGTTGTGTCCCTGAAGCTCAAACAGAAGTCAGCCAACTGACCCATGGAGTCACGTGTGGGATCCAATGTTTAAGGCAAGCAGGGTGAACATTCCTTCAAGTTTAAGACAACAAGGCACTCCTCTTTTTGAGTCTCCAGGAGTGTTATGATGATAGATTTTGAGGGTGCTACTTTTATACCCAGTGACAGCCTCTAGTTGGGCTCACACTAAACTGGTTCTATTCATTTCTTCCATTTTCTATGGGTTTGGCTCCAATCTGTATAAGAGGACAAATGTCAAGCAGGTCCCGATCCAAGCTGCACATGCCATCTTCATTAGATAGGAAGGGGTAGCTAGCTTCCAGTCTACACTATGAAGCTCAGTCATGGCTGAATACACTACCAGGCCATACTGCTCAGGAGAGTAAGACCCTTTTACCCATCCAAGGCCCTTTTGACCCCTGTCTAGAGAAATGCACTTCACATGACAGGAGAGACATTAAATCCGGTACACTGACAGAAATACACTGGGTTGAAGTAGAAAATGCTCACAAACAGTAGTTATTACTTATCAAGTGTTATAAGGAAGACCCATGTTAGTCTATGGGAGAGCTAGCCTTGCTGCAGTGAAAAATGACTTCAGGAGTTTTTTTTGCTGCCAGGACATGAGAAATGTAAACACACATGTCCTACTTTTCACATAGCATGTACTCTGCCCTACAAGCATTAAGGGCCAGATGTAGAAAGGGTTTTGCGCCTCCCAAACAGCGAAAAACGCAGTTTGTGAGGCGCAAAAGCCTCTCCGGTATGCAGAAATGCATTTTGCGAGTCGGATCCGACTCGCAAAATGCATTTCCGACTCGCAAATAGGAAGGGGTGTTCCCTTCCTATTTGCGACTCGCAATGCTATTCATTTTCATTTGCAACCGCAAAAGCGGTCGCAAATGAAAGCGCAGTTACCATCCACTTGAAGTGGATGGTAACCCAGTCGCAAACGGGAAGGGGTCCCCATGGGACCCCTTCCCCTTTGTGTCTGGAAAAAATAATAATTTTTCAGAGCAGGCAGTGGTCCAATGGACCACTACCTGCCCTGAAAAATACCAAAACAAAAGGTTTCAGGTTTTTTTCCAAGTGCAGCTCGTTTTCCTTTAAGGAAAACGGGCTGCAGATGGAAAAAAAAAAACCTGCTTTATTGAAAAGCAGTCACGGACATGGTGGTCTGCTGTCTCCAGCAGGCCACCATCCCCGTGAGTGCCCATACCCGCAATGGGGTCGCAAACTGCGACCCACCTCATTAATATTAATGAGGTGGGTCTTTGCGACCCCATTGCGAGTTGCAGAAGGTGTCTGAGACACCTTTCTGCATACCAAATTGCGAGTTGCAATTTGTTTTTTTGCTACATCTGGCCCTTAGGGACTACCTTGGGGGTTACTTATAAGTTTAAAAAAATCCCCATAGCCAAGGGGGGTCCCACTGGACTGCCTTTTAATTTTTTAGATATATATTGTCCTAGGAGGTGGTGGTTCCCACGACGCAGGTGGGCCATGTGCCCCCCCCCATACTTTGTATACATAGCCCGGTGGAGGCGGTCCCTGGGATTTGGAGGGTCCACAGGACCTTCACATTGTATTGTTATGAAATTAGCCCCAGGGAGGCGGTGGTCCTCGGGTCACAGGGGTGCCATGCAGCTCCCCCGCATATTTTGTATACACAACACTGGGGGTGTGGCAGTCCCTGGGGCTTGGGGGGGTCTGCAGGTTCCCCCATTATATTATTATTAAATTAGCCCCTGGGAGGTGGTGGCCCTGTGGCTTCTAAAAGCCCTATGAGCGGGGCCCCATGCATGCCCGTGCTTTATTTTACCTCAAAATGTTCCAGGCACCTGGCCCACACAGGGGGAAAGCATTTACAACATGGGGAACTGCTTTGTTTTCAATCACATATAAATCCCCTGATCTAGCCACGGATTTCTCTGTGATTTAAAAAAAAATGCTTTTAAGCCTTGAGAGTGAATCCCAGGGGGACCGCTGGACCAAGGCTGGGGGGAGTTAGGATATATATGCCCTACCCTCATTTCATTTTCTTAGTTTTTTTATTGGGGTTCATCTCAAAGTGCCACTAATTTAAATTCAAAGTTGTCAAAATCTTAGAAAAAATATTAAAATAGATTAAAAAAAGCCAACATGAACATCACAACAGTAAGCATCACAATGCAGAAATTATGAAAAATGAAACTCTTTATAATGCCGGATGGTGACACAGTCCAGCAGAATATTTTACTAACACTATGAATTCCAACTTGTGGGAAATACTAAATCATCAATCAACAATGTGGGGCGGGGGGATTGGATGTTGGATATCTGCCACAATTTGCCTGACATCCCATTGGCCTTATTTAAAGTGTTTACATGGGCATACACACAACACTCAAATTAGGGTGGATGAGGTATCTGCAATTATTTGGAGAGCATTCCTTATCTTCCTAACAATGAATACCCCCTTAAACATTGGAAGAAGCCATCACAGATAGAAGGCAAACTTAGACCAGATTCTTCAACAATTTGATCTGAGCTTTGAGAAAAATAATATGCAGTTCTTTCATATTGTAGCCCCTATGCAAAGAAACTGAAGCTTGGGCATTTGAGCAATGTGTCCGAATACAAGATCACAGATTTCATAACTCTTGAGAAAAAACACTATATTTAGGTGCTGTGGGGCAAATCCTAGCGCTGGCATCAAAGCCAGTAGACCTGTCAGTTCATGATACCCTTTGAGGCCTACATGTCCTTCTATAGAACTGTTGCACTATCTTTCGCAACACTCATAAATTCAAAAGTTAACCAACATGATGCTAAGACAGCATTATTGTATTGCACTGGCTTACACATAGATTTATCATATTTAGTAGCAATGATGTTGTATTAATAGGCATGACCAACAGCCAATAGTTTAGGATCATGTTTAGTTATTAACTGTGGCTCCAGTTCATGACTCTGCTCAAACAATACCTAAGAACGTTATGTTGATCGATCAATAGTGTTCAAGAAAAGACTGAAAGGTTGTGCTGTGCACACAAAGTCCTGTCCACACTTTGGAGCGCTGTATCTACATTGGTGTGAGTTTAGAGGGTCTATGCCATGTTATTGTTTCACCATTCTCTAATGATAAGATCACAGAAAATTTCCAGGCAACTGACCTCAAAATGTTATTGATGTTAAGACAGGCTGGCAGTGAAGACCACCACATTATGAGTGTGGCGGGTTGGCCTCTGCCAACCCGCCACATCTTAAATCATACTACCAGGGCTGTCGGAACCTGGCGGTCCACAGAATACCACCGGCGGTATTAGGAGCCAGCCTTTCGACATGGTTTCTGCGGCGAAACCATGACGAAAGGGCTACTGGTGACAGGGAACTCCTTACCTGTCACCGGTAGACGGCTCCCCACACCCCCAGGAAGCACTAGAATTTCACCCACCCCCCCTTCTGCCACATCGCCCCCTCTTTCTCCCTCTCCCCACCCCCGTATACATGCACACAGACCCCCACATGCACCACACATACACCCATTCACCTACACTTACATACACGCATCCACTCACACGCATCCATGCACGCATTCACAACACCCTTCATACACGCATTCACAACACCTTTCATACATACATTCACACCTCCTTTCATACACGCATTCATGCACGCATACTCACACCCAGCCTAACATGCATACTCACACGCAAACACGCATTCACCACAGCACTCACACTTGCATCCTCATACGCGTACACACTGACTTGCAAACATGCACTCACTTCAACATTCAGACACGCACACACGCAGACACCACACATTCATACATGCACACACAACACCCACGTTCCGGCACGGAACGGAATGGGGTGCTTCCACTGCCAGCAGTACCCTGCCAGCAGGACACCTCCCGCCATATTATGGACCATAATATGGCGGGAGGTGTCCTCTGGCAGGGTGGGGCCAGTAGTGAAACCACCGGGGTGCTTCCGCCCACCAGCATGACTACTGCTGGATTTCCGCCCAAAGTGTGGTAGAAATCCGGCAGTACCTGTGATCCGGCGAGTGGGAGACTGCCAGTAATGGCTGTCCCTGGAGCCCATGGCTTTGGTGGTCAAAGTCATAATGAGGGCCATAGTATTTGAGATGTCATGAGCATTAATACAGTACAGTAGCATTAGGGATCCATTGATGGCCATGCTGGGAAATGTCAGTGTGGACTTTGAGTCATGACCACAATGTACCTTCAATTAAACATGTTTTTGTAATATACTCACCAATCTACCTGAAGTTATTCGAAACTAAAATACAACAGAATCACTTGGTCTTCATCACATTTGTTGCTGAATGGTTAAGGGGAGGAGAAAGAAAATATATGGCGAATCTAAAAAGAACTATCGCTGTAAAAAACACCACATGGAAGTAGAAACATTAACAAAGAGAAGTTCACCAAATGCAGCAAGGAAGTAGTGCTTTATTAAATTTGGTGCTTTTAGCAAATTCGGTGAATTTTACATTTAACCATGAGGGAGAAATATTACAGAATATCACTGGTCTATACATGTGCACTAGGCCGCACATATCCATTGCTCTGCTTGTGAATTTCAGGAAAATTAAACAAAAGAAAACTTATTTCCAGCTGAATTTCTCAGATGTCCATAAAAATAAATAAAAATGATCAGCTATGTGATGATCAGCTAGGCTTTGTAGATGGAAATTTCACAGATCACTGTAGTGGGCAAAGGTTTTGGTGTTGGTGATCCATCTTAACAAAGCACAGGGATTGAATATATGCACTACGATAACCCTTGTAAGAGTCTCCTAGGAGAAATAGGGCCTGATTATGACCTTGGCAGATGGGATACTCCGCCCACTGTTTTACAAGTTCCAAAGGCTATAATGGAACTTGTAATACGGCAGACGGGATATCCACCACATTTGCAAAGGAGTATCCCATCTGCCAAGGTCATAATCAGGCCTATAGGGTATTGCTTTGCTAAATGTAATTTTGGGTACATTTGACCATTTATGACTATGTGCTAGATAGTTGCCCTGTAGAAAGCTTAGAATAAGTGCAATATGTTTGAGTTGGTTATGGTGACAAGCCAATAAAAAAAGTAATAGGCCTGATTGTTTATAATGAAAGGTTACAATAAACGAAGTAGGCCTGACGTATTGTCTGTGAAAAACCTAGGTTAAAGTCTATATGCATTTAAGAGTAGATTGTTATCACTATGTATTAAAGTCTACAGATAGGTATTTTCTTACAATCTCTCTCTTATGTTACTGTAGCAGGCAAGGGTTTTGATGCTGGTTGCCCCCTCTGATAAACAATTGGTGTAGATGATTTGCAGTCAGAATCCTCATTAGGCTCGATTAGCCGAGACAGTAGTTTGCTTTGCCAGCTGCAATGTTGTATACTATGTAATTTTTTGACTTTACCTGATGGTTTCTTCTGAAAAAACATAAGCTCAGCAAGAGTCCTCAGATGGTTATGGTGACAAGCCAATTATAAGAGCTAGAGTGCTGATTGGTTCATTTGTAAAACAATATTTTGAATGTCATAGGTCTGATCTGTTTATTATAAAATGGTATGATAAAGCAGCAGGCCTGATACATTGATTGCAAGGTATTTAAGGGTGTATTGTTATTTCTCTGTATTAAAGCCTTCAAATGGGCATTCTGTTACATAAAATGTTACAGATTACTTTTGTACTTTTGTAGGAAGGAGTTTGGTATTTGGTATTGGTTACCCACTCTGGACAAGATTTGCACTGTAATAATTCTTGCTAGTATTTCTTCTTATTTGTCTGCCACGATCTTGTCAAATAATCATAAAATAATACATACATCTTTATAGATCCATATAAACACACAGAGGGCCTTTGGGTCAGCTTTGTTCCACCATTGGCCTGTCTTAGTGTCTTTTATACTCTATTCCATCTATTCAGTGGACTGCATGTGGTGATGGTTCAGTCTGCATCAGTTATTAGCTCTCATGTCGTTTGCATGCTTTTTTAATTGTGTGTACATCCACCTGAAAATAAATGTGCTTCGGTGTCAGGGCTGGTTGGATAGTCCTTTAGTTTTTAATTTGCTACTATATTTATTTGATTCCACTCCTTTTATTTTAATGTTTCTTAAGAGGATACTACAGCTCTTCAGGCAGTACTAACAGATCTCTTGCTTGCTGCTCATTCATTTGCAATGTGCCCTATCCCATGAGGGCACTTCTTCTAAGCATCTAAACAAGAAGACCATTTTGGAAACTGGATTACTGTTTTACCATTCCAAGATGGGCAATACATTTGTTCTAAATGTGGTGGGCATGCTTGAATTTTAAAACAACAATATACTACTTACAATACTTTTACAAGATAGCCACCCCCTGCTCTGTTTAGTTTTGTTATTGCAAGCATATGCTTTCTTTTTTCTGCTTTTATTTTTACTCATTTATCTTGTTGGGTTTGTGTGTGCTATATTGTGGTTGTGTCAGAGGGTGAATGGAAGAATGAGTCAGTGGGTTGATGAAAGGATGCATAAGTGTAAGTGCAAAGAAGAGTAACAGGGGGCATGTATGATAAGAGGCTAGCCCATCAATGACACAAAAGGCACTTTTGTGCATAGGCAAGATATATATTGGCATTGCCAGTGCTTGCTTTGCTTTGACCCCCATTATTTTGTTTTCACTCTGGACATCTTGTATTTGATCACTGGAGTAAATGGGACAGACTTATAACATTACAGACATCTGTGCTCTGTCTTAAAAATAACAACCTTTTGCTTAACAAAATGACAATGTACAATTTTTCATTCAACTGTAATTGTGCACTAAGGTTTAGTAGAGTTTTACAAAGTTCAGTTAGATAGGTAGTTTGCCCACTTGCTTATGAGAAAGGCAACATGCATGATTTGTCTGTAGCAGGCTTAAAAGTAGCATATAGTCAATTCAGTACTATATTTAGATTGCCTATGTTACTTATCCATGATTTAGCTTGCATTTTATACCCTGCCTGAATATTAGCCGCAGTGTTTAGTAAAATGTGATTAGCATTCTTTTGGCTGACTTTATGCTGGTCACAACTCAGTTTTTATACCTGATCCCTCTTGGTTTGAAATGGCTATCATTCTAGCTTCAAATCCCAGCCCAAACAAAAATTGCAGAAAGGAATGGAAACTTGGTACCCCATCCCCTCTAGTCACACATGCCTATAAAAAAAAACTGATTTTGAAATAGGGGTCGTTTCTCAGAAGAAAGTAGCGGCACCCAGTAGCAAAGGAGGAACAGCTGAGGCCTGGTGGGTGACGATGTTCTTTGATGTTTGGTGAAAATAAATATCTGTGGCAGTCTTGAAGGAGGTGTAAAGAGATGAAGCAATGAGGGAGGCAGATAAATGCCATACAGTTTCATTTAAAAAAAGGAGTCAATAAAATAGCTTTTACCATCATGGGTAATCGAAAGCAGGGACATAGTCACATAGCTTAAAATAGTGGCTGGAGAAATGGGGACCATTTTAGTTTACTTTTTTCAGGGGCCTTTCCTATCAGAGACTACCTGCATCCCAAAAGACAGATGCTATTGGGACAGGTTAGACGAAAACCCATAGACAACAATAACAAGCTATTTTGTTGTGTGCACCGGTGAACATTTTTATCTATATCTGGGAAGTGAAGAAGGCCCTTAAAATGGTAAAAATGGTGTAGTATGTTTTCAAACAGAAATGCCCAAAGCATCCTAAACTCTCATGCACAACGAAATGTGTTCAAATAAAAGCTGTTGTCAAGTAGGATATCCCATGCTGTGCAATACATAAGTGGGCAGACGTAGGGCCCTGCCCAGAATTTCTTGATGTCTGTCTGACCTGCATTGGCTACCAGGAAAAAAAGTATTATAGAAATTAACCTCCTAGCTATCCCAGGAGCTTAGAAATATACAACAAACTTCTATAAATGATTTTGGGTTGTAGATATTAATATACTTTCCACCACAGAACAAGGGTGTAAGGCAAAAATGAGTACTGTTGATCATACATTCCCTTTTCTTCAACTGATGTGGAAATAAGTGAAACTGTAAAGTAAAGCCTCATCACTGTGAAATTAGTGTATTGCAAGGCTGTGAGATGGCACCCGCCCTTTTTACACTTTTTAGTAATTGTGCCATTAGTAGTGATATGAATTGTGTCAATTACATCCCCACTTTGGCAGATTTAAAAATAAATACCATAATTTTTGGTTTTGGCATCATGTTGATCTTGAGGGTCTCCTCTGGAGTACGAATTCTCAAAAAAGTATAGTGAATTGTTCCTGAAAAGGCTGCAGTCACAATAAGGTTTATTGCTCATTACCTGGCCATTAGTTCTCCTCATCACAGTCATCACAACTGGAGGCAGCTTTGTCCCCAGACAGGCTCTGAATGGGCTTTCCAGACAGAAGAGTCCCCCCGCCCTCTCTGTATTCTGTCAGCCAACAGAGGTAAGACCCTGCAAGTGTATTCATATAATATTGAAGTTTATATTTAATAAATTAGGTTTGCTTCTCTGCAGGGCGGACAGTATTACTCCTGTACTGCTTGTTGCTGCGTACCTCACTGATGTGTGAGGCTACAGCAGGGAGTGGTCAGGAGTGTGCCGAAGGCAAGCAATTTCAGGGATCACAGAGGATCACAGAGGAGTTTACTGGGCTGAAAAGAATGTGTGTTAATGCTCAGGATGCTGGGAAGACTGCAGGCTGGTTATCTCAGCTCCCAATTCTCATTTTTGGAAACACTTGGCTGCTGACCAACTGATATAAAAAAACAAAGCTGTAGTTGCAGCACAACTTTGATTTGATTTCCTCAGTTATGGGATCCACTAGGTTCAGGTGGCAAGACAGCTATAAAGCTCTGTAAAGTAGAGGAAATGGAGGAGGAGGATGTACTACAGATTTCTAGAGCAGAACTGCTGCAGATTATAAAACAGACTGTAGATTCAGCAGTGAATGATCCACAGGATAAAAGGCAAAGATTGGAGTCTGATGATGATCAAGGCACTTCTAAGAAAGGGAAATATATTCAATGGAAGGCGTCTTGAGATATGCCCAGTCATATACAGGATGTTTTGGGGTTTTGTTGAAAGACCACAAATGAGGGAGGATTCTACACACAATATAGCTGTACGTCTATGAAGGATCTTCCTTTCCACAATGTGTTTATGAGCACTGTGTTAAAAGAATGGAAAGATTCAACAAGTAGAATAGTCCATAGTTCTTAAATAAAAGCTATTTAACTGAATGTTGTGTTGTAACATTTTCTCCAGTCCCAACAGCTATTTTAATCCTGTCATCTATGGCTTTCTCTTCATCTCTCTTGTCAAAGTAGGCCACTCTGTAAGCCCTAGTAGACAGAAAAAGTTGAGTCTGCATTGAAAAGATCTTATGCAACAGCTAATTTAAGCATAAAGGCTAGTATTTACATTGCATATGCTTCTCAAGTTTTGTTAAAGGTCTTTCAGAGTCTTTATGATTGCATTCAAGAGAATGGCAATCCTACTACAATTCTGGACAAGATGAAAGTCACATTTCATTTCTGATGTGACTTTAGAAAATCTATGGGCTTCTGCATCATCTGCTAGTGCAGCAGTAGCAGGTAGGAGAACTCTTTGGATAAAGCTGCGGGAACTGGAAACTGTGAAACGAACCTCAGTTTAGAAATTACCATTCTCTGGTATGAAGCTCTTGGAGGAGGAGTTAAATGAGATGGTGCAAACATAGACAGAAGAAAAGAAGATAATAAAACCGTTTAAACTGTTTCAAGGGAAAAAGTAATTTGTACAAAAGAAAAACCAATTAGGCCAGTAACAACTGTTATTTTCATTCTGTGGCCAGGGAGCAGCATTTGTCAACAAGCCCCCGATCACACGGTTAATCTGACAAAAACATGAAGTGACTAAATGGAAGTAGGCTCAAGATTGAAGTTTTTTTCTTCCACAATGGACTGCGCATATAACAGATCACTAGGTTCTCTCAAAAGTTCAGGAAAGTTATCGAATTGCTTTCAGACGCTTTCTTACACTTCCATGTTTCAAGCCTACACCATTGTTAATAGACAAAGTAAAGAGGTTGTCAATGTTGTCGGAGTCGAAAAATTACTATAGACAAGAGCAATATATTTGGTAACTCTGCATCAGGAGAAAGGAGGATTGTATTCAATCCTTTTCCTTGTGGTAAAGACAGGTAACTTTTCATACAATATTGGGTCTGGAACCCAAGCTTGTTCTGTTGAATCAGTTTAAGATGACTTTGTTTCAGACAATTACTCCATTGACCTATGGGGGTGACATTCTGGCTACACTAATCTTGGAAGATGCAAACCTTCATGTTCTAATCCTCTCTGAGTGTGAACCATTCTGGATATTCCATGTAAATGGGCATAATTTCCAGTTTCAAGCCCTACTCTTCAGTCTCTCAACATCACTGCAGACCTTCTGAATGGTATTGGCACCAGTGGTGGTGGTTTTCCAACCTAAAGTTTTTTTCTTTTGCCCCCTATTTGAATATTCTGCACATCCTTTTCTCCACGGCTCAGGTGGCAGTTCTGGTGACAACCAGTACTCTTCACAAGTTGGGTTTCAGGTTAAACACCATGAAGTTGCATTTGACACCAGTCCAAGTAACACAGTACGCCAAAGGACAGTAATTAACCTGGCCAAGCAGGATGACAAAAGGCCTGGCTTCTTTTAGTGCAGCTGAGCCAGAGAAATATGATAATTCTGGACGACCCTTAAGGTATGAATGTAGACTCTTGGGACTTGCCTATTTAAACTTGGCACACATGTTTTGAACTGTTTCGATACCGTATTGGACTTTGTAGGCCAAAGGGAAGCAAAACTGTCCTCTAAGGAAGATTCACCCTATATATATAACACATTGTCTCTGTAGATAAAACAGTAAGCCATACCGACTTTAACTATGAATGCCCCTAATACATAAGGCATGTAGGCATTCATCATCAAACCCTACAGAGTCTGCCCTGCGTCAGGATACCTGTACGCAGTTACTGGTCTTAAGACAGTAGTCTCACACATGCAGCCTTCACATATGTGCACATGTGTAATAAGCTAAGGGCCCCTTACCATTGCTGCGTTTCAGTCGCCGTATCTTAAAAAGCGCACACACAGGTGGTAAAGAGTCAGTACATGGATGAGACAGTAGTAATGAAAATCATCCACAGTAAAAAGTGGAAAACTGTGTGATTGAAAAAGCAAAATAATCCTGGCACACTAAATGGGTGGAGCCCATTTCCAACAGTGTCCTTTGAAGAGCTGGGATTCAGTGGGATAGACCATTTTCAAGTTCTATAGTGTTAAGGAGAGCAGATTCTTAAAACTCCTGCTCCTTCAACATTTTCAGCAGAATGGGCAGCTATTAATGCATTCAAGGATGGATCCTAATCAGCTTGTGTCCTCTAGTGTGGAGATTGTTAATGATGTTTTTTCCAAATAAACCACTTTCTCCAGTGGCAGACCCATCTTGGGATTTGCCAACATTGTTGACAGGGCTTACAGATGAAACCATTTGAACCTTTAGAAATTATATGAGAATTATTTGGTTGCCAGTAAAGATGGTCTTTTGGAAGGTTGGGAGGGAGGGGTCACTGGTGATTTCTTATCCCCCATTTTAGGATATTTGCCAGCTAGAGTAATCGTACATCTTTAAATAGATGTCAGGCTTTGGAAAAATGGGCCAACAAAATAAACAGCTCAGTAAAATCAATTTGTTGATAAAATAATTTACACCTGTGGAACTCTGATTGCAGCTGCCTAGATTGTTACGTGAGCTGTCCAAAAATAGAACCAGCCTTTTAAACCAGCATTGATGGAGGAAACATGTCTAGCAAAATTGGAAATGTCTCTTCACTGTGTGTGTGTTTGCGTACCATTATATGGATGGGTGAATGAGTCAACAGGAAGATAAATGGATATTTCCATCCATGCAAGCAATCATTGCTTATCCATGCACTTAGCACTCATACATCCACTGATACACCCATTGATGCATTCTTGCGTCCTGCCACTGCCTGTCTACAATGTAACACAAACTTGTCAATCAATAATAGAAACTTTCACTTAAAAGCCAGACTACAGTCTTGCAAACACTTGTTTTGATCTGCATTAATTTGCACCCATTCGACATTTATCACCATGTCACATTATTTCTTAGTGAGATGGTATTTTGCTCAAATTCTTTTTGAATGTGAAGTATTGTATAATAGTGACAAAAAGTTATTTGTTTGTACATTGTCTCCAAATAGGAACACCAAAATAAATACTTTCTGGTGTTGTAGAACAGCAATTATGATTGGAAAATAAAGGGGAAACCTAGCACACTACAAACAACATATTTTATGATGCAACATAACATAAAAATGAGTGCACATGCCTCCCACAGTTACTAGTTTCTGTACCTTATCCACCTGACCAATCATGTTTATTATCAGGTTGCTCCTCTAAATGTTCAATAAATCATTTTTGAAAATATATGATTATTCGTAATTGCGGTAAACGTATTTGTAATTTTTTGTGCTATCTTTCTAGAGTGGTCCAAGGGCATGCAATCCTAGTTCTACTACCCCCAAAGTTTGTTCAAATTCTGACACTCCTAAGCAATACAATTTATTTGAGATGCTACAAAATATCAACACAAATTATTTCACATCATCCCACCAGGTTTTATACAGAGTCATATTTTGTACTTTTAATATTAAGATTAGTGTCAGACTGTCTACATAAATAAAAGATTGGCAGAATGTCAGACAAGTAGGTGGTTCAGAGGGCTTTGGATTATATGCTGCAGTTGTAAATTACTATAATTGCATGGGCATCCACAGAATCTTTTCAGTGGGAGCGTCCCGGACTGTTTTTTGAAGGTCATGGCCGTACAGTGGAGCTGCATAAGACTACGCAGCTGTAGTGTTACGCTGCACTGTGAGCCTGCACACCAGGCTTTACTTAAATCTGGTGGGGGGGGGGAGAGCTTCACCCTTTCCCCTGCAGATACCCAAGTATGTTTGGGTCAACAATGATGATCTATGGAACTTAGCATCCACTAAATAAAAAAGGTAATAAACTATTGAGAATCCTTAACTCTACATTTATTTCACTTGACAATGTAATTGGAGGCAAATGTAGGTGATAAAATATTTTCTCATGCAATATTTCACATGTGATATATTAATTCCCACCATTTGCTGCAACCATGCTGTTGTCTTGTCAGGTGGCCTGTTTCAATTTGGTGGATGTGATTTTGTGGCGATGATAAGTAAAAGTAAAGGTGTCCTTCTTTTTTCCTGTCATCCATAGCCTTCTATTCTTAACAGAATGACAAGATAGTGTCAGATTTTGGATTGATGCTCTGACTTATAATATGAGGTCCACTCAAATAACAAAATATATTTTCATCCACTTTTTCTGTAACTCAAGTGAGTCATTTTAGAAGCAAACTAAATGTGAATAAGTCAGCAGGGGATTTACTCTAAGAGGTGGTGGGGCATCAAATGCAGTGGCTCAACAACTGAACAGGAGCCCTAGTTGTCTAAAGAAAGTTGTTTAATCAGTCAAGTCTCAGGACACCTTTGGAAAACGAACGTCAAAGCTCGCACACGTCTCCAAGACAATGAGTTGCTACTGATGAAGGAAATGCCAAAATTTACATTTCTGTCACTATTTGCAGTCTCACTTGTTCATCTAATTTCATTGGCCAAATATTGTAGGAAGCTTCGATAATGCCACTGAAGTAGGTCTCTACAGACTTCACTACAAGCGACCTGATATCTTTCAAAATGTGTGCTAACTTCTATTGTTGTATATATTGGAAGTAGCTGTATATATTGTAATAGTGGGATTTCCATTTTCTAATTGCACTGGGTATATATTGTGTTCAATAAAAACCTCTTCATCTGAAACATTTAAGCAGGTGAAGCTTGAAAAAATAACATATATGTAGCAATGTTTCATCTGTCTTCCCCACACACATATTTGTGAGCATAGAAGACAGATAAAAACTCTGCTTTCTGCAAGGAAGAACTGTTTGACAGCTCTCACTTGCAGGAAGCAGACTTTGTTTGCTTTTGCTTGGTCGGAGCTGTCAGCTCCGACTAAGCAAGAGCAAACAGCTATGTCCCAGGGGTCGGCACCTCTGGACACAGCAGGAGCCGACCCTATGGCTTGGCGGTCCCAAGGGCCACCATTGGCCCCCTCCAGTTGTGAATTTGGCCCTGGGGAGGTAGAGGTCCCCAGGGCTGCGGGGATCTGAAACAGACCCCCTTTCTTTTTTTCATGTTTGCCTCACGGAGTTGGTGGTCCCCAGGGCTGTGGTGGAGCCACATAGCCTCCCTACATTGAAATAGAAGGAAGATTTGGGACAGTGGCGGTCCACAGGGCTGTTGAGTCGGCTGTGCAGCCCTCCCCCTTTCAAATAGAATGAAGTCCCAGGAGGTGGTAGTCCTTGGGTCATCAGGGGAGCCGTGTGGCCTTGCAGCATTTCAATAGAAGGAAGCCATGGGGAGGTGGATGTCCCCAAGGCTGCGGGGAAAGGGAGGCAAGTGGCCCCCTCATTCAAATACAACCAAGTCCCAGGAAGGTGGTGGTCCCCGGGGCAATGAAAAGTCCTTAATTTTCACTTTGCCACCAGGACCTAGCCCACCTAGGGTCTTTAAAAAGAAACAAGCATGGGAGCCTGTGCTTGTTTTTTTCTATTTTTTTTAGGCAAATTAATGAATTTTGCAGATTCATGGCAAATCTTATGTTTAAAAAAAATGTTTTTTTTGCCCTGGCAAGCCCCTACTGGCACACCAGCACCAGACCTAAGGGATCATGGTGTCTCTACTCTGACCCCTTTCCTTCCCATTTTTTTCGAGGCACTCAGCTAAGCCAAGTCCCAGGATGGGTGCCAACACCTCTTGGATGAAGTGTTGGCACCCAATCAGAGCTTTGCATTTCCATACACAAGCTCGTCAGTGTTGGCGAAGTCATCATGGCCAGAGATATACAAATTTGGATTTCTTTTAATTTTCCAAAACTACTTAATGGATTTACATCAAATAAGAGGAAGCGTAATCGGTGTATGGAAAGCTAGCTTTCTGCTAAATTTGGTGTAATTCTGTCCAGTGGTTTGGGCTGTTGTTGTGTTTAAAGGTCCTATGGGAATTAAAATGGGAAACATAACTTTTTTTACCTCACCTTTTTTTCAGCCCTGCTTCACGGATGACCCCAAATCTTTCCATGCACAAGAAGAATCACCGGGACACTTTTTTAATAGCAACTTTTCTGCAAAAATTGGTACAATTCCATCCAGTCGTTCAGAGCTGTACCCGTGGTCAAATTCCCTATGGAAAAATGCATAGAGGAAAAGCATTTTGGGACCCACCCTTTTTCTTTAGCCTCCACTGGACGAATCACACTGAAGCTTTCCGTACAGCAGCTGAATTGACTGTTCTACTAGTTAGTACTAAAAGTTTTATGACGATTCGTCAATTGGTGCTAAAGTTATTGGCAAAACAAAAAATGCTTTTCCTAAGGAAACGAGGTCCTAAATATAACTACCCACTATACCTACTACATATATTAGGGGAAAATGCCTGATAAATACTTTTTGTTGTCAATTATTATTCACAATACATTTTGTACAAATTAATTGCTTACTTGTGTAACATGCTGTAGCATAATTACACCAAATCATAGCAAAATTACACAATTATGCAGTAATACACATAACCTTGTGTTCAGTGCTAATTTGTTGGAGCAAATGGCACCCTTGCGTCCAAAATGAACCCAAGAATGCATTTTGTGCCAAAATGATAGTGCTTAATGCAACTGAACCTGAAGAGCAGCAATCAGTAGCCTCTTGCACTCCATTCCTGTGCTCTTGCGTAGACATTTTGACCCAAATTACGTGACTGGGCACAATCATGTAATTTTTGGTAATTTCAAAACACAACAGTAACACAAAATTACCAAAATGACTCTGATTATTCAGAATATTTAAATAAATTTCACCTTGGCCTATTTTTAATTGCAGCTGGGTGGTCTAGATATGTCAATTAGAAACAGTGCTTTGCATTTGTGCATACTTCCAAATGCATGTTTAAAATAGCCTTTTGTTGATGCTTGTGGAAAGCTAGAGAACTTTTAAAAGAGAAGGCTCGAGCTTTACCTTGCAAAAGTGAAGTGCATGTTTATGACAATCGAACGTTCTAAATGAATCACTTTCAACCATCACGTTATCATTAATAATAACAACCATGTTTGAGGCCAACTAATAACATTACAAAGTATATTTCAATTTTTTTGCTACATCTTTTACATATTAACCCCTTCTATGCATAAGACGTCCAGGAGCCATCCAAGCAGAGGCACCAGAGGAATTTCTTTAGAAAGAAACAGCCCCAGAAGATATGGGAGAGCTTCCCCATCTCCTCAGGTTTTTTTTTTTTGCTTCAGTGAAATGACAATCAGTGTCCATGGTGCGCTGACGTCGTTTCACTGAATTTTTTTTAGCTCAGTTGACTTTCACTGCCTTTGTGCTCAGGGGGCTATCTCAGCCCCCTGAACACCAAGGCAGATGGGAGAGGTATCATTGGAAAGGGGAGAACCTCCCCTTTTTGGTGGGAGAGGTATCATTGGAAAGGGGAGAACCTCCCCTTTTCAATGGTACCCCTTCCTAGTGGATCCCTGCTTGGTGAGGGTTCTCTCCAAGCAGGGATCCACTCACTAGACACCAGGAAATGGGTGGGGAGGCCCCTTGGGCAACCCACCCTATTTTTAGCATTTACAGTCTTTATGCCCTTGTGGATAGAAGATGGGGCAGCAGCCCCCGATCTGCCCCTTACCGCGGGGGGCAGAAAGCTCACTAGAAACCTGGGTTTTATTTTATATATACATCTGGGGTGGGAATGCCCTAAATGGGCAATGTAATGCCCCCACTCCTACTAAAAAGTGGCAGAGTCTTTATGCCCACCGGGGGGGCAGAAAGCCCACTAGGCATCAGGGTTTTTTGTAATACATCTAGGGGTGGGGGCTGCCCAAAATGGGCAATGCCCCCATCCCAAAACAAAAATCAGCACAGCTTTTCTGACCCCTGGTGGGAAGATGGGGGAAATAACGATCAATCTGCCCCCTTCCCCCCAGGAAGGCAGAATGCCCACTAGGCACCAGGGACCTTTTTTTATTCATCTAGGGGTAAGGGCTGCCTAGAATGGGCAGAACAATACCCCCACTCCTCCCATCAAAAAATTAGCCTAGTCCTTCTGCCACCCAAAATAGCCAGGTTTCCCAAGTGGGTGGACCAAGCGCCTGTGACAGGGAAGGGACAAAAACATGTAGATTGCCCTTTTGGACCCACATGGGTTCCCCTCAGTTTTTCATTTAATAGATTTTTAGGATGACTCTACTTTGGACACCCACACAAGTGAGGTATTTTTTTATCAGGAGACCGAGGGCAATGCTGGGTGGGATGTTGGAATGCTGGGTGGCAAAATATGCATTTGTTTTCTGTGGAAAAATGTGATGTGTCCATGTTGCGTTTTGGGGTGTTTCCTTTCACGGCACCAGGCCTAACCACCCAAGTGAGGTACCATTGTGACCTGGAGATTTGGGGTAATGCTGGATGGAAGGAAGAATCTCCCCTGAGATTCCAGAACTTTGCATCACCGAAATGTGAGGAAAGTGTGTTTTGTTAGAAAGATTTTGAGGTTTGCAAAGGATTCTGGGTGACAGAACCTAATCAGAGCCCCACAAGTCACTCCATCCTGGATTCTCCAAGTGAGGTACCATTTTTAATTGGAGACTTGGGGAAATGCTGGGTGAAAGGAAGTTTGTGGCTCCCCTCAGATTGCTGAAATTTGTATCACTGAAATGTGAGGAAAATATGTTTTTTAGGTACAATTTGAGGTTTGCAAAGGATTCCGGGTGGTGGAACCTGGCGAGAGCTCCACAAGTCACCTCATCCTGGATTTTCCTAAGAGTCTAGTTTTAAAAAACTGTACAGATTTACTAGGTTTTCTTATGTGGCGGCTGAGCACAGCTAGGCACTTTGCAAAAAACGCATCAGTTTTCAGTGGAAAAACGTGATGTATCCACGTCGCATTTTGGGTGTTTCCAGTCATGGGCACTAGGTCTATCCACACGAGATAGGTAAAAATTTTATCAGGAGACTTGGGGAAACACAGACTAGCAGAACAAGTGTCATTACCAATTTTCTTTCTCTGCGTTTGCATCTTCCAAATGTAAGACAGTATGTAGAAAGAAGTAATTTTAAGAAATGCCCTGTAATTCACAACTGCTTCTAAACTCCATATCTTGTGCCCATTTTGGAAACACATAAGTTTCCTTGATACTTATTGTTCACTTTTTATATTTTACCAAATAAATTGTTGTATACCCGGTTCACAATGAAAACCCATTGCAAGGTGCAGCTCATTTATTGGCTCTGGGTATCTTGGGTTCTTGGTGAACCTACAAGCCCGCTAAATCCCCACCACCAGAAGGGGTCAGGAGACAAACAGTATTTTGCTTTTAAATATCTGCCATAGCTGGAAAAAGTTATGGATAAAAATATAGACAGAAATAGCTATTTTTTCAATTCAATTTTTATATTTTTTTTAATTCAACTGTAACTTAACAGAAAAAAACTTGAAGGATCTGCACAAATATTCTCTTGCTAAATTAAGAACTATGTTGTTTTAGAAATGCATAGCTTCCCAGAATCCACCACTGGCTTTCCACCCTTTTCTGTCACTAACTGGGAGGAGGTTGAAAGCACAAAACATAGGAAAAATGTTGTATGTCCAAATGCCAAAACTGTGGTGAAAATTTTGTTTTTCTGACTCAAGTCTGCCTGTTCCTGAAAGCAGGGAAGTTGGTGATTTTAGCACCGCAAACCTTTTGTTTGATACCATTTGCAGGGGGAAAAAACGATGGTTTCTCATGCAGCACTTTTTCCCATTTTACCCCCCAATCCCCCAAAATGTAACTGTATATTGGCTTATTTCTTGGTACGTACAAGGGTAATCCACACACCCTGGGTACCTTTAAAATTCCCAGGATGTAGGAAAGAAAGAACACAAACCTGGCGTGGATTGCTTATGTGGACAAGAAGTTATGGAGGGCCTCAGCACGAACTATCCCAAAGAGCCAAGGGGGGGGCTCTCAGCAGCGAAGGGGTTAAATGTAAAATATATTGTAGTGTAAGTCATGCCATGGGTATAACAGATACTGGTAAGCAAACTGTTTCCATTCTAGCATCATATTTTTCAAATAATTAAACTACCAGTGCTTTAACCTAGCACAAATTGTAGAAAAGGCACATCATTTGAGAAGAGTGACTCTGATAATCTTGTTTTTGAGCAGCCAATGAGAGTGAAAGTGAGTGTGTGCAAACCACTCAGATTTGCAGGGCTTGGTTACACCTGGTTGCTGGGAAACAACGGAACAAGCATAATAGGATTAAGTCAGGCAGAATAGCCAGGTGAGCATCATGTCCTGAATAAATACAATCAAGCACGCAAGCTTCCAGTGATGAAATTATAAATATGCATACTTACTATTCGACTTCGAGTTGCATTGTCAAAAAAGGTGTCTTTGTCTTTAATGTCAAATCTAAAAAAGGTTAAAAAAATATCTTAGCAAGGTGCAATAGTACTAACATACACCTATGATAAAACATAATTTTAATACAGATGTGTTGTTTAAACTGGACGTGTTGAATTTCTTTTTATACAAACAATTTTATTGGTTTTTAAAGATATACAAAAAGTACAACACAGGGCAAAGGACACAAAGTAACAAGAATGATAAGCTTCAGTACAAGCAGAAAATAGTACACCTTGAAAAATGACTAGACCAAACAACCTCAAAATCCACCCCCTGCCCGTCCCAAGTCCCTTATGTCCTTGACAATTCATGGCTGGAGACCCAGCCATTTCCCCCACACATATGTATGCTTGCGGGGACATCCTCTCACCTCATAAACCAACCTCTCCTGGTTAGCACACCAATCAACCCTGTGCTTCCACCTAAGAAGGGTCGGAGCAGCAGAGGAGTTCCAATGCACTGCAATGTCCTGTTTTTCCACCATAAGTGCAGTGCCCATAAAAGTCCTCTCTGCCCTCAATCCTCCCACTCCATCCATCACACCCAGCAAAACCTATGCCAACAATAGCTGCAGTCCCCAACCCACCACTGCATTCAGTTCTCAAAAAAGCCTCTGCCAGTATACCACAATTTGGGGGCACCCCATACCCTGTGAAAAAAATCCGCCAGACCCCCCCACACTGGCGGAAATTGGGGGAGATTCGTAGCCCTGCTTGATGTAGCCTCGCCAGAGAGAGGTATGCTCTGCACAAGAAATTCAGCTATATCACTCTCAATCTAGATGATATGGTTATCAACCTGGGTGCCATCAAAGCATCCCGCCAATCCTTGCCCTCCAGAGGACCAACCAACCCTCCCAGCGGGTCCGAAGATGATACAAGTCACCCAGGGTATTGTTAATTAGCATTTTATACAGCTGGGAGATACCTTCCCCAAAGCTCCCATTCATACCTTGGCCTCCAGCGGGCTGTGTTCTGGTATTGTGTCAGCGCACGGCAAGTGTATGTAAAGGCCTGTCGAAGCTGGAGGTATTTACAAAACTGAGTGTGGGCAAGTTGATGGGTGGGCTGAAGGTCCTGAAAAGATCTCATGGATCCTTCCATACATCCCCTAGTAGAGATAGGCCCAGCAGATCCCACCTCCCAAACCCCTGCAGAGCCGTTGATTCCTTCAGCTGGGTACCGTGACACAAAGGGGTCTGCTGGGTAAGCACATTGTCCCAGCGTGTATGCCTTAAAGCTGCCCGCAAGGAAAAAAAGAGCACCCTGGTCACTGGTTCTAGGTCACGAGGGACTGGAGAGCCATAAACAATAGGCAATATCTGGGGAAAACTCAACGCCGTCAACTGAAGTTGATAGACCGGATCCGCCCAG
Source organism: Pleurodeles waltl (assembly GCF_031143425.1). NCBI lineage: Eukaryota > Metazoa > Chordata > Amphibia > Caudata > Salamandridae > Pleurodeles > Pleurodeles waltl. The sequence continues at coordinate 327,491,178 of NC_090442.1, forward strand.
CCCCCATTAAATCAGTCATGAATGACCAGCAACTGTGTTGCCAAGTAGTACAGCTGTAGGTTGACCATAACCATCCCCATTTTGTATGTACCCCTCTGACAGTAATAAAGCGCAATGCAATGTCTTGTACCACGCCAAAGAAAGCCCGCTGCCGCTCTATCCTGAGCCAGAAACCATGAGCGGGGAATCGGAAGCAGAAAATTCTGAAGAACATGCAAGAACTGCGACAGATAGGGATCTCGTCTTGTCAGTCGTAGCAAATGCGCTGGAGCCAATGGCGCCAGCACTGACTTAGCCGGGTTCATTCACAAGCCCAACGCCTCTTCAGAGCAACGCAACAAAGGAAGGCTACACGGACCTGATTGGTGTTTGCGATATATAGCAGAACGTCATCAGTGTACAATGCCACCTGGTCCTTGTGTGTATGATCCCACCTCCACCCACAGTATATTGGGTCCATCCTAATCAATTGTGCCAAGGGCTCAATCACCAGAACAAATAGCAGTGGGGATAAAGGACAGCCCTGCTGCAACCCTCTACCAATGAAGAAGGCAAAGGATAACATATTATTCACCCGAACCCGGGCCACTAGATTGATTGAAAGGGCCTGATCCATTTGGTGAAATCTCGGTTCCATGCCTGCCCGGGCTAGAACCGAAATCAAGTAGCCCCAGTCCACTGTTTCAAATGCCTTTTCCGAATCAATAAAGAGGAGTGCTAAATCAGAGGGAATGTGATGACATCGAGCCAGAGCTACATGGAGACGGTGTATACACTGACGTGTACTCCGGTTGGCCATAAAGCCGCGTTGGTCAGGGTGGATCAGGACTGGTAGGACCCTCCCAAGACGGTCACTAGAACTTTGGCATAGATTTTTGTGTCATTGTTATTAAGTGAGATTGGTCTGTAGTCTGCGCAAGACCTGGTCGGCAGTTGCATCTTGGGGAGCACCACTATGGTGGCCATATCCATTTTGTCTGCAAAGGAACCAACCTGGGCCACTTCATCGTAAAGAGCCAGCAGGTGTGGCGTCAACCCTTCTGTAAACATTTTGTAGAATTCCAGCAGATACCCATTGGGCCCCAGAGCTCTCCAAGCCCCCACTGTCTTAATTTCCTCACTTATTTCCTCCCCCGTTATAGGTTAGTCGAGGATATCTATGTCCGTTTGTGACAACACCAGGAAGGGAACATCGTTCAAGAATTGTCAGGAGTGCCCTGGGATAATCGTCGAGGGCGCTTTGTACAATTTGCTATATAAAGAGGCAAAAGTGTCTGCTACCTCCTGCAGCTTAGTGACCACCTCCTCCCCGTGTCGCTGATCTCTGGGATGATTCCAGAAGATTGATGGTGTGATACCAACCAATAAAGCAGTTTCCCATTTTCTCTCCCCATCCATACACTGCATGGCACAGCATATATGTCTGGCTGTTTCCAAAGAGTGGTTTCGTATCTCCTCCCCTAAGATGCCTATTCACTTCCTCAGAAGGCTGTGTGGATTGTTGAGCCCCCAGAAGGAGAGCACGGGCCTCCAAATTAGAAATATGAAGCCTCTGGGCTCGCTCCAGAGAGCGGACCAATCCCCTTGTTACCCTGCTCACCACTGCCGTACATGCTCCCCATAGGGTGCCCGCCAATGGGACTGAGTTTGTGTTTAAGGAAAAGTATTTGTAAATAGCTGCTTTTAGATGTTGGGCAACAGGTTTGTGTTTGTAAGTACCATGTGTTCAGCCGCCACGTCGAGTGGTCAACCGCCGAAGCAGACCCTAATACAAGCTGCAGCGGGGTGTGATCAGAGATGCCCCTTGAGAGAATCACAATGTGCGTAAGTTGGCTGCAGTCCATAGCCAGTAGAAGAATAAGGTCTATCCTAGATTGCATTTGGTGTGCTGCTGAGGTGTGTGTAAACCAATCTTGTCGTAGGTGCCAGGTCCTCCAGGCATCGCAGTGCCCCAGAGATGCCATCCAGTTGACTAGGTTAGAAGCTGCCGCCCACCTATGGTGCAGTGGGGGACCTGACACGTCCCTCATGGGGTCTGGGACCAGGTTAAAGTCTCCACCTATCAGGGTGGTCCCTTGAGGCAAGTCCAGGAGTAGTTTGTAGAGCAGCATGCAGTGATGTCGGTGGGGCGTAGAGGCTAATAACATTAATTGTGAGTCCCTCAATGCACCCAGGCAGGATCAGGAACCTCCCATGGGGATCCCTCTGTACTTTCATGACCATCATGAGAAAGGATTTGTGGAGCATTGCAGCCACTCCTCTCAAGCCACGAACAAACCTGGCATGATAAACTCTGTCAAAGCCTCTACGTACCAGAAATGGACAGTAATCCCCATGCAAGTGTGTCTCCTGAAGCAGGTCAGGCTGTTGACGGTGGGCATATGTGAGGACGGACGTGCGTTTGACCTTATCTAAAAGTCTGTTAACGCTCCAAGAGAGAAACCGTATTGGTCCTACCATTTATACATGAATTTATCGTTGTTACACTGCAATCGGGGGGTCATGCCCCCAGTTCCGCAGAGTGGGCAAGTGGGCCTGTTGCTGCCCTGTCCATCAAGACGTCTTGTTAACCAAGGTGAATGTCTAAAACTCTGTGTGTCTGAAGTGAAAGGAAAACAAGTAACAACTCGTACCCGTAAAGCCCCCCCAACTCCCACCCCACCCCATACTTCCACCCAGAAGCATCTTTCGCCCTTGCAGGGAAAAGACGTTCAACTCTTGAAGGTCCTACTCAAACTTAATCTAACTAGATGTGGTGACCCCTCCATAATGCCAGATATATTGACCAAATTCAGTAGATAGTTACATAAGCAAATATTGATCTTGACTCGCCCTCCCTCCTCCTCTTGGCCACTCAAAGCCTCAGGCTCTGGAACAGAATAGAGTCACAGAAGGGGTCTCCAGTCCCCACGGGCGGCCTCCCTTCACTAGTTTTGTTGTAGCTCTTTGAGTCTCCATTGTGTCTTCCTCTCCATATGGGGTTTGGACCTGCAGACCTCCCCCTCCCCTCATACTGCCACAATTTGGGAGACCCAGGCCGGGTTCCCCGCCTTCCTCTGCAAATTCCAGACCTGGTACGGTGTCAATGGCTCTGTTGTCATGTAGACAGATGATCCAGGCCCGGCAGCCTCCAGCCACTGTCAGAAGAATCTCCTCTGTCAGCCATGTCCAGGCCTGCAGCAGGGGACTCAAAAAAATGGGTCTTGTTGGCTTGTACCACTCCGAGGTGAGCTGGGAAAAGAAGGCGGTATGATATCTCCAGTGGCCTCTGTTTCTGCTTTACTTCTGTGTATGAGTGGTGTTGCTGTTGTACCTCCCTAGGGTAGTCTGGGAACACAAGGACATTTGCTCCATTGCATTGCAGTTCTCCATGACTGTGGGCCGCCTGCAACACTGCATCTCGGCCGCCCCCTCCGTAAGTGCAAGCGCCTCTGGCCCGACCAGGCTTCTGGCTCCCTTCTCACACTGATCAGGCCTCCGCTGCTCTCCCTCACCTTCACGGTCTCATTGGTTCGGGTCACGGAGCCTTCTCCCAGGCGCGACCCCACTCCGATCCTCCGACAGGCCACCAATCAGCTAGGGGGCCACAGGACACATCACCCGGCTGCCCCGGCATGCCACCGCTGTCTCCTTCACCTTTTCGAGCAGCCCTGTCCCAGCCACTCCCAACAACCCAGACAGTGCCTCACTGCACCGCTGTGATGGCAGCCGCCATTTCACACGCGGCTGCCTCAATCCTCGGGCCCACCTCATGGGGGGTCCGCTCTCCAGCCAGTGCCCCTCAATATAAAGCCCTCAGCTGCAAAAACACCTGAGGCATCAAATCAGCAGGCGAGACGGGGGTATTATAGGGCTTAAATGAGGACGGATGACGAAGGAGTCGGGAGAACTACAGTGCGACTGCCATCTTGACGCCTCGGATGTGTTGAAAATTCGTTTAAATATAGGTACCAGACTAAAACAGCTAAAGAGTTTGCTTTAGAAATTATGACGAATGCATATTTATATATATTTAAATATATTTTATTTTGTGTTTCTATTATTGTTCCAAAGGCACTGGTATAAAACTCATATTTCACAACAAACTGTGCATGTGAAACAATGTTTCACAGTTGTTTGTGAAATGTGGGATTGTTGAGGAAGAGAACAGCTCCCCAAACCACTCTACAGAGCTATACCAGCAGGGCTAGTAGGATTGTTTATCATGGAGGGCCAACTTATGTGGCATGGATGTCTAAATTAATTTGTGTTTAACTCTCTGGTAGCTTGGCACAAAACCAACCAGGGCTTAAATTAAATGTACCGTTTTAAGAATTTATGCAACACTCAAACTGTAATAAAGTGAATATACAGCACAGGAAAACTCCCGCACAAATTTAGAAACACAGTGACTATTTTAATGAATAAATTGATATCAGAGAAACAAAGCAAAGGCACTCTTAATAAATAAATTGATACTAGAAGGACAAGACTCTAACAAGTAAAAACAGAGATATGCAAATTCAATGTTTCCTGTAAGCATAGCACTTAAAAGCACTAATCAACACTAGAGCTGCAAAAGAGATTGGTAGGCCCACCATAAATCCAATATAAGAATCCAACCCTTCATATGCAAATATGTTTTAATCTTTGTTTGGAAAATTGTATCCTAATATGGCACTGGACTAGGACACCAGGTTACTCCTCAAAGGCACTTGATGCTCGGGATTTAACCTGTGACGAATAATAAATCGATAATAAACTGTTTTTGGCCGTACAGATAGACTTTTCTAATCATCTATATGATTTGCGAGAATTAGAAATAGATTCATTCTTCCAAACATCTGAATAGCCTTGAGAAAGCCCCAGGTGCATATACCGCTTAGGGGGCAAAACACGTGTCGGCTGTTTTCCTTCAAGTGTTCCGTAATAAATGGCCACTGGATTCATTGATTTGGCTTAGCGTATTGATTAAAAACATCTTTGAATGTGAAGAGTTGTATTATTATATTGGATTTATAGTGGGCCTACCAATCTCTTTTGCAGCTCTAAGGAACTTATTTGAAGAAAAGTGGTCCACACCTCATTTAGTGGCCCACAACCATGAAAAGGTCATTGTTCAAATAGAAGAGAGTGCTGGACCTTTGGAACAATGTATCTGACAAACCGCCACTAGAAGTCATCTGATCATGCTAGACCAGGAGAAAATCACAACTTCAGGCCGACAGCAATGGAAGACTGGTCAGATACAGGGACTGTGTTAGACTAGCTGGAAAAGTTACAGTCTCAAAGTCTAACGCAAAGAGTTCTTTTCATGAGGAGCACGCAGAGCTGTAGTGCAAAGAGTAGTTGCATGTAAACTGCTACCTTTGAAATTGCCTAAAACTGTTGCTTTTAAATTGCCTAAAAGTGTGCACTTGAATTGACTGTATGCATTTGAATAGGGGTTTTGGACTTGGGAGCAGATACACATCTTTTTTATTGAACTTCAGGCTTGCACAATTTTCACGGGTGTGTCCTTGATTACTTTCTACTCCACCACAGAGGTAACATTTTGACAGGCCACGCTCTAGTGGTTGGAAGTACGGGCTACTTACACTGATAAAAGCAGGAGATTTTTCAGATCCACAGCAGTCTTATTTGCATGTAAACTGCTACTTTCAAAATTGCCTAAAACTGTTGTTTTCAAATTGTCTAAAACTTTGAACTCTAATTGACTGTATGAATTTGAATTTGCCTTATAGACTTGGGAGCAGATAAAAAATATTTCTATTGAACTTTGGGGCTTGTGCAATTTAGAGGTGCCTTTTTTTTACAGGTCACGCTCTAGTGGTATGAAGTGCAGGCTCTTTACGCTGATAAAAGCCAGAGATGCCACGGGCGTGCACAGCCCGTCTGCACCCGACCATGACTCCTTTGTTTATTTATGCTAAAGATGAGCTACTTGCATTAAATAAACAGCCCACCTTGATTTGCTGCTGCCAGAAATTAAACTTAGAGGAACCTGTGTCTGTCCCCAATTCTCCCCAGTCTAAGTTCTTTTCTCCTTGTAATACTTTGGAAGAGTCTGGGCTCTCAGCCACTTTAATTAATTATTGGTCCCTTCCCAAACACGTTTTTGAAATTAGTGAGCTACTGTCAGGAAAGAATTGTGATTGGCTTTTCCTGATAGATACATGGTTCGCAGCCCTAAACATGAGGCCAGATGTTGAAAGCATATTGCATGGTTCAAACTGCGAAAAGCGACCCACAAATTGTGAATGCGACTCGCAAATAGGAAGGGGTGTACTCGCTATGCTAAATTGCTTTGTGACCGCGAATGCAATTCGCAGTTACCACCAGTGTCACACTGGTGGTAACCCATTCGCAAAAGGGAAGGGGTCCCCATGGGACCCCTTCCCCTTTGTGAATGTTGCCAATAATGGTTAGACTATAACTTAGAGGAACATGTGTCTATCCCCAATTCTTCCCAGTCTAAGTTCTTTTCTCCTTGTAATACTTTGGAAGAGTCCAATGGACCACTGCCTGCTCTGAAAAACCGAAACCTTTTGGTTTCGTTATTTTTTTAATTTTGCAACTCGTTTTCCTTTAAGGAAAACGGGCTGCAAAATAAAATAAAAAAACTGCTTTATTTAAAAAGCAGTCACAGACATGGAGGTCTGCTGACTTCAGCAGGCCACCATCGCTGTGAGTGCAGGGACTCACTATGGGGTCGCAAAATGCGACCCACCTAATTAATATTTATGAGGTGGGTCTTTGCGACCCCATAGCGGCTAGCAGTCGGTGTCTGAGACACCGTACTGCATCCGATTTTGCGAATCGGAAATTGCGAGTCGCACCGACTCGCAATTTCCGATTCGCAAAATCAGAAATTGCTACATCTGGCCCATAATTCTCTCTATTCTAGCTGGTTTTCAAAACCCAGCATATAGAGAGAATGGATAAGCAGGGGTGGTGCTGGCAATAGGGTACAGAGACTCCTATCAATACTCTATATTTCAAGCTCTTAACTTGGGGGTCATCAAGGGCCTCTCCTTTACAATCACCCTGAACCCCTCCTTCACAGTCACAGGTCAATTGGTACATAGAACCCCAATTGTTCAACTTAATTTACTTAATCTGTTAACAGAATTTACTGTTGTTGGATGATTTCAACTTACATTTCGATGATCCTAACTGCTCTTGTGCAAAACATTTTTTGGATACTTTAGGATGTTTTAATCTTTCTCAACATGAGGTAGGACCAAACCACAATGCTGGCCATACCCTTGACCGTATCCTTTTGCATTCTTTGACTATCCAGATGGATCTGATCCTCAACTTAACATGATGAAATCATTTTTTAATACCTTTTAAAATGGTTAAGGTTTGCTTTAAGAATCTGCAACACCCTGTGCAGACATTTTCTAGGCCCTGGAAACATGTGTCGGAATCCTTCTTTTCAGAGGCAATCCAGGCAAATCCGCTTGAATTTATAGGGGCAGTATGTTCTGATTTGGCCAGTGTAGGTTATCGGCTAACATCCACCCTTGACTGTATCGCTCTTCTAAAGCAGTATCTTAGCAGAGATCTATTCTATCTACTCAGGGGTTTGCTGGCACACTAAAAAAAAAAGATCACACTGTAAAAGCCTCAAACACAAGTGGAGGAAATCCTACCACCCTGTTGCAAAGGACACCTAAAAAAAAAGCTAAATAGTCTGCGCAGGACAGTGCACAAGGCACGTAAAGAGTTTATCTCTTTTTATATCACCACACCCGCTAATAAACCTTGTAAGCTTTTCAAAGTGGTGAAGTCCTTTCTGTCACCTACAGCTTCTCAAAACACCTTGATTCCCCCAGTCACGATGTGGAAAGAACTCTTGGGTTTCTTCTATAATAAAATACAAATGATCTACAAGAATTTTACTTTGCAAGGGACTACAGTTTCTGCCCCCACAGGAACCCTCATTTGGGTCCATTGCTTGCCAATTTTGACCCTCTTACACTCAAGGATGCATCTACCTCTTCGGCTAGCTGTAAATCTGGGTTTCCATTAGACCTATGCCCCTAAATATTTTGAAATGGGCCACCCCAAGGTGATTGCAACTTCCGTCCTATCTCTCTGCTTCGAGCCATTGTTAACCGACAAATTTCTGGAGAATAACAACTTACTCCATGAAACTCAGTCGCGTTTCCATGCAGGTTATAGCATGTAATCTGCTCTTTTGGAGATTGCTGATTTCATTAAGGTCAATCTTGATCTGGGCTTGGTAGACATGGTTGTCCTTCTTGATTTGTCAGTGGCCTTTCGATACGGTCTCCCACTCTGTTCTCTTGGACAGATTATGAGACGTGAGTATCCAAGGTCCAGTCTGGGTTTGATTGAAATCCTACCTAGAGGACCATTTGCAAAGAGTTTTTCTCCCTTCTTTTACATCCTCAGCTAAATCACTTGATTGTGAGGTTCCTCAGGGCTTGAGTCTGTATCCAACACTTTTTAATACTTACCTAGCCCCTTTGGCTAAGTTATTGGAGGCATTGGGCATAGAGTGATCTCTTTTACAGATGATACGCAGTTGATTGTCTTATTTCAGGAAAAGGAGTTGGGTGCATTGACTGCGTTCAAGGGTTGTTTGAGGGCTGTTGGCGAATGGGTGAGTTGAGTTGCCTCAAATTAAACCCAGATACCACCAAGATTTTTTTCGGAACTCACCACTATCCAGATACATTAAACTGGTGGCCTTCCAAATTAGGGTCCTGCCCCTCAAAGGGTTCGGGCCCTAATTCATTTTGAGGGTCAGCAAGGCAAGAAGAGGCAGTCATTCTTTCTCTTATTTAACTGCCAAATTATGGAATTCTTTGCTGTTCTAAACTCCGTTTTGCACCTTCTGAATTAATCTTTCGGAAATTCCTGAAGACATATTTGTTTGATAACTAGGCAATTCCTTTGGAGTGTGTTTCGGTTTTTAGTGCATCTTAAAGCTGGTAGTACCAGGACGCCTCTTCGGAGGCAGATATGTGCTTTATAAATCCTTATCATATTGTATTATATTGCATCGGACATGGTCATTGCTGTATCATGAAGATCTGGTTGGGCGGCATGGACGATCAATGCTGGAGCTTTGCATTGGTGGTCCCCGCGGTTAACCAATGCTGTAGCGAGAAGTGCAGATCTCGCATTGCTAGTTGTTGCCAAAGGGAATTGCAGCACAAAGAATCGGGTTCACCGGACCATCGCTCCGGCAGTCTTTACAGGTGGAAAAGTCTTAGTGCAATGAGGCCGATTTGCAGCTGTAAAGAGTATAAAGCTTCAGGACATCTTCTTTCTTTACAGAGGACTGCACTCTGATTCCAACAAAGGGTCCAGGCACCTCTTGTAGATCAAGAACGTATTCTAGCAGTGGCCAGCATGGCTCACACAATTACAGTTTCAGATTCAGACAGGTTAAGTTGGAGCAGGTCCACTGGGAAGTTGCTGAGAGGCTCTGGAGCTTCTTTTGTTCATGAAGCTCAGAACAGGAGATCAGCCAACTGACCCTTGGAGTCATTTTAGTAGTCATGGGATCAAGCAGTGAGGCAGGCCTCTAGCTGCAGGCGAGTTCTCTAAGGGCACAAGGCGGCCTTCAAGCAGCAGGGAGGTCATCTGGCAGCAGCAGAGCAGTCCTCTGAAGTTCAAAGCTAGCCTCAAGCAGTGGGTAGTCCTCTGAAGAACAAGGCAGTCCTTCTAGAAGTAATACTCAGGTCCAGGACTGAACTCAATAGTGGGTTTGGAGGTCCAATATTTATACATGGTGCCAGCTTTTGAAGTGGGAGAATCTTCTAGTTGAACCCCACATAGGGGCATGGACATTTCCTTCCTCTGCCCAGGCTCCAAGTAGTCTGAGGTAATAATAGGCTAGTGTCAAGTTCCTTTGTGACTGTGTTTGAGGCAACCCTTTGAAATGTGAGTGGGGCAGGGAACACCTCCAGTTCAGCCATTCTGGCTGATGGTCCATCCTGTCAACAGCTAGTACCCCTCACTGTCTGGAAGGAATACACAAAAGCCAACTGCCAATTATTTACAGTCATGTGACTTAGAAAACATGCTGCAGGCACCAAATGGTTAGAAGAAAATGCCAACTTTCTAAAAGAGCCATTTTCAAAACTGGGTCTTAAAATCTGACTTTACAATTAAGGAGGATTTTATATGAATATTTTATTTTAGACCAAATGATATTTCTACCTCCTCCCAATTAAAAGTTAGCATTTATTAACTGTAATAAGGTAATCCAATAGTATCCTATGGAAGGTAGGCATCACATTACTGAAAAATGAATTTGGGGGGTTTCACTACCAGGACATATACAACTTAAAAACACATTTCCAACTTTTAACATACACTGCACCTGGGCCTATGTGCTGTTTAAGGCCTACCTTAGGGGTGACTTATGAGTACTAAAAAGTAATTTATGCCTGGTGAAAAAGTTTATTTTACTAGGTCAAATTATCAGTTTAAAACTGCACAAAGGTGGAATGGTAGTTCTGAGACATGTTGAAATGTGAACTCAACTTGGATGCACAACAAGAACTGTAGGCCCACTAGTAAAATGTAATTTACTGGTGTGGGGTACATGTAGTACCGCTTTACTAGGGACTTATAAGTAAATTAAATGTGCCAATTGGGCGTAAGCCAATTTTATCATGTTTAAAGGAGTGGGCAAAAGCACTTTAGCACTAAATTGTAGTGGTAAAATGTAGAGAGTTCTAAAGACAATACAAATGAAGTCAGAAAACAGGAAGGGTGAAGGCAAACTATTTGCAGGTGAGAAATAGGGCCAAGTCAACAACCCTCTTGGTATATCTGACCTCCACTCCATCACAGTCAATTTGGGATTGCTCCTACACCCTGTATTTCTTTTTATGGTACAAACACTATGACAAAATATTATGGGTTGACCAATCCAGGAGGAACACCCAAAAGTCAGAAACTGTCTAATAGCAATCTGAGAATTGGGCTTGTGCAATAGTCAAACGTTGTTTGAAAACGTGTTATGCATATGAGAAGAAAATCTACCAACCACGGTCCCATATTAGTGGATCTCGAGAAAGTCTTCAGTGCTTTAGGTTTAGTGTAATTGGCTGCCAATTTGCCTTCATCAGGTGCAGAAATGATAATCTAGAAGTTATGCATTCTGCCAAGAGAAGAGTGTCCTTGGGCTCGCCTTGAGGGAAAATTATGACAGACTGCTGTGGAGTGGAGCTACAAGTGCCCTTGTATGAAGGTAGGCTGTACTGCAAAAAGGTGGACTCTGAGTAGCTGTAGCCTGAAGAGCCTAACAAAGTCCTTGGCAATGCAAGTAAGGTTCTATGCTGCCAGACTTTTTGGCGAGATCTTGAAACCCTGAGGCCTCTGAGGTATGTCTAAAAGTGCAGTGTCTGTGACATATTACTACTATTGGATAGTGCTACTACATCTCATGGTCTCCTGATGAATCACTGTTGACAACACTTTACGTGTCATTTCAAATGATGTCAAGGCATTTAGAGGTGGTTGGCAATTCACTGAGGTTCTGTACTGCAGTTGCCTGTTTCACTAACCTCTGTTGGATCACTGCTGCAAATTGGGATGAGCTCTTCACCTGCTTTAGGTGGTGGGTTTGTGCTTGAGCCCAAGGAAGGAGGAGCTGTGAAGATCCATCTGATCCTGAGTAGCACTGGTGCTCTGCAGACTCTGTCGCTCTTGTGTGCATGTTACCCTGCCTTCTCACCAGGAACGTTTATCTGACTCAACATGTAAGCTGAGCTATGGACAAGTGAACAGGACTGTCTTTTGCACGCTATGCAGGACCACTTACAACTCAGTCAACCTATGCAGGTTAACACGCTAAACAATGAGTAAGTAACCCAGAAACCGTGTGGCAGTGCAGTATGGACTGTGTTCTTTGAGACCATTTTTTGCAGTGCCAAATAAATGTGTGACAGGGTTAGAGGCAAACTCAGAGGGACATAAAAAAAAACATAATCACCCATTACTCCAAGACTGCAATGCTCCCTAAACTGCACTGACTATTTTTGATACAATATCTTACGACTGAATAGAGGGCTCAACTATTACCGCCTGACTCCCCTCGGAAGAAGATGGACACCTTAACTATTGTGCACCATAGTTACAGATTGTGAATGTTGTGTGTGCAGTATTGTGCTATGTACTAGTAGTAGTTTTCCTTATCTATTAAAGCACTGGCTATCATTGATTTATTGACCACTATTACGTCTCACTTGCATGAGGGAGGCATGGACTATTTAACGTATCTACCCAGAGGATCAAATTATAAAGGAAAGTACTTGGTGCTCAGATTTGGTTCCAACAGTTGTGTAAAGCCCCAGGACACCAGTAGTAAAAGGCTCTCATTAACACAATTGGAGACCATTAAAACATGACTGCTGGGAACTTCTGAAAAAGTTCCCACAGCTAATAAGTAAAAAGTTTTCTCACAGTAACATTCTATCCTTTGACCACAATTCGCCTCTTAAACCCACCACAAAATATAACTATGACAAGACATACATTCAGGAATAGCAAACTGTTTACCATGAAACATTTCCTAAAGTGACAAAGGAGGAAGATTTGCTACCACCTGCTGAGAAAGCGCCTAGGAGTAAGAGACATGCACATGTAATACTGCTATATGGCTAGACTGCTACGTTAAATGGTGATGTAATCTGGCTTTTCAGCTGTCAAGGGGTTCCTTTTGTTTTAAGTCTATAAGGATTTCCCGTCGTAAACCTAAATTCACGTGCACAGAAAGGAGGTGAATAAAGATAATTTGTTCAAAGGAAGGACAGGGCATGGACTTAATAACATAACATCAAACATAACATCACTTAGCTCATAGTGCACGGCACTTTGGTTCAACCATACTTTGGTGTGGATACTTACAAGTGCATTTTGTCCCTGGAAAAAGGATAAGATAACGATTTCATTTTTTTGTTGTCAATGACCTGTGGCACCTTGGGCTGCAAAGGTTTGGATAGTTTATGCCATACTGCATGCAGCTTCACAAAAATACCTCCATCCTGCTTTAATTCGTACAGCTGAAAGACAAACAAGCACATAATGGTAGGTAAATGCACTTCGTCTTTTGTAAGGGCAACACATGTTCAACATACTTATCTTTTAATGTCTATTTAATGTATATTCTTTTGCATAACGGACACAAATTGAGGACGGGAATCCCATTTTGGTTAGATACTTTCACGTTTTCAGAGTGTTAAAAAATGGAAAGGAATGTATGGATTCCCGGCATTCCCATGCTAAACTACTGCAGCCTGGTGTACAATTACCTGTAAGTGAATCTGCTTCCACAGGAGGTGACTGAGTGTTTCAGGGCGACTAAGCACTGCGACCTTATGCACAACTACGAACTAAAATGTTTCCAGTCCCAACCTAGAAACTGATAAACAATGACTCCAGTCAAGTGGAGGAGTATTTTTTACAGGGAGCAATTCGGCAAGAAATATGAACAACATTTGTGGCACTATTGGGTAAATCCTTTTAAGCGTGCATATTTGCACATTGTCTACAACTGAGCATGAAGGAATGGGTTTTCACAAACACTAAATGGCTTTCTAGAAATACTCCAGCAAAACAGTGACTGATGCAGTGCTTAATTTGTGCTTTCTGTTTCCGGTGCTGAGCACCGGGACTTATTTTTGAGGGCCGGCGCTTATTCTTTTCCACCAGGCATTTACTGTGAGCAAAAGAAACACGTATGGGAAATGCGGAGGAAGAGAAAAACGAAAAAGCGTCACAAAGGGAGAAAGTAGAAAGCTGCAAGAGTGTGATGAATGGGCAGGGAGTGGTTGTGAATGAATTAAAGAGGCCCGAGGTGGCCTCAGGATTATGCTGCATCAGTATTCGGTGTTGGCAAACTTAATTGTAGCAGCCGCGTGTTTAAGAGGAGGGCTTTGGGCACTAGCACCTTTTTATGTACAAATTAAGCACTGGACTGATGTAGTGCACTGGACTGATGTAGTTTTTCACGAGCACTTTTGGAAACGGTTTTGATTAGTATATATATTTAAAAATTTCCACTTTAATGTAGGACACCTGTGAGTGCAGATTTTCCAACTTCTTGTTAACCGGCCTCAGTGTATTTTTGTGGCAGTATCAAACAGTTGTGCTGACTCAGGGCAGGCCCAGGCGCTGTTTACATCTATTATATTGGGAATACATTAGGTGGTCAATTTATTCGTCAGTACAAGAATATTAAAACAATAAGCGGCTTGCAATATCGAGTTATTGTGTAGGATTTCAGAAGAGAGACAGACTAAAATTAAGTACCGTTTTTATTGTAATGCCAATTGCACGTTTTTGAAATTTTAACTTGCTTAGAAGCAAATTATTTGAAAATGGCAACACAAATGGCTACCAAATATTCATCTTTTATTAGCATCACTTCCATATGCTCGTAAATTATCAATACCATCACTGTACACTTAACCTAATCAGGTGAACACAGATCAAAGTACCATTTTCCAAGGATAACTCCCCAGCCACTTTCACATAACATTCCAGACCTCTAGCCACCTTGCCCTCCTGTGGCCAACCATTCACCACTTAACAGCAGAAAACGCACAACTTCAAATCCACAACATTGCCAATAACCGTTCGACCTCAGAAATACTGTTACCAACCTCAGATTCAATATGAGCCACCACTCAGTCATAATCTTTCACGTCAACAATCTCTTCTCACACCACAGGCAACTGTGACATGCACACGTTATATACATTGTTTCCACCTGGTAAAAGCTCCACATGTAAGTGCTATTGGAAATGTTCAGCATGCTAAGTAGGCTAAACTTGCAGTTGAATTTGTTGCTCTCCAAATGCATAGCGACAGTTTTTGTCAAATTCTTGAGACAAACGTCATACTGCTGAAAAAATATTATATTACTGCATTTTTCCACTGCTTGTCAAATCCACCACCCAACTTTTGTCAATCAGAGAAATACGACCTCAGTCTACTCCTAACATAACTGATACAAGTCTTATCTTATCACTTACTTTCTTTGTAACAGACGCAAAACAGCTCCAAAATCATAAACAATGCCATTCATTATCACAAACATGATCCCCAAGGCTCAAAGAATTGCAGCGCCACATGTGATACAATTTTATCAAGGCTCCTTTTCTTTCAGACAAAGCAAACTCAACATTTCAAAGCATTCTGATTTAGATACAAGTCTTTCAGAAAATGTGAGCCTGAGAAATTGGATTATTATTTCGGGTGGGCCCCCAAGAAATAATAACACTAACATGCAGTTGTCAACTCCAAAAGTCACATAATTAAACTATGACACACATAAGACAGCCCTAATTTAGTCAATCTGTAAAGTATTTATACAGCACCAAAACATGAATAAATGAAACACAATAACACACATTCCAAACTGAATTAAAAAATAGAGTAAATTTAAATTAAAAAGTGACAACAAAATTACAAAAATCCAATAAGGGCAACCAGAGACATGATTTTTTCAAGATTTGAGTACGCTCCAATGATAGTCTAAACACGCTGTAGACCGGGATCTAGACACAACTTAAGGCCAATCGGGCACTGATGGAGTGCAGGTCAGAAACAACAAAAGGGTTCATCCAAGTCAAAGATTTTACCTTCAGACTTAGGGCCTGATTTGGATCTCGGGAGAGGGATTACTCCATCGCAACACTGACGGGTATCCCGTTCACCGAAATCTAAATACCATTGTTTTCTATGGTATTTAGATTTCAGCGGACGGGATATCGTCACTTTTGTGACAGGGTAACCCCTCCGTGGAGATCTAATTCAGGCCCTTAGCCTTTTTAATTCAGCTCAAACTCCTTCAGTGGGGCAAGCCAGAAGCTGTATCCAAAGAAGATGACTTGAAATCAGACGCCTTTGCCACAAGGTCCCACCTTTGCCACAAGGTCCCGCTGATGCTCTGTAGGTCCTGGATGTCCAAAAGGTTTCTAAGTTCCAACAAAGACCAAGGGGAGTCCCAGCTATTTTCATTCACTTCAAAGGCTTCCAGGACCTTAGGGACGACACTTAAGAACCAGTGCCCAATCCAGAAGAGTCCACAATCAGTGCCTAGTCCATGCCCAGTTGGTACGGGTCACTTCAAGAAAAAAGACATCTTGTAGCTGGTTATGCCACTGAAGTCACAACAGAGGCCAACTGGCTCTTGGGGTTCAGTCCTTTGTCCTTTGTACAAGAGTGCTGGGATGTTATTTTAGTGTTTATGTAGGCACATTTATTTTATCTTGGTTCTGAGACCTGTGCCTTCTCACCTAGTCACTTACCATTTTATTCCTCCTATTTATTTAGCAAGTCTTCATTTTAGTGGCAAAGTTGTATTATTTTATATCAGTTGCCCTTCCACGCAGAATTGCTATTCATTTCTCTGCACGACATTTCATCCTGTGCTCACTTCAAGGCCATACACAATAGTTTACTGGGTATTGCCAGTCCAGAGAGTACGATGTCTACCCTTCACGGAATAATATGTGTTGTCATGTCAGGGCAGTTCTCAGAATACCACCATGTTTTATTCTAAAACAACATGCTGCCCAACCAACTTAGAGGGGGCATTCCATCCAGCCTGCCATCTATGCTGCAAGTTGTCACAGTTTCTGCTGAAACCTTCTGCTACCTCCTCAGTTTACGTGGGAGGACTCTCAGGAGACTGACAGACCTCTTCTTTACCTCTGAACACGGGTATGGGGGTTGGGCCTCCTTCCCAGGACCAGAAGAGCACATTAGGGCTTCACTGCTATTTGCTCTCACATAGAAACTTAGTAGTGTATATAGGGATGTTAGACACTCTATTGTGACAATATGGTGGAACTCTTCCTGTGTTTCACTTTCCTGGTCACTGCTGTAATAACGTTGTGTTTCATTATCCTCATCATCACAATTCATGCCTTTTTATATGGAACACAGTTACTTTTATAAAACCTATTAAATCAAGATCCTGCTTCTGTTTATCTTTGCATGTATGAGACTTGTACAACTGAGAGAGAAAGGTACACTCTGTTCTCCTTCCCTGAGGAGTCCAAGTGTCATGTGATAGGCTGTCACAAATCACTTCTACCTCTGGTACTAGTGAGGTGCTGCTAGCTAGTCAAATGGTTAGGCTGCCAGCTATCACACGATGTGGGATCAGACTCAGTCCCCCATGCTTGGTGGTGCTGCCACCCAAAATCCAGTAGTCTTGCTACTACAATGGAAGTCCTACAACAAGCACATCCAGTCCTTTAGGGTTCCTCTCAGATTACAACAAGCAGGACTCAGTTCTCTTCTGAGCAGGTCGAGTCAGTGTTCTGGGGAGGGTTCCTTAGGGTGCCACGCTGCCACATTTATGGTTTGCACATGCCATTGGGTGAGGGTGACTCATGGCTCCTCACTAGCCAATGGGGTAAAAGTTCCAGAGATAACCTAAAACACTTTTCCAGCAGTTTCTTTATGCCCTACTATAAACAATCCCACAGGGCACTTTATTCCTAAAATCCCTAATGGGGGAACGTATTCTCCCTTGCAAAGAGCACTGGTGTCCACCCAGAGGCGTGGCCAGAGTTATGAGCAGTCCCCTCCCCTGTGTCCACTCCAATCTGGTACTGGGGGTAGCTTTCCTTCCGATGGTTTCTGAGCCTGCCTGGCAAAACTGGGCCAGGGGAACAAAGGCTCTTGGTTGTATGATAGAACCATGCGTGCCTTAACAGTGTGTTCGGAACTTTGACCACGTTGTTTCCACACATGCCTTTACCATGCATGCCTTTACAACAAATTGTGTTGTAATACCATGCCTAGTAAAGGCATATGTGGAAATAGCATGCAAAACGGCATGTGTGGTTCTGTCATACAACGCCCCCCACCCGCTCTGAGGCCCAAAACTGCCCCCACTCCTAATGTCTAAACTACCCCTAGCGCCAACCCACCTTGAGCCCTAAAAAAAACCATCCCAATCCCCAGCCCCTAAAAACTAAAGAACCCCGACCCATCCACCCACCCTGATCTAAAAAAAAACTATTGGGACCCCCCACCCCACCCATCAAAACTAAACTGCCCCAAACAGTCTAAATAAAAACTATCCAACCCCCCACCCCTGCCCCTAAAAACCAAACTACCCCAACACCTCCACCCGCCCTGATCCCTAAAACCTTCTCCCCTAATAAGTAAACTACCTTGAACCTCCACCCACCCTAAGCCCTAAAAAAATAACTATCCCAAACCCCCAACCCTAAAAATGAAATTACCCTGACTCCCACCCGCCCTGAGCTCTAAAAGAAAACCTGCATGCCCCTAAAAACTAAGCTGCCCTGACACTTCCACCCACCCTAAGCCCTAAATCCACCCCACTGTTAAAAACTGCCCATCAACCCTGCCCCAACCCCACTTACCTCACCGTATCCTCTCCCGATCCTTTCTCCTCTTCTCTCCTCCCTCCTCCCACCCTTCCTTAAAGCTTCCCCAACCCCTTTCAAAAATAAACTACCCTGCCCCCCACCTTAAGCCCTAAATTAAAAAAAATACCCAAATCCCTCCACTCCTGTCCCTGAAGAAAAAAAATTGCCCGACCCTCACCCTAAAAAAAAAATCTCAAAAATTAATACACGACAATCCCTGCCCAGCCCCACTTACCTCACTGCTTCCTCTCCCGATCCACTCTGGCTTTTTCTGTGCCTTAACCATGCATATGCCTAGTTTGGCACATGTGTGGTTAAGGCACAGAAAAAGCCATGCGTTGTTCCGGCAAGCATGCTTACGCTTGTGTGCTAAACGTCCGCATTATTTGCAATGCATTGTTAAGGGCGTTTCCCAAGGCTTTCCCTTCCTCTGGTCTCTACATACACTTAACGATGAATGAGCAGGCTTAATTTCTGTCTCTTTCAAGTTAATTAAGTTCCTAGGTCCAGCCCAGTTGTCTTTTGAGCTGGTTCAGATCACATGCCTCACACCCAGCACCCATCCCATCTTGCCAACAGGCCTCAGCTAATGTTCTGCTTTGGAAGCAGCTTTCAGATCCCATTAGGTTCAAGCACTGGTCGGGCAGCTGATGGCACACTAATGCAAATTAGCCTCCAGGAGTTTCAGACAAGGAGAAGTTAATTTTGTAAAAGTTATATTCCATAACATTGATTAAAAATCTTACTTCACCACTGAATTGCACTTTTAATAAATATGAAAAATAGACTTTCCATGCAGAGGTTACAGGTTAAAGTTTATAATATGTTCCTTGACTTTTTCTAGGAGCCAGCTACAGTCTTTCCAGTAAAAAATAGCCTTTGGGGCTAATCCATGGAGGAACAAAATCTTTAAAGTTCTACTTTTGACTATAAGGCACCCTAAGTTGTCCGTAGCAATGTGTATTTTGGGGTGACATATTAATATTTAAAAGCATGGTTTCCCACCTGTCAAAAGAGGATATTTTGATACATTTGATAGAAGGTTTTTAGGCTTCTGTAGGCAAGGTACATCTGGCAAGCCCATAGCCATATTTTACAGGCCAACCCTGTGGATGGCACATAGGTGCTGTAGTCCAGAGGTGACATTAAACTGTCACATTTTCTACAGCATATACTAGCAAACTATGGGCAAGTTAAATATGTCAGACAGGGATTAGCCAATTTAAACATGTCAAAATGTGTTGCACAGAAACGTTACTTACTTTTAGCAGGGTAAAATTGTGCAAGTTCTAAGTCCAGCAAAATTACTAAAGCAAAAATTGAGGGGAAAATCACACCAACGTTGGTAATTTCCTACAGGGATTAAACATCCAATAACCCAATTAAAAATACAACCGTCCTTATTAAATGATGCAGGGACTTAACAATGGCTCAACCTATCCAGGATGAATCCCAATACTCTTAGGAGAGATGGCATTGATATATTTCACACCTGACATGTGTAATTCACATTTTTACTTTCTTGCATGACACCCAATTGAGAGAAAATGTTCAACATTGTGTTGAAATTAAATAATGATCTATGGGATCCTTTCCAAAAGATGAATGTATTCTTGAAAACACAATACACATGAGACGTCCCTAAATAAGATATATGTTTAACTTTGTAATACAAACTCAATAAATCCGGAATACCATCCTGCTAAATTGGAAGGCTGAATTTGGAATTACAAACAAAACAAAAGTTGTTAACCCACCTACAATTCCACTGTATTATGAGCAGAGGCTAAATCCAGTTCAGGAAAAACATGTTCTATCTTCTGTAAACAATATTTGAACAGGGAGCAGTGGGGAACAATGGGTGTCATCCCACTCATATTTAATGATTATAGCTCTTCAGGCCAATGAAAACTCTCAAATAATTTCTTTTTGTAAAGAGCCAACAAGAAGATGTAATTGTTTCAATGATTCAACTTAATGCTGTACTGTTATTTGAGACAAGTCTTATTCTACGCTAAGTAGGACATTCTTCGCTTTGGTGCTTAGTTGGTCCAATGTATACCTTCAACTTTATTTTCTAATTAAACCTTTTATGCAGCTTTTAAATTTTTAAAGTTTTGCATTACAGAATCAACATAAATTGTTTAGTGGGTAGTGAAGCAGAAAAGTCCAAGATCTACTCCAGGGATATGGTGTGGGTTAGCACATCCAGCTTGCTAGTATGCAACAATAACACTCGATAAATCATTGTCTAGTCAGTGCCTTTACTTAGCGAAAAGGAAAAGTACTTTGTTACACACTGCTGGATGTTATGCATTAATTTAGAGATATGTACAATTGGGTAGAAGGAAATACCTTTGGTGGCACCCTCAAAATAATTCACATCCCCAGAAAGTCCTGAACCCTATAGTTACAATACCTCCACTTATTATTGACACAACATGGTGTAAGGAGTTTTCATTACCTTTGCTGGTCACAACAGACTGGCTCCCTTTGGGATCCTGCATGCGTCTCTTTGGCCTGATGGGCAGGAAACAACCCTGCATTGTGATGTTTCAGCCACCAGCTTGCTTTCTTCGTTGTGTGTTGGACTGGGTCACACAAGGGATGACAAAACGAGTTGTCCCTGTATGCGTCAGTCCTTGCAATGCCACATATAAAAGAAGCTTACAATCTGTACAGCATCTTATATTATATGATTGCCTGGTTTTCAGAATGTTTTTTTCCATTTTTGTTTGCCATGAACCTTAACAGGGATTTTAATGCTTAAACTGTTTATATGCATAAGTATATTTTTGGTTCCCAGTCCAAGATTTTTTAATTTATCACATCCTATTTGAGACTATAAAGGGGGAGTAACAATTGTATCACAAGTGCTCCTGTTAGATTGCTCATTCACTTACATCTCCAAGTTTAAAGGCCTTGCTAGAGAAATTGATTAGCCTGATCAGCCCCCTTTACCTTATTTTGGAAAGGCTTGAAGGATGAATTGAAGCATGGACGTGCAAGAGTTACCAGGCCAGCATCTCTTCAAGATCTTATTTAATGGACCATTCACAGACAGTTGTCTCCATGAAAGACTAATAGACAGTCATGAACAATCTTTGTCAAAACCCCCTTCAGATCAGTGTTCAAGATGCCACCTAATCCTTCCAATATAAAAGATGAGCCCATGCAAATGGGTTTTATTAAAGCCTTTTGCCTGAAGAAGAAAAGACAAGGTGATGTAAACAAGGTCTGTGTTTACACTATAGTAGAAAAGTAATCTTATGCGCTCTTGATCTGTATGTGCTATTTGTTTTCCTGAGGAGTGGGACATCTTGAAAGCTCACCCCTAGCGAAGAGAGTAGAGGTGATTATTAAACACCCCCCCTTTCTCCTCTGAAGTCTTCTAGTTTCGTCTTACTGCAAGGGGAACTAGTACTTTAGCCACAATATCTCCTATAACCAGTTCTTTTGGATGGCAGAGCTTTCAATGTCTATATTAATATTCAGTTGTCTTCAGGCCATCAGATCCCAGTGAGGTAGAAAGAAGTACCAGTTGTGGTAGAAGCTGATAATGAAACTTTAGAGGCCTCTGGCCTAATCACTGAGGAAACACAAACCTTGCCTCTCCATATTGTAGCCTATCACATGTGATTTAATTTCCTCCTCTCATTATCCTGTTATTTTGGGTATCCACTGGTTAGCTAGACACTATCCTTATATATATTGGTCCACAAAAACCTTGTTCTTGGGATCTTATTGTACAGTTGATCGTCTCTCTTCTAATCAAAGTTCTGAAGTTCAGGGGGTGCGGCCAAGCCGGCGGCCATGATGGCCGCGTTGCTGTGAAAGCTCCTCGGGTGATAAACTGGAATGGGCCACCACAACATGGATTCCTGACAGGGATGATGGTGGAGCAGCGTGGAGGAACGGAGGTATCGGGAGTGGTGCGGCTGACTGTTTGGTGGGGCATGTGGACACCGCTTCGGTTGTGGCCTGCGTCCATTTGACTCACACACCTCGGAGGCCCCAAGGCAACAGGGGCTTCAGGTGAGCCTGAGGCGTGTGCCGACGGGCAGCACGGTGCTGCCCGGTGGTGTTTTCAGTTGCTCCACACCCAATCTGACATTGAAGGATTGCCGGTGCTCTTCCGCGGGGGCAGAGTTGACGACTCATGTGTGGTGCAGTTTTGCCGGGCCTCCATGGTGACGATGGTGGTGGCTGCACAGGGACTAGGGCCCCTACCCACCTGCTGGCTGTTCTGTAGGGGTGTGGTGGGAGGCTGTGGCCCTGGCGCTGCTGGTGTGCTGTTGAGTGGGCCACAGTGGCCTGCCCTGAAAAGGTGAATCCCTGGGCTCTGCTCGTCCTTGGGCTACCGGATCTGGTGGAGTGTCTGTCATACCATAGCTGAGCAGCTGTGCCAACTTTGGGACCCACTTTAATGGCACTCTTCTGCTCTGCAGTGGCGCTATTGGCACCATGGGTGCGTTGTTGAGGATCGTCCATCTGCCTTCCCTGCAGTGATTTGGTGCCCAGGTGGTTGCTGTTTGCCCTGCTCTGAGGCATGCCAGTACATGGCCTGTGGATGCCCGGCGCACTTGGAGAAGCAAAGGTGGAGATTTGAGATCTTTGCCCTCTCTTCGACATGGGCTGTGGTGACCCAAAACAATGAAAATTTCTGTTTGAGAAGCAGATGTAGCCCGGCATGGCTGCTACATCTTCAAGGGGTGAGGATGGCACTCATGATGGCCCCATATGTGATCAAGAAGTTGGTGCGGAAGACATAATGGCTGCATTGCCTGCAGGGTTCCGAGCTATTGATACCAGATTTGATTCCTTAAACGCCAGGTTAGACAACATGGGAAGCAGGCTGGATAAGCAACAGACCCTCCTAGAGGGGCAGAGAGGCACATCTCTGCTGTTGAGGATGGGACAGCGGCGTTAATGAAGCATCTTGAGAAAGTGGAGAGCAGGTTAAAAAGAGTGGCTATGAAAAACTATGACTTGGAGGCTAGGGGGCACCGCAACAACCTTCAAATTTCTGGAATATCTGAAACCACTAACACTGGCTGGCTGGACCTGTTCGTTGAGAGCCTTCTGGCGGAGTTGCTGGGGCTCCAGAGCTTCATCTCGACATTTGTGGTGGAGAAGGCACCTCGTACTCTCGGACAGCAGCCTCCCCCTTTGCAATATCAGGGTACTGTTGTATGCCTCTTTCTCGACTTCACACCTGCTGTTCAGGACACCAGGCGGAGGTTTTCTGACATCAAATGAGTGCTCCGGAACCTTTACCTCCTGGTCAGTGTCTGGTGTCCTCACCAGCTCCTCCTGCCTTTACACTCCTGCCTTTACTTCATTTTTCTCTTTTTCTATTTCTTTTCTCTTTTCTTTCTGTCCTCATCTCCCCTCTCCCTTCTGCACTGCTGCTGCCCTTGTTGTCCCCCTTTCCCCCCAGGAAGCGCTTTTCCCGCCATCCCGCCTCCCAGCAGACTGGACCCCCACCTCCCTCCCCTTCTGAATGGTGGCTGCAGTGCTGTGAGAGGGTGACTCCACTGACCTCCTGGCCAGCATCTGTTGCCCCCCCAGCTCCTCCTCCTGCTTCCTCTGCCTCTGGAAACGAACTGAGAGTCTGTCGGACTCTCAGTTCGGGGCCTTCCTGTACCCGTAGGCTCCTGCATGCGCCTCATCCCTGGTGGCCTAGTGGCCATCTACAAGTAAGTATCTTCTGTCACTCTGTCTCTCCTTTTTCCTGCCTTTTTAATGCTGCCTTTACCTCTGTTTTTACTTAGTTTGTTTTTTTCCTTTTTTTGTCTCTTTTTCCTTTTCTTTCTGTCCTCAGCTCCCCTATCCCTCCCACGCCACTGCTGCCCCTGCAGTCCCCCACCCCCTGTGAAGTGCTTTTCCTGCCCTCCTGCCTACCAGCTGACTGGACCCCCATCTCCCTCCCCTTCTCAATGGCAGCTGCAGCGCTGTGAGAGGGTGACTCCACTGACCTCCTGGCCAGCATCTGTTGCCCTCCTCAGCTCCTCCTACTGCTTCTGCTGCCTCTGGGAACAAACTGAGAGCCTGCCTGACTCTCAGTTCGAGGCCCTTCTCCACCCACAGGCTGCCTGTGCCTCATTCCTGATGGCCTAGTCACCATCTACAAGTAAGTATCTTCTGTTGCTCTGTCTCTCCTTACTCCTGCCTTTAGACTTCTGCCTTTACCTCCATGTTCACTTCATTTGTTCCTTTGTCTGTTTCTTTTCCCTTTTCTTTCTGTCCTCAGCTCCCCTCTGCCTGCCAAGCCGCTGCTGTCCCTGCACCCCCCCCTTCTCCTGCAAAGTGCTTTTCCCACACTCCTGCCTCCCATCTGACCGGACCCCCTTCTCCCTCCCCTTCTTCATGGCGTACCACTAGTGAGCCAAAGGCAAGCCCATCTGTGCCTAGCACCAAGAACCCTGAATCTTCAACAAGCCATTCCCTGGCCACCCTCCATTACGATGCCAAGTCTCTCCACTTCCTTAACACCAGACATCTCAGCACCTGCTGCACCGCATCTCCTAAGGGCAACCATGGACCTTTTTTCCTGCCGGAACTGCAACCTCCGTTTCAGTCACAACAGACAACCGGAACACCCCAAACCTGAAACCACCAATGCCCACCACAAACTCATCAACTTCCTTCTTCTGAATATATGCTCCCTCCATAAGCACACCATCAAACACTGGGACCTAATCAACTCTGCCCGTCCAGACATCGTCTTCCTAACCGAGATCTGTTCCAACCCTACCTCCAGACCAGACATTGCCATCACAATCCCGAACACCTACAACTTCCTAAGGAAGGGTCAACCCTCCCATCTGGGAGGAGGACTGGCCATCGCACACAAGTCCACACTCTGCATCATGGTCAACACAGAGGAACACTGCACCACAATGGAACACCTACACTTCCTGATCCATGCCACTCACAACTCCTCCCTCTGAGGCACCCTGGCCTACAGACCGCCTGGCCTCCACCCATCCTTCATTGGTGCCATTGTAGACATCGTCAGCCCCCATGCTATGGTGTCCACCGACTACCTCCTCCGGGGATACTTGAATTTCCACCTCGAGGACCACAGCGACTGAAACACCACTTCCCTACACAACAGTCTCGCCACACTCGGCCTCAGGCAACTGATCACCGTGCCGACGCACACCGCAGGACACACACTAGACCCCATATTTACCTCAAGCAACCGGATCACCATCAAGAATACCTCCATCCTGGACTGAACCGACCATCACTGCATACACTTTACTATCACTGCACCCAACAGCCGCCTCCACATCCCCACACAGGAAATGGAACTGAATGACCGATGAGCAACTCACCACAATCCTCACCAAATCACCCTCACCAACAACACCAACACCGCAGCACGCAACCTCAACTCCTGGATCACCGAATGCACCAACTCCTTAGCCCCCCTCAGATCAACTTCGGTCAAGTGCATCCCAAAAAAAGGCAGCTGTTTCACCACCGAACTCCAATAATTCAAACGCACCTGCAGGCATCTAGAGAAGAAATGGAGAAACAGCGAAACCAGCGAAGACCTCACCTCCTTCACAGCCAACATTGTCACCACCCATCAAGAAAGCAAACAAAACGCACTCCATGAACGCATCAACACCTTCCTCGCACAAAACGATAGAACTCTTCATGGTAATCAACAAATTCACCAATCCTCCCTCCGAACTCACCAACATCCCCTGTCGCAAGACCTCTGCGACAAACTGGCTACTTTCTTCCACCGCAACATTAAGGACATTTATGACAGCTTTCTCCAGCAGAACCCACCCAGCGTCAGAATCTACGACCCACCCAGCCCCCCGGAACCTACCCAAACCATCCACAGCTGGCTGGTCTACTCTCACCACAGAAGAGACCAAAATCATCATAAACAGCATTCACTCCAACAGACCCCTGTCCTCACCACATCTAAAACAGAGCCAGTGCATCCATCGCCCTGAAACTCCACAAGACGCTGAACTGCTCCATCAAAACAGCCACCTTCCTCAAAGATTGGAAACACTCAGAAGTCTGCCCCGTCCTGAAGAAATCCACAGCTGACCCATTAGAGCTCAAGAATTTCCAACCCATCTTGCTGCTACCCTACCCAACCAAAGTCCTGGAAAAAGCCATAAACTCACAGCAGTGACAATTCCTCGTGGACAACAACTCTCTATACACCTCTCAGTTTGGATTCCACAGCAACCACAGCATGGAGACAGCCCTTCTTGCAGCCACCGATGACATTTGCACACTCCTCCACCGTAGACACACCACATCACTCATACTACTCAACCTCTCAGCAGCCTTCGACACGGTCTCTCACAGCACCTTATGCACCAGACTTAACAATGCAGGAATCTGCGGAAAAGCCTTGAAATGGACCCACTCCTTCCTCTCCAGAAGAACACAGAGAGTCAGGCTTCCACCCTCCATATCCAAACCAACAGAAGTCAGCTCTCTGGTCCCTCAGGAATTCTCCCTGAGCCCAACGCTCTTCAACATATACATGGTCCTGCTTACAGCCCTTGTCAGAGACCACGAAATTAACATTGTGTCATACGTGATGACACACAACTCATCATATCCCTCACTGAAGACCCAGAAAAAGCTAAGAGAAACTTTCACATCGGGATGAGAGCCGTCGCCGCCTGGATGATGAAGAGCTGCCTCAAGCTCAACTTGGAGAAACTCCACCTCAGCCTGGGAGAACTCCTGGTGGCCCTCATCGCTCAGAGCACCACCTGCTCTGACTTACCACACCAGCAAACTAGGGATCATCCTCAACTCTTCCCTATCAATGACCCGACAGGTAAATGCAGTCACCTCGTCCTGTTGGCACACCCACCGCCAACTCTGCAAAATCTTCAAATGGATCACGGTCGACTGCCGCAAAGAAATCACTGACGCCCGAGTCCCAAGCAAGCTTGACTACGGCAATGCACTAAACACTGGCACCACAACAAAGAACATCAGGAAACTATAACTCATCCAAAACTTAGCGGCCAGACTCGTCCTGAACCTCCCCTGCCAGGAACACATCCCCCAAAACCTGAGGACCCTCCATTGGCTCCCAGCAGAGAAGCAAATGAACTTCATACTACTTACCCACACCTACAATGCCCTACACAACATCGGACTGGTCTACCTGAACCATCACGTCTCTTTCCATAACCCCTCCAGACCCTTCCCCTCCAGCCTGCGGGTGCTAGCTACCATCCCACTGTAGGAGGCTGGACTGGCTTGTAGTGAGTACCAAGGGGTACTTACACCTTGCACCAGGCCCAGGTATCCCTTATTAGTGTAGAGGGGTGTCTAGCAGCTTAGGCTGATAGAAAAGGTAGCTTAGCAGAGCAGCTTAGGCTGAACTAGGAGACGAGTGAAGCTCCTACAGTACCACTAGTGTCACTTGCACAATATCATAAGAAAACACAATACACAGATATACTAAAAATAAAGGTACTTTATTTTTATGACAATATGCCAAAGTATCTCAGTGAGTACCCTCAGTATGAGGATAGCAAATATACACAAGATATATGTACACAATACCAAAATATGCAGTAATAGCAATAGAAAACAGTGCAAACAATGTATAGTCACAATAGAATGCAATGGGGGCACAGAGGGATAGGGGCAACACAAACCATATACTCTAGAAGTGGAATGCGAACCACGAATGGACCCCAAACCTATGTGACCTTGTAGAGGGTCGCTGGGACTGTAAGGAAACAGTGAGGGTTAGAAAAATAGCCCACCCCAAGACCCTGAAAAGTGGGTGCAAAGTGCACCTAAGTTCCCCAAAGAGCACAGAAGTCGTGATAGGGGAATTCTGCAGGAAAGACCAACACCAGCAATGCAACAACGATGGATTTCCAGACGAGAGTACCTGTGGAACAAGGGGACCAAGTCCAAAAGTCACGATCAAGTCGGGAGTGGGCAGATGCCCAGGAAATGCCAGCTGTGGGTGCAAAGAAGCTGCCACCGGATGGTAGAAGCTGTGGATTCTGCAAGAACGACAAGGGCTAGAAACTTCCCCTCTGGAGGATGGATGTCCCACGTCGTGAAGAGTCGTGCAAAGGTGTTTTCGTGCAGAAAGACTGCCAACAAGCCTTGTTAGCTGCAAAGGTCGTGGTTAGGGATTTTGGATGCTGCTGTGGCCCAGGAGGGAACAGGATATCGCCAATTGCGTGAGGAGACAGAGGGGGCGTCCAGCAAGACAAAGAGCCCACTCAGAAGCAAGCAGCACCTGCAGAAGTGCTGGAACAGGCACTACAAAGTGGAGTGAACCAGAGCTCACCCGAAGTTGCACAAGAGGGTCCCACGAAGCCGGAGGACAACTCAGGAGGTCGTGCAATGCAGGTTAGAGCGCCGGGGACCCAGGCTTGGCTGTGCACAAAGGAAATCCTGGAAGAGTGCACAGGAGCCGGAGCAGCTGCAAAACACCCGGTTCCCAGCAATGCAGTCTAGCGTGGGGAGGCAAGGACTTACCTCCACCAAACTTGGACTGAAGAGTCACTGGACTGTGGGAGTCACTTGGACAGAGTTGCTGAGTTCAAGGGACTTCACTTGTTGTGCTGAGAGGAGACCCAGAGGACCGGTGATGCAGTTCTTTGGTGCCTGCGGTTGCAGGGGGAAGATTCCGTCGACCCACGGGAGATTTCTTCGGAGCTTCTAGTGCAGAGAGGAGGCAGACTACCCCCACAGCATGCACCACCAGGAAAACAGTCGAGAAGGCATCAGGGTCAGTGTTACAAGGTCGCAGTAGTCGTCTTTGCTACTTTGTTGCAGTTTTGCAGGCTTCCAGTGCGGTCAGCAGTCGATTCCTTGGCAGAAGGTGAAGAGAGAGATGCAGAGGAACTCTGATGAGCTCTTGCATTTGTTATCTAAAGAATTCCCCAAAGCGGAGACCCTAAATAGCCAGAAAAGGAGGTTTGGCTACTTAGGAGAGAGGATAGGCTAGCAACACCTGAAGGAGCCTATCAGAAGGAGTCTCTGACGTCACCTGCTGGCACTGGCCACTCAGAGCAGTCCAGTGTGCCAGCAGCACCTCTGTTTCCAAGATGGCAGAGGTCTGGAGCACACTGGAGGAGCTCTGGGCACCTCCCAGGGGAGGTGCAGGTCAGGGGAGTGGTCACTCCCCTTTCCTTTGTCCAGTTTCGCGCCAGAGAAGGGCTGGGGGATCCCTGAACCGATGTAGACTGGCTTATGCCGAGATGGGCACCATCTGTGCCCATCAAAGCATTTCCAGAGGCTGGGGGAGGCTACTCCTCCCCAGCCCTGACACCTTTTTCCAAAGGGAGAGGGTGTAACACCCTCTCTCTGAGGAAGTCCTTTGTTCTACCTTCCTGGGCCAAGCCTGGCTGGACCCCAGGAGGGCAGAAACCTGTCTGAGGGGTTGGCAGCAGCAGCAGCTGCAGTGAAACCCCGGGAAAGGTAGTTTGGCAGTACCCGGGTCTGTGCTAGAGACTCGGGGGATCATGGAATTGTCTCCCCAAATCCTGAATGGCATTGGGGTGACAATTCCATGATCTTAGACATGTTACATGGCCATGTTCGGAGTTACCATTGTGACGCTATACATATGTCGTGACATATGTATAGTGCACGCGTGTAATGGTGTCCCCGCACTCACAAAGTCCGGGGAATTTGCCCTGAACAATGTGGGAGCACCTTAGCTAGTGCCAGGGTGCCCACACACTAAGTAACTTAGCACCCAACCTTTACCAGGTAAAGGTTAGACATATAGGTGACTTATAAGTTACTTAAGTGCAGTGGTAATGGCTGTGAAATAACGTGGACATTATTTCACTCAGGCTGCACTGGCAGGCCTGTGTAAGAATTATCAGATCTCCCTATGGGTGGCACAAGAAATGCTGCAGCCCATAGGGATCTCCTGGAACCCCAATACCCTGGGTACCTCAATACCATATACTAGGGGATTACAAGGGTGTTCCAGTATGCCAATGTAAATTGGTGAAATTGGTCACTAGCCTGTTAGTGACAATTTGGAAAGAAATGAGAGAGCATAACCACTGAGGTTCTGAATAGGAGAGCCTCAGTATGAAAATTAGTCATAACACAGGTAACACATACAGGGCACACTTATGAGCACTGGGGCCCTGGCTGGCAGGGTCCCAGTGACACATACAACTAAAACAACATATATACAGTGAAATATGGGGGTAACATGCCAGGAAGATGGTACTTTCCTACACCCACACATCCAGCAAACCACTGCCAGAGGAAGATCTTTCACATACCTCACAGTTAAGAGCTGGAACAACCTGCCCACACACCTCGGACAAAGCCCATCTCTCACCATCTTCAGGGAGAACCTCAAAATGTGGCTCTTTGAATGAGGCCCAGACCCACCACCAGCACCCTGAGGCCCTCAAGGGTGAGTAGTTTCCCTTTATAAAAACGGATTGATTGATGTTATGGTATGATATATCCAGGTCGGCTGAGAGTGGCGGTTGATGGTGAGCCACGCTACTTCGACAATCCCGGCGATGCCATGGCATTCAGTAAACAGCGCTCCAGGCATGACGCGTTGCCCTTCAAGCCCACTCTGATGCATGACAAAATGGATATGGGGCCCGCTTCCAGCATGGATTTGTTTCCTCCTGACTAAGGCTGATCGGCCTGCTTGAGATGTTCCATTCTGTACAGTTTTGATTTGACCTCCCTAGGTTGCATATGATAATGACATTTTCCATGGCTTTGTCCCCCTTTTCACAGATTCCATATATGGATTTGCCATTCCCATTCCGAATATGCTACCACTCCTGTCTGCATTCTGGGAGCGCCTCGCAGTTGCGTTGCCACGCTCCTATGGTTGATACCGAGATATTTGTTGTTCTGTTTGAAATGTCTCTGTTGGGGGGGTTCATGGGATTCACTTGGAAGTTATAGGCCAGGTGTGGGAGGGTGAGTGGGTTGTTTTATTTCAATGGATTGTACGTTTGTATGTTTCTATGTTATTCTATGCAGTCAACATTTATACCTTTCTCTCTCCTGAATGAACAACCACCCACTCAAGGGTGATTAATGCTCCTGTGGTGAAACCGTCTCTGGAGCTCACCCTTATGTCATGAAACATACCTGGTCTCAGAAACCCCTGCAAGGGCAAACAGGTGCTGCTATATATCCACAGGCATAAGGTGCAGATTGCTTTTCTGCAAGAGACACACACTCCTGCTGGTGCTGCACCCTCCTTCGCATCCACATGGGGCTCCCACTATTACTTTGCTAGTTATAGCACCTATTCCTAGGGGTATGTATTTTGGTGCATTAGAATGTACCGTTTAGGCCTCTATCATCCCATTCTGATGATGATGGTAGATATGTTATGGTTGGGGGGCTGCTCGACAATCTTAAGATTTTTCTTCTAAATGTTTATGCCCTGAATGTTGACACACCTGAAATTTTTCATGATCTCCACTGCCACATAGATCGCTTTGGGGTGGACCACATTCTGCTGAGAGGTGATCTTAATATGGCAATGGACTTGGCACTAGGCACCACCTCTCACACGCCGACATCTAAGCCCTGTTTCCTCCGAGCCTGAAGTGATATTTGTGAAGCCATTACCCTACATCACCCTTTGAAACTGAGTGGTACTCATGCCCTGGCGTATACTTTTCGTTCAGTGCCCCATGGCACCAGGTCTCATATCGACTATTGGCACCTTACTAGTACGGTCACTCAGTGGGTTACTGCTGTCAAGCATCTTCCCCGCACACTGTCAGATCACTCACCGGTACAAGTCACATTTGTTATTCCCATGACTGGGGGAACTAGAAAACTCTGGAGGTTCCCTGACATGACTCTTCAAGACGCACCATTCTGCGCAAACCTGAAAGAAGCAATGATAGAATTTTTCAGATCAAATGAAGGTTCAGTGGCCACTTGGGAGGTGCTGTGGGGTGCTTTTAAGGCAGGGGCATTTGCATATCTACACATTCCAGAATCCTGCACAACATACATCGTAGTCTTGCCTGAGTGGAGATGCAGCTCACAGATCTTGATTGAGAGGCTGGTACGAAAAACGTTATATCCCAGCTCCACTGACGTAAACTATTGGATGATGAATTTAATTAACTGGCAAAAAGAGAAGCAAATTACATGGGCATGTAAGCTAGGGCACGTAAATATGGTGAGGGCGACATACCAGGAATAATGCTGGCCAGACTCCTATGTCCCTCATGCCCCACGTCACACATGCTTGAAATTAAGAGGTCAGATGGTAGCTGAGCCATCGGCACTGCAGATGCCCAGTCTGAGATCTTTACATATTACTCCCACCTGTACTCGCCCCAGCCCACGCAACCACGCCCCACATTGCAAAAATACTTAGACAACATCTCAATGGTGTCGTAAACCACTGCCCAACAGCAGTTTTCAGGGAGCTTTTCTCTACTGAGGGTTCTATTAGAGGTATAAAGACATACTGAGTCCCCGTCTTGTCATAGTGTATGCAGAGGCGCTGGAAGCTGGGGTTCTCCCCGCAAGCGTGAGGTGGTTATCACCCTTTTGCCAAAACCGGGCAAATATCCTCTCCACTGTGAGTCATATAGACCCCTTTTCCCTGTTAAACTTTGACAATAATATTTTGGCCAAAATGATAGCCACCCGCCTCTCCCTTTTATTAGATAATATTATTTCTCCTGCTCAGTCTGGCTTTCTTCCGCGCTGCTCCACCTCCCTAAATCTCCACACTGTTTTTGCGGTGCTCAATAGAGTGTCCCCAGTGATACTGGCAGCTATTGCCTTACTGGATACTGAAAAAGCATTTGAATCTCTTCAGTGGACCTTTCTTACATGCTGTCCTACGCAAACTTTGGTTTCCCAGAGGTTAAACTGATTTGATTTCTTTACTGTACTCGCAACCAACAGCTGCCATACGATTTAACTGGACACTCTCCCCTTTATTCCCCATAATGAGTGGTACCCAGCAGGGGTGCCCTCTTTCTTCCTTGCTTTTTTATAATAGCGATGGATCCACTGGTGCACGCCACTTGCGGGAGGGGCACATACAGAAAGGATTACAGTTTACCAGCGGGCTGCTCTTGGTCTTGCTGTATGCAGACAATATACTGTTATTTTTCCGTCACCCTACCACTAATCTCAGACCCATACTAGATGAAGTAGTCCACTTTGGTGAATTCTTGGGCTGCATATTAACTGAAGCAAATCAGAGCTTTTTCCGCTGACAGCACCCTTCCCCCATGGTTGAATTCCCCTGAAATGGTGTGCTGATTCCGCAAGGTAACTCGGCATTCATATTCACAGAGAAAGGGACCAGGTTGGTTGTTTAAATTATGGGCCTGCCATGAAGATACTCATTGCCCAGGTGGACAGATGGGCGAAGCTATCACTGTCTATGGAGGGACACATTTCACTTATTAAAATGGTGGTTTACCCACCCTTCCTATATCTTTTTTGAAAATTCCTGTAACGCTTATAAATTCCTTTTTCACGACATTCCGAGGTTTGCTCATTCGGCTGGTGTGGGCAGACAGGCATATCTGTATTTGCTGGGACATCCTTACCCTTCCATCCGAGCAGGGTGGTTTTGGGGTTCCCCATCTTCAGCTCTACTATCTTGTGGTGCAATGTCAGTATTCACACCACTGGTACCACCCTGATGCTCGCCTTCCCTATTCAATCCCAAAACGTGATCTGGCAGCCCTTGTCCCCCTGGATGCCCTCTTGCCTCAGGAAATCCCCCCGCACTGCAGAGATATCCAAATTCTCTCTACAACTAGCTGGGTGTGGGGTAGACTGATCCACCTGCTTCGTGCGACAGACTATATTCCTCAGCACTGAAATTGAGTAATAACACTTTTGTGCCTATTATGCAGGAATCACTTGTTCAGCAAACATCACAAATGCTCACACTTCAGACCCTGGATGTTGTCTTTCCAAATGGCCACATATTCTCACACACATCAGATACCCGCTTTACAGATGGTACCCACTTATAATACTTTGTACTTTGTTTCCTGCAGTGCGCTTTGCGTGCACTGTACCCCACTTATCCACTGGCTCTGGATGATTTTGCACCACTTATGTTGGTCGCTACAGCAGACACAGGAGCACGACTGGTCTCCAAACTATATTGCATATGTATTGAGGCCCTCCCTGTCTCTGACTCATGACTTAGAGAGTCCTGGGAAAGGGACCTGGAACATCCCCTCTCCCACAAATTTGGGAGGCGTGTTGTGCACAGTGCTGGTTTGTCTCCTTTAACCAGCGGAGAGTTTATATTACCCCTAGTGACACAGCCCGCATTGATCAGAACTTCTCCCCCACCTGCCTCAAATGCTGTGCACCAACTACTGACTTTCCACACATGTCCTAGACCTGTCCAAATATCAGGTGCTTTTGATGTGAGGTGTTTGATCTACTATGGAGTATTGGGTGATGGCCTCTCTGTCCTGATCTGCTCACAGCTCTTCTGGGTTACACCGGAGATATAGCAAAAGCTATAAGGAGCTTCACAGCTATTTCCCTTTAATTGTCCAAATGTGAGATAGCACTTCTATGGGGCACCAAACATACACCAACCGCCACTTCCTCAATAACGAGTCTTACATATTGCGACATTAACAGTGATCTTTACGTATCACTACAGCCTGTGACATCTAGGCTGAGAGATATTTGGCAGCCACTAAGGGACTGCTTGTGTACACTGGTCACTACTTCACAGTCCTCAGATTCCTCTACAGGAGCATGATGCACCTTTGGTCCTGTCTTTCTTTTTTGGTACCCTTGCTCAGAACATGCTGGTGCTACCTTTTTTATGACACTAATTATGCTCCTGCTCTGATTAGTCATTTCAAAAACCATGAACCTGCTATCACCCTGTACCTGTTTTAAACAGTAATGCCTCTGCTCTGGAATAATGACTTGCCATTTGCATGTGGAACAGTTTTCACTTGACCTGCATTGCCATGTGTTTGTTTTTTGTTGCATTTGAAAATGATGAAGGGTTAAACAAAAAAGTTCTGAAGTTCTTATTGTAGTTCCTACCAGACAGTTGCACATGTATATGAAATCCCAGACATCACACATGAATACACTTGTTTTCCAAAAGTTGACTAGCAAGGAGCTACCTACTCATCGCTCCTATGATTTTGCCATTGAAATTCTTCTTGAGGCTATTGATCCTTATGGTTACAACTTTTCTTTATCTCCCTTAGAATGACAAGCCCTTAGAGAATACCTTGATGCAAACTTAGAGAATGGTCCTGTCTGAGCCTCTCTACTTTTTGTACCAAAGGTATGCACTCAAGATCTTCTGCCTTGTATTGACTATTGGGGTTTATAGCTAGTAACAATCATGTGGTGTTATCATTTACCCTTTATTTCTGGCAGTCTGGAGGCCCTCCAAGGGGCTAAGGTTGGTCACTAGATTGGATCTGAGAGGAGTTTATCACCTGATTTGGATACATTCATGTTATGAGTGGAACACAGCATTCAGAACACCATTTGGGCTTTATGAATGCTGCTTTGCCCCTGCTGCCTTCTAGTGATTTTTGAGCACAGATTTGCTTCTGGTCCGATTCTCCAACAACAGCTGCCTTTTTAGATGATCCTTATCTTTTTTAAAGATCCAACACACCATCCATCATGTTAAGCAATTTCTGCAGCAGAGAGAATAAAGTACTGGCCAAACCTGAAAAGTGTCTTATTAAAAATGACTATTTGGGCAATGTTCTCTTCCCTAGAAATCTAGCCATGGACCCTGGGAAAGTGCAAGGAATCCTGGATTAGTCCAATCTGCTAGTAAAGGTCTGGGAATCTATTTCCAAAAATACATCTAGAACTTCTCCAACCCGGTCTTGCCGATGGTCGGCTTAGTCAAAAAGAACAAAATCTTTCAGTGGAATCATAGTGCCGCAATAGCCTTCAAAAGACATAGGAAAGAGTTAACTGGAGCTTCCATTTTGCAGCAACCTGGTGCTTTCAAGTACTTTATTCTTGAGCCTGATTCCTCAGATCAAGCTGTGGGACCCCTCTTAATTTAGCTTGTTCAAGATGGTAAACAGCATTTTATCACATTTTTCTCTCACAAATTCTCCCTAGCAGAGACAAATGATTCTGTTATGGGAAAAATAACAAATTGCTATTAAATCAGCTTTTATGGATACATTATTTTCCAGGGTATAGAAAACAGTTTCCTCGATTTCTCAAATTCCTTAAAAAACTTTAACGCTGCAACTGTACCATGCTTCTTTTATATATGGACCTAGAGGAAGAAGAGTCACAGAAGAGCTAATCAGAAGGAAGTTCTGGTGACCTTCTCTTCACCACCATGTCACAAGACTCAACTACATCAAGGTCTGTGTCCGAAATAAATCTAAAAGCAGGATTATTATTAACACCTGAAATGTCCTACAACCCTTGGGAAATCATTTCTGCTGACTTTATATTAGATTTGCCTCCATCTAAGAACTGTTCAACAATAATGGTTACAGTACAATAATATTCCAAGACATCTCAGTTTTCTGCTCTGCCCAAGCTGCAAACAGGTAACCAACTGCTTTAGAAATCGCTGAATTCTTCTACTCTGACATATGTCACCTCCATGGATTTCCTTTGAAAATCATTTCTGGTTGTAGACCTCAATATTTCTTTAAATTATTGAAAACCCCATGTCATAATCTTGGCATTCAAAAAGCACTAACTTCTGGATTCCATCCTCACGTTAACGGACAAACTGAAATGTTAAATTGAACTCTTGAAGAGTTCTTACAATGTTACCTTTCTGCTACTCAAGACAACTGGAAATCTGTTTTACCTTCAGCAGAGTTTGCCTACGATAACACACTTCATAATTCCACCAGCTTTTCTCTCTGTCTATGTCTTAATAGAAATACATCCTCAAACCTTTCCAGATTCCTTGCAAACAGGTGATCTGGTACCTGCAGTACAAAATGCATTAGACAGGTTAAAGAAATTCAGAGACATAATTCATAATTTACAGATCGCTAAATCTAAACAAAGATAACAGGCCATTCGGACTATGCTACCAGCTCCTAATTATAAAATAGGAGATAGGGTGCAGTCATCCTCCATCCCTCTACCTCACTCTGTCAAGCAAATTTCCCTCTTAGATATTTCGGACCTTTTTACATTTCCAAGGTCTTTAATCCTGTCATTTATTTCCCATTTAAAACCTTATCTCTGTTGTAGAGGTTCTTAAACTAAAAAGGGACTAACTCCCATATGCCATGTTGCTGGGCAGCCTGAGTTTTAGGTTCAATATATATGTGACTCCTAGGTTTTTAAAAGGAAACTTCGATTTCTTATTGATTGGAAACATATGTTTCTTGCGGTCATTCCTTGGAACCAGCAGATAACATTATAGAGTATGAGTGACCGAGCATTTATGAAGTGGCTGTTTAGAAAAGGTGTGTTAGTGGCAGTGTTGGTTTGTTTAGGAGAAGGGTAATCAGTATAATTTGAGCTTGAAGCAGGTGTGTTGTTAGTTGTGATAACTGTGTGAGGCTCACAATAGTCTTGTTTTTCAATATAGTGTTCCTCTTCCAGCAGGTTAAGGAGGCGTTTTGTTGGGTCTGTGTGTGTGGGTGGTGGACTTGGTGGCTGAGAGAGACATGAAGAGTGTACTGTTTTTTTGTAGGGTAGTCTTATTATGTAATAGACAAGGGGATGCAAGGTTGTTAAGAGTGGCATGTTGTTTATTTTCTTTGCAACTGTTTAGTGTGGATGGAGTATGGGTTAGGGCATGGGTGGAGGAGCATGTGGATCATGATGCAAGGCTCTAAATTGTGCAATGGAGGAGAGGCGAGTGAATGAAAGTTGCTGGGTTGGGGTGTTTGTGGTAGGTGTTTGTGAAGAGTGAGAATGTAGAGGTAAAGATAGGACGGGACTTGTATTCTTTGTGTAGTCCTGAGGGTGGGAGTGGGTGTGAGGATAAGTATAATAAAAGTTTGTGTTGATTTGATGTGCTGATGTGTGTGGTCTGTATTGTTTTTGTGGAATAGTGAGAGGGGATATTGATGTAGTTGTTTTCGGTGAGGGATTTGTATATGAGTTAGTGCTGGTGAGTGGAATTAGAGTGTTACAGGGGTGTTTATGTGTTTTGGAGATGCATGTATGAGGTGTGTAAGGGGGATGGATGTGTGTCAGGGGAGTTTGTGTTAGTTGTGAAGACTGGAAGAGATGATATATGTGGTGGAGTGGAGTGTAGGGATTGTATGGCTGTATGTAATTGGTGAAGAGAGGGGAGGGGTGTTTGTAGATGGTGTGTTGGAAGGCTGGGTTTTGGGCACTGTTATGATGAAAGGTGGTCTATGTGGAGCAAACAGAGGATAGTGTTGTTGGTTTGTATGAACAGGGAGTGTGTATCTGGAACGCTGAAATAAATGTATAGTGTGGTTTTGTGTTGTGTGGGTGATGGCAGGTTGTGTTAGTGTGAGTGGACAGAGTAGTGTTTGTTGTGAGAATGCAGGTGTTTGTTGTAGTTGTGGAGGATATGTGTATAAGTGTTGTATAATGGATACTGTATTGGATGATGGGACATTGCAATCTGTCTGCAGTCCGTTTGTGATGCATGAGTTGGATGTCTTTGCAGATAATGTGTTTGCATTTGGATGGGTGTGTAGGGAGTGAAATAATTTCTGGTCAATTGAGAATTGGGAAGCATTTCTGGCCCTAGGCCCTAGCAGTCCCGAACAGGCCCAAACAGGTTACTGCCCTTTGCCTCGATGCCTGGGCTGAGAAGCCCTGAGTCCTAGGTTTAAATAGCCCTACTAGCCAATAGAAACCTAGTCCCAACCCCAACCAATCAGATTTGTAACCCCGATTCTAACAACTAATGGGAGACCCATCCCTAATCACCAATCATACCCCTAATCCTGACAACCAATCACAGCCCCAGCCCTAGAGCCAGCAACCAATCAGAATCTCAGCCCTATCCACCAATCACAGCCTCAGCCCCAGAACCAGCAACCAATCAGAATCTCCGTCCTATCTACCAATCACAGCCTCAACCCTAGAACCAGCAACAGCAACCAATCAGAATCTCAGCCCTAACCACCAATCACAGCCCCAGCCCTAGTCCCTAAACCAATGGAAAGACCAGCCCCCAATAACCCATCACAAAAACATATGCAACAACCAATAGGAACTTATATAAGAGGCAAGTTAACTGAAGTCCGGTCCTTGTGGGCAGGGAGGAGGCAGCTGCTGCTCTATTCAGAATCTCCTTGGATACAGACAGGCTGAATCCACACTTCCAAGCTAGTCTACTTTCTAGGTAAGGAAGAGATTGTTTAAAACAAACACTGAAATACTGCTTGTCGCACACTCTGAAATGTGGCTTTTTTAAGGCATAAAACACAATTTAAATCACAGAAACAGATTAAGCAGTCTCCTAAACACACTCTGCAAGATGTATGTAGCCTTTTTACTTAGAAAATGGGGTGAGGGGGGCATGAAGTCTTGTGCCACAAACTAGAAAGGAAATTTACTCAGTCAAGGCTAAAAAAACACCACTTTAAAAGGTCAAGCTGCCTGAAACACAGAGTCTACAGTAAAACAGGCACAGGTAGCTGAAAAAAACACTTTTAAACAAATAATACTATTTTCCCAGAAAAGTCTGTGGCTCCTTACCTAGGTCTTTTAGCAAACCTTGAACACTAGGCTGTATTAGGACACAGGGAAAAGGCTGGGATCACAAAATGGAGGTGGCTGTCTTGGGCTTCCATTCACAAACACAAGACGTTACTAAGACACTACAACCAACATTCTCACACTTTAAATAAATATACTTGTGTTCAAAGTATACATAGCATTTACTTTTTGGGTATTTCTCCTACCCTGATGTCCACCATATTTTAGATCCTTTTGCACTACACAAATGTTCACATTTGCCTTTTACATCCCGTTATGTTGCTGATGTTGGAGACTATTCAATCCCTTTGCCAATGTATATAGCTTCACATCACTAAGAGTTTTTAAAGCAAACAAGTTTTTTGTCTCTAGGTCTAACCAGAATATTTCCTTGCCTAAATGGACATTCCACACCTAAAATCGTGAGCGCCATCTGCTCGACTTTCTTAAAAAGCTTAAATCTGATCACCACCGAACCTGATGATATGTCAACATGTTTTTCTAACCAGATAACCTCTTGGTCTTCACCCTTACCATCACCAACTGCCCAGAGGTAAATGTTCACCCAGTGATTAAAATTTAAAATCCAACTGATGAACCAAATGAACTGCTTACTTTGAGATCAAATCCTACCACCATACGATGCTCCCCGATAAGTAGCGAATGAACTGACCAAAGGCATCTATTTGATCGAAGGTTTTCGCAAAACAGAAATGGAGGAATTAGTGTAATATCTTTCACAGTACCATTGACAAAAAGTTAAAAAAGATCAAGCTTAAAAACTCCTTAATATATTTACATAGATAACCAGCAAAATGAACTTGACACTAATGGATACCAGATATAATTCACAGTGAAA
This sequence comes from Pleurodeles waltl, assembly GCF_031143425.1. Lineage (NCBI taxonomy): Eukaryota > Metazoa > Chordata > Amphibia > Caudata > Salamandridae > Pleurodeles > Pleurodeles waltl. Next base: position 327,532,092 of record NC_090442.1, read on the forward strand.
TGGATCTACAATAAGCCTGCAGAATGTTGCTTGTAGGCAGGAGCTCCGCAGACGTTTGCTGAGCAGAGAAAAATAGAACCCGACATTCCATGACCTTCCACATTTTGGAATACCAATCGACAGACAGCCAAAACACAAGACAAACAGGCGTAGGGTCAACCTTTCTCCTTGAAAAGAGTCATGATTTGCATATGCAATTCAAAAAGCAGTACCATCTAAGTTATACATGTGAGCCTTAAAAAGAATGTTAGTTTCAAGGCGTGAAACCAGGGAAAAGAAGTTTGTTAGGAGCAATGCTTAATTTATAACAGATTAGTGCCTGGCCCCAGTGTTTCACTCAGAGATTTGTTACTGAAGTCCGGGGTACCCAATACCAAGGCTATATCTTTATTCCACCAGATGCCTATTTAACCAGCATCCATACTTCCTCTCTCTATTTATCTCACTCTTGCAGGTTCTTTTTCATGGCTGCTTTCTCTCTTTGAACTTGTTTTTCTGTTGTTCTCCTTCTCGTCCTTTCCCACATTTGTAATTGTCTCTCTTTTGTTCAGGATGAGAGTCTTGGGAATAAGGATCGATTCATCAAAAGGCCAAGGGACGCTAGGATGACTGTTGACATGAGAGGAAGTGACATAACTTTAATAATTGACCCTGATTATGTTATCAATGGTGTTGCCACATGACCTTTGACATAATGCCACTAAGGTAGAGACACAACTGCACTAAAAAAGCAATAATAAAGGAAAGTGCAAGATAAATAAACTAATGCAACAGGTTTCCAAAATAGATACAAATCTATTTTAGGGGTTATGTGTGTGTGTATGTGTGGGGGGGAGGGAGGTGTTGGACTTTTTCCTTTATGCAGGCTCATCCCCAATCTTTTTGCCTCCTGCCTCCTATTTTTTATGACCTGTTTTGTTGACTTTAGAACTCTGAGCACGTTACCGCTGATAAGCTGTGCTAAAGTGCATATGCTCTCTGTGCAAATTGTATTGTTGATTGGATTTCCATGATTGGCATATTTGATTTAGGTAAGTCCCTGGTACAGTGCACTAGAGGTGCCCAGGGCCTGTAGACCAAATGCTACTAGTGGGCCTGTAGCACTGGTTGTGCCACCCACATTAGTAATCCTGTAATGTAATCATGCCTCAGACCTGCCAATGTAGTGTCTGTGTGTGCAGTTTTAAACTGACAATTCGACTTGCCAAGTGTACCCACTTGCCAGGCCTAAACCTTCCCTTTTCTTAAATGTAAGACACCCCTAAGGTATGCCCTAGGTAGCACCATGGGCAGGGTGCAGTGTATGTTTAAGGTAGGGCATATACTAATGTGTTTTATATGTCCTCACAGTGAAATACTGCTAAATTCATTTTTCACTGTTGCAAGGCCTATCCCTCTCATAGGTTAACATGGCGACTTCCTTTACATATGATTAAAGCGTATATTCCCTTTGGGAGCTGGTAGAGGTGTGGAGTTTGGGGTCTCTGAACTCACAATTTAAAAATACATCTTTTAGTAAAGTTGATTTTAAGATTGTCTGTTTGAAAATGCCACTTTTAGAAAGTGGGCATTTTCTTGCTTAAACCATTCTGTGACTCAGCCTGTTTGTGGATTCCTTGTCTGGGTCAGTTTGACAGTTGGGCTGTGTGCACCTCTCTCTAGACAGTAACACAGAGGGAGGTGGGGTTTAGCCTGTATATCCTGATGAGCCATCTGTGCTAGGAGGGAAGGGAGGAGTGGTCACTCACACCTGAAAGGGCGGTGCCTGCCCTCACACAAGGCAGTCTCCAACCCCCTGGTTTGTGTCTGGGGCCTGCCCTGGGCAAGGCTGGATTTCACAAACAAGTGAGACTTTCCTTTGAAGGAAGCCTACTTCAAAGGCCAAAATGGCTATAAGAAGGGCACCCAAAACCACAGACTTTAGATCACCTCTGGACATCAAGAGGAACCTCTGCCTGGAGAAGAGCTGAAGAGCTGAGGAGAAGTGCTGCCCTGCCTGTGACTGTGCTTTGTGGAGCTATCCTGCAGTTGTTGCTTCTGCCTGGTGAAAGGGGACAAAGGCTGGACTTTGTTGTACATTCCTGCTTGTGAAGAAATCTCTAAGGGCTTGTCCTGAGCTTGCCTCCTGTTGTTGAAGTCTCAGGGTCATTAAAGACTTCTCCTGCCAGCACCTGGACTCTCTGTTGAAACTTCTGCCCTGCCAAGTGATGCACTATCCAGTTCCGGGGGCCTTGACAGGTGAAACTGGCAGACCAAGATTGGAAATCCACGCACAGACCACCATGCGGGGGACATTTTCGAGGCAACCTCCGAGACACGGCTGAAAAAACAATGCACCCCCGGCTCCGTGGCTGAAATTGACACAGCACTTGTCGCGCGGCTGGGAGATCGACGCTAGCAGCTGGAGAAACAACGCGCTGCATCGCTAACTGAGGCTGGTAACATTGCAACCCACACAATGTGGTTTTGCTATCACCCTGCAACAGGATTTCGATGCAAACCTTGCTGGGCACGGAAACATGACGCAACACCTGCCCAGACCCAAGTGCTGCCTGGATCAACGTATCACTCACCTGTGGAGAGGAAAAACAACGCACGCCGACCCAATCAGAGAAGGAGAAATGACACAGGTCTCTCTTGTGGGTGAGAAATCAACACACCGCTTACCTTTTTTGACGCACACTCACCTGTGCGTGTTATTTTGACACTACTCAGGTGCTTTTCAACGCTAACATTGTTTTACCTGTTTACAAAAAGATTTAAGACTCTTTTGCTTTTAAAATTAATAACTTGACTTGTGTATGTTGGATTTTTTGTCGTTTTGGTCTTGTTTTGTTTAGATAAATATTTCCTATTTCTCTAAGCCTGTGTTGTGTCATTTTGTAGTGTTTTCATTAAGTTACTGTGTGTGTTAGTACAAATACTTTACACCTAGAACTCTGAAGTTAAGCCTGCCTCCTCGTGCCAACCTACCAAAGGGGTGAGCGGGGTTAGCTGAGGGTGATTCGCCTTTACCCTGACTAGAGTGAGGGTCCTTGCTTGGACAGGGGGTAACCTGACTGCCAACCAAAGACCCCATTTCTTACAGGGTGTGTGTGTGTGTGTGTGGAGGTGTGTGTGTGTAAACACACACAAGGAAGAAGATAGTGTTTTATCTTGTTTGCTCTAGAAACCTTTTGCATTAGTTTATTAATCTATAAATTAATAAATACATACTTCATATGCGTGTACAATCCTCATGACTGCAGGTTGAAGGTGGCCCCACCAGTTTTATCCATAACCCTCTTGTGTGCCCTTGAAAAATTCCTTATTGAGACGCTGAGAATACAAATCAAAAAATGTAATTTTGAACGAGCAACACAAAAGTAAACAGGGGTCAATGCTGTTGGAAAAAAACAAAGTGTTACTGTAATGTTCTTTATGTCGATACACCCTCACACTATAAAATACTGTGTGAGGATTCTAGGAGACTGTGGGGGCTTGGAACGGAGGAGCTCAGCACTTGCTGAAAGCCTCCCTCCTGGTCACGTCTGGAATAAACGTATTTCCTCTTACCTGCGTGCGGATTCAGTTTTTACACTGGAGACGATGGTGGCTTTGTGACCAGGAGGAGAGACAGTATTGTCGGTGTTCTGGAGGTCCGTGGAGCTGATCTCACGGCGATCAATGGTGTTTCCGGCATTGCCTTTGATGGTCGGTGCTGCTGTGGCACTGCACTCTGGAGCAGGTGTTTGCCGGTGTTCGCTATGGCACGAAGAGGTGTGACTTTCTATTTTAAGATACTTTGTGGCTGTTGGGATCAGAGGCTGCCTGTGTCAGTGCAGCTCGAGCTTGCTTCCGCGTAGAAGTTGCCTAGCAACAGCCGTCCTCTGCAGTGTTTCCACCGGCAAGGCACGAGAATGCTTTTGACTTAGTTACTTAGCAACAGCCATTCATGACAACCTCTTCTCTGGTTGCGTCCTTCGTTGCCTATGAATTGTTTCTATGCGTCCTCTTTAAGCAAAATCCTGTTTTTGTGTCATTTCTCCATTTAAATCAGTTTTCAGAGCGCCCTTGTTTGGTAAACTCCTGTTTTTGGAAACATTTCTCAATCTTATACCAGCTTTTGGAGCACTAACCTTCTTTTGTGTGTTTTGTTAATGATTCTGGCAGACTACTTAAAGTGTGAAAGATAAACAGTTGTTTGTAGTTCTTCAAGACCTACATTTCACCTTATTATTACACTATGGAGGGTTTTGCAGCTCCTGTATTCTTCATTAACACTCCTGGTGAACCGATAACAGCCTGGGAAGATTGGAAGGAGGGTTTTGAAGCCGATGTTTGGCTGGGGGGGTGATATTTTTACTTTATCTAGACAATTGGAAATTCCTCAAACATTGCTTTGGGTGGAGGGATGGCACGTATTAAAGCATTTGCCTGACCCGGATGATGAAGATGATCAAGACAAAGATGAGTATGAGACCGCGATAGAACAGTTGGTTGTGAATTTTGGAAACAAAAAAAACTTTGTGGTGGAACGATTTAAATTTTAAAAAAGATGCCAATTACCTAGGCGAGTCGGAGTTATGTTGCTGGTTTAAGGGTTTTGGCATCCTCATGTGACTACAAACATTTTCAGAATGAGATGTTAAGCGACCAGCTGGTTTTAAAGGTGCCTAACAAAACAATGCAGGACAAACTGTTAAACATGGAGGATTCGACTCTGCAGATGGCGACAGACATCATGAAAAGAGTGGAAATAACTAATGAGGGTTTAAAAGAGTTGTCAAACCCTGCGGGAACAGTAAATTCAGTCAATGGCTGAGGGTCTCAAACTTAAGAAGACAGATCAACCCAGTGCTTCTACGATGTCAGAGGAGAAAACTGATTTGATTTGTTTTAAATGCGGATTAAAGGGGCATATGGCAACTGATTCTCGTTGTCCTGCAATTGGTCAGATTTGCAGGAGATGTAAATCATAAGGGCATTTTGCCAGGGTGTGCAAAGGGAGACAGTTTGGTGTGAAGAAGGTTTAAGGGGTGATCAATTCCATAGAGTGTGACGACATTGATGATGATGCTCAACAATTCATATTGCAGGTTGTGGATGTTGGAAGTGTAAATACGTCTGGACCATACTGTGTCATCACAATTGATGGGGTTGAGATGAATGTGATGGTTGATTCAGGGGCACGTTACACGCTGATTGGAAAAAAGAACTTGTCAAAATTTCCAATAAGCCAATAGATTTAGTGGGTTACTTGGAGACCAAGTTGGAGTTTCAAGGCGTTGCAGTATCTTCCAAGGTATACTTTGTTGAAGATGATGTCAATCTTTTAGGGTGGCCACAGCAAAAGGGTCCTGGAACACTGTTAGATCGCAACCACGCTGAACAGGTGCTAGGGGGAGTCACTGTTGTGGCAGGCAATGTTGTAGGCAATGTGCAGAATGTCAATTTTGTGGAAGATTATCCGCAGGTATTCAGGAAGGAGTTGGGAAAATTGAAGGGTTCCATGCACAATAATTTTGAAGGAAAATGCAGTGCCCATAGCTTATAAGCCACGTTCTGTTCCCATTGTGTTGACGGAGCAGTTGCGTCAGGAGTTGACAAAGTTGTGTGAGCAGGATGTGATTGAAGATATCAAAGCTTCCGAATGGTTAGCTCCTGTAGTGATTGTGAGGAAAAGTAACAGGGATCTACGCTTATGTGTGGACCTTTGAGATCTGAATGCGGCAATTTGGGTGGATAGACATCCATTACCAAATATCGAGGAGATGTTGTCTAACTTGAAGGGAGCTAGATCGTTTTCCACATTAGATTTGTCATCTGCTTCCCACCAGATAATGTTACATCCTGATTCTTGTGCGCTGATGTCTTTCAACACACCAGAAGGTGCTTACAGATATAAGTGCATGCCATTTGGTCTGGCGTCAGTGGTAGCTGCTTTTTAAAGGGCAATGCACCATTTGTTGAAAGATATTTCCCAAGTAGCTTATTTTCAGGATGACATTTTGGTATTTGCAAAAAATCTGATTGATTATGATCGCACTATGAGATCGGTTCTTGATATATTGCGGGAGAGTGTTTTGACCATCAAACTGGAAAAGTGTAAGATGAGTGTGTCGGGTGTGGATTATTTAGGTCATTGGGTAGACCAAAATGGTATTTCTCCCAAATAGATTCTGGTGTCAGCTATCGAAAATGCACTTTCTCAAGTCCACAAGGACCAACTCAGATCTTTTTTTGGTCTGGCGGAGTACTACTCAAAGTTTATTCTGATGTTTGCAGACAAAACAAAATACATGAGGAAGTTATTGTGCCTGAAAGAGTGGTTTGTGTGGTGTGATGAGTGAGAGTCAGAGTTTGGAGTGTTGAAAAGACAGATAGCTTCTGCGCCTGCACTTTTGACACCAGAGATCGTAACATCATTAACACGGATGCCAGTTCTGTTGGGTTAGGTGCGGTGTTGTTGCAAGTGAGAGAGGGCAAGGAAGTGACTATTGCTTATGCTTCCAGACCTTTGAGAGAAGTTGAGAAGAACTACTCCACTATTGGAAAGGAAGCTCTTGCGTGTTGGTGGGGTGTAAACTACTTTTGGGAGTATATGTGGGGAATTACTTTTGTACTAAGAATGTATCACCGACCCTTAGTTGAAGTATTTTCAACTAAAGGTGCTGGTAGGGCCACTCCTAGGATAGTTCGCTGGGTGACAAGAATGTTAGAATACAACTATGTGTTGGAGTATGTACCAGGGAAAATAAAATGTGTTGGCAGACTGTTTGTCAAGATTGGCGGTTAAGAGTGAGACAGAAGAAGAGGTAGATCCAGAAGAGCTTATAGCTGTTGTGGAAATGGACGTAGGAAGTATAACAGATGGTAGAATTCAACATGGTGAATGGGTAAAGGAAACACTAGAAGATGGTGTTTTGCAGGAGGTTATAAGATATTTGCAGAATGGTTGGCCATCAAGGGGTGATGCTTCCATCGAAATAGAATGTTTCAGTCAAGTTAGTATGGAATTGTTTCTAGAAGGGAGTGTGATGATGAGAAGGGAACAACTGATTGTTGAAGCTTTCCCATGAGGGCAACTTGGGCATGAGTGTGACTAAGAGGTGAATCAGATCTGACTACTGATGGCCTGGCATAGACAGATTTGTGGAACATCATACCAGGGAATGTGTTTTATGTGCTTGGAGTGACAAGTCTCAGGTGGTGGTAAAAAACCCTCCCATAGAGTCAGATAAATCAGACGGACCGTGAAAAAAAATAGCCATCAATATCATGGTTCCATTTTCTGTTTTAGGGAAGGTGCCAAAGTATGCTTTGGTGGTGGTGGATAATTGTTCTCAGTGGCCTGTGGTAAAGTTTGCTGAGAGTGTTAACACAGTAACTGTGGTAGAGTTTTTAATGGATTTGTTTGATTCTGAAGGTGTACCTGAAGCAGTTGTGTCTGACAATGGAGTGCAATTTGTGTCAAATGTTATGATTTACTTTTTGCAAAGCTATTACATTGAACATATAAGAGCATCAATTTATTATCCTCAGAGCAGTGGTCTAGTTGAGAGGTGGAACAGAACCTTTAAGGATGGTCTGTAACTGGCAGTGAGTAACGGTATAAATTGGCACTCAGGGATTTGATTTGGTCATACCGGACGACTCTCCACAGTGTTACTGCTAAATCTCCTTTCGAGATTATGAGAGGAAGGAAACTTAGAGCATTATTCTCCAAGGGTGTGGAAAGGAAGAAAGAAATGAAAGATGACGTGGAAGGTGATTACATGGTTGGCAATAAGGTTTGTTTGGTGAAAGGGGGAAGATCAATAAGTGCGAGTCCAAATTTTCAGAGCCTTTGGATGTGGTAAAGGTGTACAAATATTCTCTGTTGTTGAGTGATGGGAATATGTGGAATTGCGGTAAAGTTGTAAGGGTTCCAGAATGTATTAGGTGGAAATTTACCAAAATCAATACCAAATCATTGGTCAGAAGGATGGTGGTCAAGGAGTGAGATTACGTGACAGGGCAACGTTAAGGTTGCCCAAGACAGTGGAGGACTTTGTAAAGAAATAAAGAATCCTTCTTCTCCACAGTGTTAATGTTGTTTTAGACCATTGTAATCTAGTGAGGGAAAGGGATGTGTAATGTTCTTTATTTATGTTATGTCGATACAGCCTTGCACTGGAAAATACCGTATGAGGATTGTAGGACATCTGGAATAAGTGTATCTCCTCTTACCTGCGTGCAGACTCAGATTTTACAGTTAGCCACCAAAAATGAGTGCTTGTGAGCCCCACCTGCACCTTCTGGCTCAAATTAAGCAATAGTCAGGCAGGGTGAAGGCCAGAGATTCCATAGGATAGTTGGCTTGCTGTTAATTCACAAAGGTTTTCAAGCACCCTTGTGACTCTTATCCTATACTGAAATAGACTAGGTGCCATCTACATAATAAGCAGATGCTTAAGTGTAAGTGTATGTGATAAAGGTGACTGACTGTCTAAATGTGTACATGTAGTTTATGCATTCAGAAAACTGGGACTTGTCCAGGAATTTCTATGATTCACATGCATGGTATTTCACACCATGGCTTTGTATTTTGCTCTCTTAATAGAAAGCATGTTACCAATGATTTGCTTCATCTGTAACACAATCTTCTGCAATACTGATGCTTTGCTAAACGGTAGGCAAATTACACATATGTAAAACAAAGAATCGTTGCACATTTCGTTTCCATTTGCAAGAGATTTGAAAATAACAAAATCATCGTTCGTTTGTTATGAGTGCAAATTCTCTGTAAATTTGGTTGGGGAGAGGTGTGTTTGTATTGATGTCTGAAAAACTATTGAAATAATGTAATGACAAGAATGCTCGCTTCTCATTTTTCAAAGCAACTAATAATAGCGTCTTCATGCTTACATGAAACTCTGTAGGTCCAAAGCTCTTTAAAACAGATTAGCATTTTTTTTGTCAGATGTAACTGTGCTGAGACATCGAGCGATCAGGCGGGAGGCCGCCTTGAGGTACTCTCCGAACAAACCTGGGCAGGGGCCCAAGGCATCACACTGATAATGCTGCACACACATTTCTAACATATATCCTAGCCATGTGCTGCTAAACATCTGTCCCACAGCTGACAATGGAAATAGACTGCGCTGGACTAAATTGTTTTATAGAAATAGCATCTGCACTCTACTATTTAAAATGAAAACATTTACACAATCCCAGATTGTCTGATGAGATTGTGTCTGGAGGAGATATTTACCTTATAACTAGCAAGAGCTCACTCTCCAAACCAAGATGGGAACAGGTGATGTCTTATGTTTGTGAAAGATATCATAGACAGATGCTACATAGTATGAAGAATGTAATTATTCCTACCAGCAAATAAGGTTCATATCAGAAGCAGAATCGACACGACACGAGGTCACAAAACAAGACAATAGACAGAACAAATATCAAACATGTAGACAATTAAGCAAAGTATCCGATAAGAAACGGAGACCTGCTACCATCTAAGGGTGACAGCTCTTATTGGTACAGCCTTACTACAAACAAGCTACACGCTGTATGTGGAAAATACAATTGGCCTTTACAAATCCCTAGCCGGGGGCAGTGATTAAAGAGAGGATTATGTAACTGGCTGCGATGTTGAATCGCCGACCTTCTGTCCTGGATGTAGGGCTAGTTCCTACAAGTGGGGACTGGTGATTGGGTACATAGGAGCCAAGGAGCAAAGGCTCAAGTTTTATCTTGTGGTGCTTGGAGCAGGTAAACTTATTTATGGACATTATGTAAACGTTGCTTTGTGTTAGAGTAACAAATACTTCGGCTGAAAATGAATCTGGTGCAGTTATCTATTTCTTCGAGAGTTAAAAATGTGATTAATTCAGATTTGTGAAATCAATCAAAACGAAAGATACACTGAAAAGTCAAACTTGTCCTCGACATTCAGAGCTGTCTACGAAAGCTTGGCGTGCTGCTTCCCCCCGACCTCCTAAGGTGTCATTCTGCTGTCAACTGCCTTGTCTGATTAAGTTTCCAAGATTACCCACATGCACTGAAGCCTTGCATCTGACACATTTCTTTAAGACTCTGATGAAGCATTGGTGTAAAGTGTTTAAGCCTTTCGCTGCCAGGCCTTTTCCCCCTCCTGTGCCAGGCCTTTTTTTGGCTATTTGGGGCAGTTTGCACTTAGGCCCTCATAACGTTTTGTCCACATAAGCTACCCATGCCAAATATGCGTCCTTTTTTTTCCAACATCCTAGAGATTCTAGAGGTACCCAGACTTTGTGGGTTGGCCTGAAGAAGACCATGAAATTAGCCAAAATAAAGTGAAAATTTCATATTTTTTTTTTAAAACACAATTGTGGCATTTTACTGGGACATACCCCATTTTTACCATTTTTTGTGCTTTCAGCCTCCTTACAGTTAGTGACAGAAATGGGTGCAGGATCCCAGAAAGCTAAACAAAACATTTCTGAAAAGAAGACACAATTCTGAATTCAGCAAGGGGTAATTTGTGTAGATCCTACAAAGTTTTCCTACAGAAATTAATAGCTGAAATTGAGGTAAAAAACTGTCAGTTTTCTCAATGTTTTATTCTGTAACTTTTCCCTGCAATGTCAGATTTTTTAAAGCAATATACTGTTACGTCTGATGGACTCTTCTGGTTGGGGGGATACATAGGGCTTGTAGGTTCATCAAGAACCCTAGGTACCCAAAGCCAATAAATGAGCTGCACCTTGCAATGGGTTTTCATTCTATACCGGGTATACAACAATTAATTTGCTGAAATATAAAGAGTGAAAAATAGGTATCAAGAAAACCTTTGTATTTCCAAAATGGGTACAAGATAAGGTGTTGAGAGGAAGTGGTTATTTGCACATCTCTGAATTCTGGGGTGCCTATACTAGCATGTGAATTAGAGGGCATTTCTCAAATAGACGTCTTTTTTACACACTGTCTTACATTTGGTAGGAAAAAATGTAGCAAAAGACAAAGGGCAATTACACTTGTTTTGCTATTCTATGTTCCCCAAGATATAAATGGTACCTCACTTGTGTGGGTAGGCCTAACGCTCAAGACAGGAAACGCAACATGGACACATCACATCTTTACATTGAAATCTGACGTGTTTTTTGCAAAGTGCCTGGCTGTAGATTTTGGCCTTTAGCTGAGCCGGCACCTAGGGAAACCTACCATTTCATTTTTTTAAACTAGGGGAATCGAGGATGGGGTGACTTGTGGGGCTCTCACCAGGTTCTGTTACCCAGAATCCTTTGCAAACCTCAAAATCTGGCTAAAAAACACTTTTTCCTCACATTTTGGTGACAGAAAGTTCTGGAATCTGGGAGGAGCCACAACCTTCCTTCCACCCAGCATTCCCCTAAGTCTCCCAATAAAAATGGTACCTCACATGTGTGGGTAGGCCTAGTGCCCGCAAAAGGAAATGCCCCTAAACACTATGGGCATCCTTATAACATAGGCAGTAAATCCTGCCTACCGCCATGGCGACAGCCTCTAAAACCCATGATACGGCCTGGTGGTGTTCTACTGGCGTCTGCCGGAGGACCCCCTGCAAGCAGGTAAGTCGGGTTCTCCAACAGGGGAGGGTGTTGTGTGTGTTTGGGTGTGTGTGTGATTGTTTTTGTATGCGTGCATGCGGGTGTGAAGTGTGTGGAATGCATGTGTGCATGAATGGGTGTGGGTGTACGTGTATGTTGTGGGGTCATAATCCCGAGGGTGGGATTGTGACGGCCGCCTGGCTGGAGACCGGCGGCTGTAGCTGCCCTGGTGGATGGAGTGGTACATTGGCGTTTTGGCTCAGGTACCACCAGCCTGTTGGCAGTACCTTTCTACAAAATTACGCCGTCCGCCAGAATCATAATGACCCCATATGTGGAAACATCAAATTTATCAAATACTAAACTACCCGTTTTGCGGAGGGGACCTGCGTTTTTGGTCCTGGGCTCAGCAGCCATATAGGGAAACCTACCACACCCACCACACTATTTTTGTTTTTTAATACCTTGGCATCTAGTAGACTTTCTGCACCCCTCCGGGTATGGATCGGGAGTAATTGCCCCATCTGCTCACAGGTGGGCAGGACAACATTGGCCTCATTTATTTGCCCTCTTATTTTGAAAAAATCCTTCCCTGGTCTCTCGTGGGCTTTCTGCCCCCCTTGGGGGCAGATGGGCATTCCAAAAATAGGCTAATCTGCCCCCAGTGGGGGCAGATATGGACAACAGTAATGTGCCCCCATGGCGAGCGACCCTTGCCCAAAGGGCTGCCCTCCAAACAAAACACACACATACAAACACATCAATACCTGGTGCCTAAGTGGTTTCTGTCCCCCCACCGGTGGGCAGATCAGCCTAATAGAATAGGCCAATCTGCCCGAAAGGGGGGCAAAAATGGCCTAAAAACAATACCTAAGGGGTCGCTCACCTTATCAATATAATAAAAAATTAAAAAATCCATCGTGTCTAATGGCTTCTGCCCCCCTTGGGGCTGATCGGCCCAATTAATATAGGCCAATCTGCTCCCAGGGGAGGCAGAAAAGGCCTAATAAAAAAAATGCCCCCCCCCCGGGGAGCAACCCTTGCCTAAGGGGTCGCCCCCCTCATCAATATAAATAAATAAAAAACTCCCTGGTGTCTAGTGTCTTCTGCCCTTAATTAATATAGGCAATCTACCCCCGGGGGGCAGAAAAGGCCTAATAAAAAATTCCCCCCCTGGGAGCGAACCTTGCCTAAGGGGTCGCTCCCCTTATCAATATATATATAAAAAAAATCCCTGGTGCCTAATGGCTTCTGCTCCCATCGTCCTAATTAATATAGGCCGATCTGCCCCCAAGGAGGCAGATATGGCCTTAAATAAATGACCCTTTGGGGAGCGGCCCTTGCCTAAGGGGTCGCTTTCCTTATGACAATTTCAACAAAATAAAATTCCCTGGTGTCTAGTGGTTTCGGTCGTGCTGCAGGAATACACAGAGAGACATGAAAAGGGAAAGAAAAGCCTTTCCTTCCCTTTTGATGCCTCTCTGCCTCCCTTGCCCCCCCTACCAAGGAGAAACTAATCAGTTTCTCCTCGGGTGGCGCTGGAAGCAATGCGAGAGGAGTTGACCTCTGATGAGGTCAGCGTGCGTTGGCACTCTGACGTAATCAGACGTCACTGGGGGGGCGGGGATGGAAGGAGAAGTGATTCCACTTCCAGCCCTGCCCTGGGGGGTTGGGGGGGAGGCCCTTGGGGGGAGCACCAGCACTTCCCCCGAGGGCCTATACCACGAAGTAATGGTTACGTCCATGGCACCTCAGTGCTGCGCCACCGGACGTAACCATTACGTACATGGCGGGGAAGGGGTTGAAGGGGAAAAGCCTCCTGCCAAGTCCTGTGGACAAACCCTGCTGCCTCTGGCCAGGCTCTGTGTCGAACTGGCTGGAACATGGACGTCATTTAAGGCACCGCAGTTTTGACCCCGGTCTTGCCCATTGCTACCTCTGCCACTGCCTTTGAGACCCCTGCCTTCAGAGGTGGCAACATCTGTGCCAAGAAAACAGGTACCTACACAGACTACTTAATTTTGGCTCATGTTTAGGGGCGGGCGTAAAGCTCTACGTCCCTCTTCTAATCTCTCTTTAGGGGGATTTTAACCACGCCCATGTTACGTCAGACACTTTCACTGGTTCGTGGGCTTGCCTTTTAAAATTAGCTTGTTTTCATTTCTGAAAGGCATGCATATGTCATGCCTTCTCTGGTGTTTAGCCCTCCTCGAGAGCACCGGTAAACTACTGGAAACATATGAGGCTCCATGTTTTCCGTACGGTTTCTGGACTACTTTTTCTCTTTATTTCGCAGCACGATCACGCTGTGTTTTACACAGCACGATCGCACTCCTTTTTTTTTTTCATTTAATGTGGCAAGAGAAGTCCGGTTAGGAGTTCACAACGCTAATAGCTCTAACTCGACGTAATGTGAGACCCATTGCATTGTAAATGCTTGTTTAATTATACTAACAGTGACTAATATTCTGTTATATAATATAAAATGGAGCACATATGGCAGGGACGGGACCTTTGGTGGCAGATGAAGTAGGTGGAAATGCTTTTCAATGTATACTGTGTGTGTTCATGCAGGTAAGAGTGCTTTGAGAGCACATGTATGTCTGAGCATGTCTGTCTGCAAGTGAGTACGAATCAGTGACAGGTAGTAGGTGAGACTGAGAGACTGATTTTCATTAGTGTGAGTGAGAATGAGTGAGTGAGATTAAGAGTGACTGCAAGAGATTGAAATTGAATAAAATAAGTGTAAGAGTGTGGATGAGTGTGTGAACGAGAATGAATGAGTGTGAGTGAGTGAATGGGAGTGTAAGTAAAAATGTGATGTTAAGTTTGCAAGTTTGTAATCGGCATTGATATATTGAAAGCAATTATTCTCTTATAGAGACACCCAGGGCAAACTACTGGCATACTTGAAGTAATACTTAGCATGACAGACCCTTGTTACAAAATACTGGAACTTCCACACTGTGGTTAAATGTTGGCAAATAAGCACAGAGTGTGAACGAGAATGAATAAGTGTGAGTGAGCGAATGGGATTGTGAGTAAAAATTTGATGGTAAGTTTGCGATTGGCCTTGACATATTGAAGACAATTATTGTCTTACAGAGACACCCAGGGCAAACTACTGGCATACTTGGGGCAATACCTAGCATGACAGGCCCCTGTGACAAAACACTGGCACTGCCACACTGAGGGTAAATATTGGCATATCAGGCACCCATGGAAAAATACTGGTATACTTGAGGAAATTCCTGGCATGTGGACACCAGTGGCAAAATGCTGATAGTAGCACTTTGGAGGTAATTCTTGGCATAAAGGTAGACAATCTGAAATCTAGAGGGTGGCAGCCATGACAAAATACTTGCCCTGACAAGTATTTTTTTACATGAGTCACTTATGATATATGGACGGCATAAATGACAATATGTTTCACCGGTATTTTCTCTGCCATTTTTCATACAAGGGGCGGCCCATGGTATCAAGAAGCACCTGTGACAAAATGCTGTCTGTAGCACAATGGAGGTACTTTGTGACATATTGGAGCACCCACAGCATAATTTGAAAAAAAATGGGTCAATCTTGGGAAATGTCAGGTTTCATTGGTATGGCACACAATGAAATGATATGAATATTTAAAGAGAAAATGTTTGTACTTCAGGCATCTATACATTGTGGGTGCCCTGAAAGAGTAGTGGCATTTTGGTCCCCTATTCAGCTTTATGTCACAGAATTTGCTAGAGACTCAGAGTGCATTTATTTTTTTCTCCTTCTCTGGGTGGGCAAAAAAGTTCAAAGGTCCCAGTCCAACTGTTTCTATTGGTCAGCAACTTGTCCAAGGCACTCTGCACTATCCTCTTTTTGTGCAGCTACACTTGATGGTCTTAGCAGAGTTCCTTCTCTTGACTGTGTCTTGGCTGATGATATTGGAGCAGTGAGCTGTAGAAATTCCCTTTCAGGTTTTGTGCTTCTTACAAATTGATTATTCTGACTTTTTGCCAAGGAAATGGTACTTCATCTTGTTGAAGAAGTTTAACAAAGCTGGCAGGAATCAAAAAAATTAGCATATACTTTACATTGAAAATTAGTCTGTGGATGTCACAGGAAGTTAAATCCCTATTCCTAGTTGTGCTGGGTCCACATTGTCATGATAGGGTCTGCAGACTTGGCAAACTGGAAAGAAGTTGAGTTCAGTATGAACAACTGAACAACCCCCTAATTTTTTAATGTGGATTCAGGTAACACCTAAGGGACTTTAATTGAGATAATGTGTTGTTTTAACTACAAACAGCTTCCAAATATTCAATAGTCCAGGGACTCATTTTAGACCACAGACCTGGTACACTCAAAATGGTCCCACAGTCCCCAGCCTCAGCCGTGAACTCAATTCACATAAGATGTTGCACATAGCCTGCATTCTGCTTGTTGAGGATTGGGCTGTGGGTGGTATCTTAGGTAAACTGAGTCTGTGGGCTAGTCGTTGAGGTGACACTCTTCTATCACCATTTAAGTACATCAGGTCCACACCCTCAAAAACAACTCAGCACAGTATCAGGCATGGATATTTGTTTGTAATTTGTTTTACTTTTTGGGGGGAGGTGAGGCACTACTATGGCCTGAGGGTCAGAATCTGCTTACTTTGCCCCCTTATAAGGCCTTTTTCTTTTTTTGGGAGACGGGGACCATGTTCTGTGTAATTACTCTCTTTAGCCAGCTCATCAGTATTGATGGCTCATCAAAATCTGATTTTTGTTTGTGGACAGGAAGTGGTGAACACAAGCAAAATGTGTCCTGAGCCATTTGTAAGACTTTATTTTTTCAATTTTAGTTCCCAGATAACTGCAGACTTTGGGCCTCATTCCGACCCTGGCGGTCATGGACCGCCAGGGCCGGGGACGGAGGAAGCACTGCCAACAGGCTGGCGGTGCTTCTGGGGCAATTCTGGACAGAAAAGGGGAACCAGCGGTTTCCCGGCGGTTTTCCCCTGCCCCAGGGAATCCTCCACGGCGGCGCTGCAAGCAGCGCCGCCATGGGGATTCCGACCCCCTTCCCGCCAGCCTGTGGAAGAGGCTGGCGGGAACGGTTGTCGTGGGGCCCCCTAACAGGGCCCCATTCAGATTTTCAGTGTCTGCAAAGCAGACACTGAAAATCACGACGGGTGCCACTGCACCCGTCGCACACCAGCAACTCCGCCGGCTCCATTCGGAGCCGGCTTCATTGTTGCTGGGGCTTTCCCGCGGGGCGGGCGGGCGGCCTTTTGGCTGTCGCCCGCCCGCCCAGCGGGAAAGTCAGAATGACCGGCGCGGTCATTTGACCGCGGTGCGGTCTTCTGGCGGTCTCCGCCCGCCGGGGTCGGAATGACCCCCTTTGTGTTCAGATGTCCACTGCCAAGAAGCATAAAAGTGCTAATCATTTCAAGGCTACCGTTTTAAAAACACATTTCACGAAAACTACATAACAGATTTACACCAAAATAACAAAAGCATGGTTTTGCTATAGGCATGATCAAACTTTCTTATAAGAGATTTTTTGACTCCTACCTTTACCTTTTCCTTGCACAGAAAAGCATGAAAAATTGGCATGACTGACCTTAGATGACTCTCACCACAGTGGCCCATTCTAGAATGTATTAAATGTGTACCATCTCCCAGGATGATGTGGGCATAGCCATTAAAGAGGCAGAGCTGCAGGTCACTTCCATTTCCCACACGGGTTACATGAGGAGCCCCCTTGCAACAGTTCACACACCACTTGGGAGAAAAGTCATAAAATCCTCATGCTAGAATGTTCTGCACACCTTTAGGCCCTCATTACGACTTCAGTGGTCTTTTTGCAAGACTGCCAAAGCTGCTGCCGCCAACAGACTGCCAGTGTTGGAGGTCTGAAGACGGCCATATTTTGAGTTGCTTCAGATTTCTGCCCGCAATGGGTAATACGGCATAGCGGTGTCCTGTACGGCAGTGCAGTGCTGGCAGTAGAAGACGCCAGGACCCATGCCCTCCCAGATGACCACCTCGCCAAAACAGGTAAGTGGACCATCTGAAGGGGGGGATGTTGGGTGCATGTGAGTGTGGTGTATGCATGTATGTGTAGCAGAATGGGTGTGCGTGTGTGTATGCATGTGTGTGTGGAGGGTATGTGTGTCCGAATGGAAGAGGAGAGGAGGGGGATGTGTTGGGGTGTGAGTGCATGTGTGTTTGTATGCAGAGGGGTGGTGTATCAGTCTGAGTGCATTTATGTGTGAGAATGGGGGTGTCTGAGTGTGTGTATTTGTGCGAAAGGGGGTGTCTGAGTGTGTGTATGTGTGCGAATGGGAGTGTCTGAGAGCGTGTTTGTGAGCGAGCAAATGGAGGTGTGTAGAGGGATGCGTGTGGCTGGGCGTGTGAGTCTGCATGTATGCGGTTGGGGGTGTGGGTCTGCATGTATACGGTTGGGGTGTGTGTCTGCATGTATGTGGATGGTGGGTGTGTGTAAGTGTGTGGTTGAGGGGGGTGTGTGCAAGTGTGCGGTTGAGGGGAGTGTGCAAGTGTGCAGTTGCGGGAGTGCAACTGTGCAGATGAGGAGGGATGTGTGCACGTATGCGGACACGGATGGGGAGTGTGCAAATGTGTGCATGCGTAGAGGGGGTGGGGGTGTGCATGAATGTGGAAGGGGTGTGAATGATTGCGGGGGGGCGCATATGTGTGAGTGCGAGTGGGGCTGTGTGTATGTCAGTGTGAGAGCAAGTGAGGGTGTTTGTATGGATATGTGCAGTTTCGTGGAGGGGTGTGAGAGTGTGGACGGGTGAGGGGTGCATGGAGGTGTGTGGACGTGTGGGGGTGCATATGCCAGGTGCGTTACTACCAGGCTTTTCGTGGCAGGGTGACCGCCATGAAAAGCCTGGCGGTATGCTGCCTCCTAATACAGCCGGCGGTCTGAGGCCTGCCACCGGCCCGAAGGAGCTCACTGCTGGTCGCATCGGTGCAACCGCACTGGAGGGCCGGGGGCGTTGTGGCAGTTTGGCTTTGGCCAAACCGGCCTACTTGTAATGCGGCACTCTTTACTGCCGGTTCAGCGGCTGTAAGACTGCAGTAGCGGGTGTGGCGGTCTTTCGACCGCTACACTCGTAATGAGGGCCATAGTCTCTTCTCCAATTTACTCGCTATGTCCTGCTTTATTTGCTCAATGGGTGTTGCAGATCTAGTGACATGGTGAGTACAGCTCACATCCCCACTCTTCACATCAGCAATTTGTCACTGCAAGGGTTCCATTGGACGTCCACCCTTTGTAACACAAATCATTGGACAGAGTCAGTGTGGCAGGTCCTGTGCAGTGGTTCATATTTATCAATTGCAACCATCCAGGCTGAGCACAGATGGGAACTTAGGCATGGCAGTTGCAGGCTCAGGGCAGACATCTCAATGGTGATTTGTATTCAGTAGTTGTGGCCTTCCAGGCCTTGAAGTTCCTTCTTCAGCATTGACCAGGCCCCTCTTTGCCAGCAGCAGCATCACCAGTTCTCTGAACGATTGCAGGATGCTAGATAACATGGTAGGGCTGGCACTTACAAGTCTTGGTGCAGTTTACATAGGCACCATGCTGAAAGACCACTGGATCCCCTCACAGCACTTGGCATGCCTGGCTTCTCGGTCTAGGGCAATGCATTTTCTCTGGGTGTTCCTCATTACAGGAGCACATTGGGATTTTCATCCTTGACAATTTCTTTTTCTGCAGGACCAGGCACACAACTTTCATCTCTCAACAAGCATGCAGGATTCTAGGCTATTCAGACTGCCTTTCAGCTCTACCACCAGAAAGTGAAGTCACCAGGTGGTGTTCCCTCACTGCTGGGAGAGACTGGCTTTTAGGCAAATACCAGCTCTGATCACACAGTTGCCCCTGGAGTATTCTGAGGAGTGCCCCCTTCCTTTGTCATGAAGAACATTTACATTTATATACAGTTTTTGGAATTGGCTGGGTTGGTTCCCTATTAAATATAATTTTCTGGCTTCTCCTCAGATACAGCCTGTGTACAAAGTGATGGCTGTCATAGCAGGTAACAATGACATTGTCTCTAAGCAAGAGTAGCCAAAACAATATCACAATGAAGTTTGAGATATCTGTACCTGACTATAATAAGCCTTCCAGAAACAGTAGTTGGGGACAAGCAAAAGGGCAGGCCAGACTAGAAACTTTCTCAATTTGAAAAACAGAATCTGCAGTACTTTCCCTACTCCCATCATCTACCACATGACAATGCTCAGAAAGAACATTAATCAGCAGTTCTTTGCTAATAAGGTCTTCATCAAAGGTCTAAGAGAAGCTGTGTCTCCATCCTCCTTCACTTCTGCATCTCAGTCTCCACACACCAGCTACAGGAACACATCTGGTACTGCACGGCTAGGGATGGACACAATCCATCTTGTGTCTTGTGTAACCAGGGACCATGCACAATGGGTGACATTGATCCTAGTACTCACACTCTCATCATAAACAGAGTGCTACTCACGGCACACACATGGACTTGAATGCTCAGGGCTGCCAGCACAAGAATCAGGGCTGAACTTTACATGAGTGGGATAAGCAGACCATACTTTGTGATGCAGAGTAAATGGTCACGTCTGGTCACACAAATGATTCACAAAAACTTGGAACGCTACCACTACCATTCTATGTGATTCACTCATGGTATGGACAGTAGTCCTATATTCTCTGTAACAGCACACTTTGGGTGCACATCTAGGTCACAGAGCAATTTCTGGACCACACATCACAAGGAACATAACTAGACCTCTGCACACGTATTATATTAGCACAATGCGAGGGCCAAACATGAAGGTCAGGATTCCAGTTTCTCAAACGAGTGGGCACTCAGAGCAGGATTACATGCCTTTTCACCATACAGGGGATATTTAATTCCCAACAATAGACTAGTTCGAAGACCAGAATAGTGATGCAATACAAGAAGGGGATCAAAACAATATTGACTTAGTGTCTGAATGTAGGCAATGAAGTGTAATGACATAATTTCCAACTATCACGTCCTATTTATGCATTACACCTCTGGTCTATGTTTTTGAGTTTTTGAGCAGTGACAATGAACCCCTGAGGCAGAGTCCAGCATTTAAATGGAGGTGATGACCAGATTTAAAGGTTTTGTGGGAGATGGAGGTGTGTCACCAAAGGTGTTTGTGTGAGTTAGGGATAACATTCTAGGGCAATTTGAGTCTTACTGCCAATACCACAAAATCACTTTCAGTTGAGTAAAGTATTAAAAATGGGCCTGTCAGAAGAGCATTCTGTCATTAATATGCTGCATCACGACTCTGCCATTCTCTTAAATGAACCTCTCATACTGCTGTTGCTGAATTCCAACAATGTGTGAAAACAATTAGTCAAGACCACCTTCTTCTCCTTTGCATCTCTTACGCCTCCCTCAGTGGTTTGAACTCTTGTCCTGCTCAGTAGTTGGGGGACGGAACTCACAGGTCATTTCTGCAGCGAAAGCATGGAAGGTTGACTTCTTTGTCAAACAATATTGGGAAACACACAGAATAAGTTAGCTGAAACAGGCAGGGCAGTGCATAGTGTGCTTTATATAATCCTGAATTAAATACATTGACTGGCTATAGAGATACACATTAATAAAGAAATCTGTATTTTTCTAGGTGAATTGTTTGTAGTTGTCAACCAAAGAAGAATTACTTATATTTTCATCTAGCCTAATTACATACTAAAAAGTGCTCTGTCTACCTTAATTTGACATTTCAGAATCTACATTTCAAATTGTGCTATAATATTTAATGTTAGTGATACAGCAAACAGTATCCATACATTGAAGGCTTACCTTTTTCGTGGGCACTTTTATTTTAAGAAATTCTGCTTCTCGACTAAGCACGTGCCAAGGTGCATGGATTCTGACGAAACTGCATCCTTGAGTCTTGATCTAAAAATGAATTAATAAATTTCATCAAAGTTTTGATTTCCCAACTACAAATATTGTAAAAAAAATTAAATGATCAGACACACTTAGGTAGCATCTAATAAACAAGCAGTGCTAAAGCCAATAGGTCTGGCCTATGCCTGCTGGTGAGATAGCCATTTTTTCATTTTTTATTGCAAGCATATGCCATTAAAAAGAACAAAGAACAATGTTGCTGCCTAAATATGGTGAACACTGGCCTGCACTAAACATTGTAATTTTAAAAAAATATATATATATATTTCATATAATTTAAATGAAGAGCACAGGTAGGTGTTACATTGCATACAGGAGTACATAGGACAGGTACCAAAACTATTTTTAATGTTGATGTTAATGGGATTTTGAATGGTGCAATGACTTTGAATTAGTGTAACTGGAACACATTGTTCAAACACTCATGGATGATTTAAAAAGATAAAGGATGAAAACAAGCATTGGCAAATCAAAGGACTGGCTCATTAGCACTGGCATGCCATTTCTTAACGGTAATTGTGTACATCTATCACAAGAGATGCCAATACGTGGCAGACCGTACTTCGCTGTGGTACCTGCAGTTTAACTGGTGTGCCCAGATATAGGTCCTACGCTCACTGTGCCTCTGGAACCAAGCTACACACAACTAATGAGTCCAAATCAGGGCAAAACTAGTCTTGGGTTGCTTGTGTTCCCGATCAGGGAGACCTGGCCTGGCAGTTCTAGCTGGACTGTTCCTATCGGAGCAGAGTCAAGACTGGGTTGCACATAACTGCATCTATTCTGAGGTGGCACGGTGTGGAAATAAGGATAGACTTGGATGTGCCCAAGTAACTACCAGTGACTGAGATTACTATAAGCAGTACATCCATCACTTTTTTTTATACTTCAGTGCCTTGCAGTCTCCGTGGCACCACTGATAGAAATATGCAAAGCAAAGACTTATGGGGTGCTTCCTTAGCAAGCTGATTGCCACCCATGGTAGCCCTTTCATACAGCTGCAGTGGAGAAAACTGCTTTTTTTCTTTTGCTGAGTTTTTATCCCTGGGCACCCAGGATGCAGGACTTCTTGAGGCCTTGTCAGGGGCCCAATTCCGCACAACTCATGCAGTGACCTACCTAGCTACAGAGTTCTATGGTGCTGGCATTGGAGAGTTAAGTTAAGTTTCTTGCCTGCATCCTCACAAGTGGGCTGTGATGGCAGTGTGCCCTGTTCCCCCAAACATGTACACCAATGGCTCACCATGCTGCTCACGGAGCTTTGGTCTCCCCAGGAACAGATTCTAAGAGTGTGCATTGATTCACCTGGATGTTCTTTGGTTCCTGAGGCATTGCATAACCCTGTAGACTAGATGATACATCAGCACTGCCATACTCTCAAAGGGAGACGTACTCATGACTGCACTAGTCATTTGTTTCCGTTTCAGTTCCTAAGGATACAGGGCATATTCAGCAGAAAACTCTAGACACCACTGGGAGACCACATTTACATTTCACCCCTGTTTAGCTTTGGCTGCATTGGGCTGTTTCTCATGGGAAAAGCTGTATTTTGCTCCTTGTGGCAAGCCCTAGGACCGAGGAGCATTTATTTCAGGCCTTCTGGCCACTAAAATGTCTCCAAATGTTCGGGGGCCTGTCCTTTACAGTTCTCCTTCATAACACAGTACTTGTCTTCTGTCTAGGTGCCTAGCAACCCAGTATCCCCAAGGTAGTGTGATCATCCTTCCGGCACCGTCCAGGTCCCACAGCCTCCTTTGGCTACATGCATGGCACCTTGTTCATGGGATATCGGGGACCCCTCCTTGTGGAGGTCACACTGCTGCAATACCATTCCTCAGAAGATTAAGCAGAGCGCTCCAAGGTCCCCTGAGCAGGTCCATCCCTTTACCAACCCCCAGAGCTTATGAGGGGGAAGCAGCAGCACTGGTCACAGAGAAACAAATCCTAGTATCTGGGTGCAAACTTAAATCACAGGTTATTGAGTCCATCTTTATAGTGGGGGGTCAGGTGTTTTTGCTACTCAAGAGTCACACCCACCAGGTCCAAATTATTTTCTAAAGTGTCTTCCTTGTGCAGGGGTTTTAAAGTGGGGATGGAACGTTTCAGAAGATAGGCACTTCTGCCATGTCTTAGGGTGACATCACTCCATCCCTGCCCCAAATCTCCTGCACGGCATTCTAGGAATTTCCAAATTGGCACCTTCAAATGGTCTGGTAAATTAATTCTCTGAGAGTCTAAGCCTTGCCCCAAACTGAGAAAGGGGTCTTGTCCCTTCCCTCCAAAACTTCATAGGGAAAACCCATCTTGTGAGTGACTTCAGAGGTCTGGTTACCCTCGTCTGTGTTGAAGCTTCCCAGACCAAGGGTAGTGTGAAAAGTATTTAGCAGATACAGATTGTTGCCAACCTTTTCCTCTCTTTAGAGTAAGCCTAACTTTTGATAAATTACCTTTTTATGTGGGTATGTCATTGATCCTCCAGCTGGCCAACAGAGTAATTCACTTGGCCTTTCGGGGTCATTCAAAGGCCAGAATCTAATTAGGGTCTGAGTCAAAAAATAAATAAATCATTATGTGCCACTAGGAGTGCTGATATGTGGAAAATAATGCCAGGTCAGCATTTGAGATCCAGATTTAGGAATGGTGCGTCACATTAGTTTTTAGGCCTAAGTATGGCAAAACTGCATTCTGGTGCAAACTTCACCCATAATGTATATTACAGTAAAGATCACTGTATACTTCAATGAAGCACTACAGATGTACATTCGTACACTATTTAAGTCCACTCATATTATAAGGCCTGTCCTGGTCAGCACCGCTCCATGAAAGATCCCCTCCACAACAGGATACTAGTGCAGCTCTACCAGGCTAAGTTAGATAGTAGTCTCACATGCTTAGCCAGCACACTATTGTGTTCATGAGTAACCATCCCAGAGCATCTTACCTTTGCTTTGCAGCAGCTGACTTTATCTTAAAAGGTGGACGCCAGTGGTGAGCACCCAAAATCCACTTCAATATGGCTAACAGTGAGTGAGACTCATTTACTAAGGCTCACTCACAGAAAAAGTCCATAAACCAGGTGGTCCAAAAAGCAAATAATTCAGGGGGATTAAATGAGGGGGAGCCCAGCTGCTGCTCCTCCGTTATGCAGCAGCAGCTGCAAACTTTTACAGATAAAATGATAATGTTTATTATTGTTTTATTTTTAAAGGGGTGGGCCTTAGGGAATGACAGGGATGGAGGAGGAGTTGCTTGCACTCCCCTCAGTGTGCATGTGTGTTTGGCTGGCTGTCTTGGGCAGACAAACACACGCACATTGAGCTTTCCCCAACCCAGCACCGTGTTGCCAGGTTGGAGAAAGCAGACCCAGGCTCCAAGTCTGCCTGGGAGCGCCAAGTCAGGGCACTCTGGCCAATCCTAATGCTGCTCTCACATGAGAGCAGTGTTAGAATTGGCCACAGGGCAATATGGGAGTCTGTTCCTGCAGTGCAGCCTGAAGACTGGCAGGGAGTAGGGTGTGAAGTAAGTGGCGGAACCCATTTCTCACACTAATGTTTTTCGAAGCTGCTGGGTTAAGGCATGTCAACAAAACATGCATTAAATCATGAAGAGGACATATACACAAATGCATATCTGCTAGTTAACTTGGGTTTCAAGAGAATAAATGATTTAAATGTTTGACAGCAAATAAAAACAGATCACAGAGAGAACAAAAGAACAAAGGGAAATAGAACGGAAAGGAAAAAAAAGAAGATAGAAAAGTGAAGGATCCCTCTGTTGATTTGTCAAGAAATGTTACTCTTTTCAGAACTAAACATCATTTATCCTGCTTGGCTTATTTAAGGCGCCCCAAAAATGCACAACGTCAAGTCCCAGCTTGAAGGATTAGTGGCATTTAAGATTTCAATTATTTTGAATGCTAAACATAATTCCATCTGACATTTACAGGTTAATTGTCATCTAGATGGCATCACATACTCACAGTTCAAAAGTAATAGGTCAAAAACATGACAGATGAACCTATTCAGGCTTTATGCACATACCTTCAGGGAGTGCTTTCAATTATCAGCTTTATGGAAAAAAATAACATTCATTTCCAAAACAATATGACCCATCAATTCCATTATTTTGTATCACAATGTTAGATATCTATTCAAACAGGTGTTTGCACAAAACAAAGTAACATTTAAACTTCCAAATGTTACCTTTAGAAACCATGCATTAGTTTTATTGATTGTTAATCAAACACTCGGGCATTCCAAATAACCATTCAGTTTCACTTTCTCCTTCAGTAAAATCAAAAGTTGCACATTCAAATTATTAGCTGTAGGCACGCCAAGTTACTTCAGGTTTGGAAATACTACTTCTGAGCACTGTACATGAATCTGCTGTTTTCTACTTTAAGCAAAACAATTTCTGCTTTATAAAAACGGTCTCTAAATATTTTTTTCTTTTTGTAGGCATGATCAAATAACATTGGATCAAGGTTTCTTTTTTTCTTTTAGGGCAAACCACGTACATGCACGTCCTTTAGGTACTGGCAAGCGCAATCTTTGGTATTTCCTTCACTTCAACATATTTTTAGAATCAGATTCTTTCAATTAAATACCTTTGACTAGACTGAGCGGATCCAAGGGCCTTCCTAGAACATATATATTTTTATTCAAAGAATGCGCCTTCTTTTAACGTGTACTGCAGCAAATTTGCTGCACATATTTTACCCATTCGAATTTATATTCCTTTGTTTATTTTTGAGTTAAACACCATCAAGTCTTCACAAAACACATACAAATACTTAAAAGATGCAGGCGAGGTGAGCTATCCTAGCCTTCCATTGGTACTTTTCCTTTGAAAGGAATCCAATACGTGTTTCCTCTATGTACAATGTACAAAACGTTGCATCTATGGTTTTATTATGAAATGTTTAATGATTCTTAAAACTAGTATAACATTCATTTAAAAGATGGCCACAGACTGTTTCCCGGGGCTCACAGGTACATCTTTGTTGAAAGAATCCCACATCTGTGAACTTTGTTTTTGATTTTTGTGTTTTTGTGTCGTGGGGTTACAATTTGAAAGGATTTATATTTTGTTAAAGGATATAATTGCATGCCCTGGCGCATAAAGGCAGAATATATGGTGTGGGGGTCTATGGGGGTTATTCCAACTTTGGAGGAAGTGGTAATCCGTCCCAAAAAGTGACAGTAAAGTGACGGATATACCACCAGCCGTATTACGAGTCCCTTATATCCTATGGAACTCTTAATACGTCTGGTGGTAAATCCGTCACATTTGGGACGGATTACCACCTCCTCCAAAGTTGGAATAACCCCCTATGTATTGAGAATTGTCTAATTTAAGCCATAATCACCTCCTTTTGTTATGTAGCATGCTTTTGACCCTCCCATAGTGCAAGGTCCTCCTCTGCCTAAATCATACCTGTAGATCAAATGTAGCCTTGGACGAAACCAAAACCTCTTCCAAAACATGGCTTCTGCCAGTTATTTCAGCAATACCCCAAAACTGGCTGCTTAGCAGTGCTTAATTTGTGCTTGTTGTTTCCGGTGCGGAGCACCAGCACTTATTTTTGAGGGTCGGCACTTATTTTTCTGCTTCAAGCATTTACTGCAAGTGAAAGACACATATAGAAAGACGGAGGAAGAGAAACACGAAAAAGCGTCACAAGGGGAGAACGTAGAAAGCTGCAAGAGTAAGCTGAAGGCGCAAGGAGTGGCTTTAAATAGACTGAAAAGGTCCGAGATTGCTTCAGGATTAGGCTGCCTCCGTATTCTGTGTTTGCACATTTAATTGCCGCAGCCGCGTGTTTAAGAGGAGGGCGTTGGGCACTGGCACGTTTTTATTTACAGATTATGCACTTCAGCACTTCGCAAATGAGTTAGGTGTACTGCAGGGCACAAACGCTAGTCACTCCTTCATGGCTTCTATAATAAATTTTTTTACAGCTTTACAGCTTCAATCATTCTCTTGCCTCAGTCTTTGACCACCCCCCCCAACCCCGAAGTCACCAAAGCAGCACAGAAGTCCACTTTAGCTAAATCCACTCACACCAGCCGGCGACCCCAAACTGTATTTAGCCAGCTACAGCACTACATAGGTTTTTAATCCCCCTGTCATGCGACCTGTCTTCCCTCGACAAACAAACCTCAAACTTTGGACACTGATTATCAGTGTCTGGAAATTTTGCACCTGGTATTCAGAGTCTGTGTTGTGCACTGCTATAAAGTTCAATCACTTGTTTCTTTCGTCTCCAACACTTGACTCATGAATCATGGAAATTCTCAACAGAAATACATTTTGGAAAAATTCCTTTTCTACACGATTCTGAGTTTCACACTTCTCCCTCCCAAAATGCTATGCAGGCATTCTTTTTTTGAGAGCAGACATGGGGGGCCATTACGACCCTGGGGGTCTTGAGAACGCCAGGGTCTCGGTGGTGGTTGGACAGCCGCAAATGTGGTGGTCCGACAGCCACATTACGACAGTGGCAGTAGCGCCACGGTCGGACCACCTGCTCTGCCAGTTTTCCTCCACAGGAGCGGCTGGAGGTCCTAATCCATCAGAGCAGCGATGCCCTGGGGATTACGAGTCCCTTCTCTGCTGGTGGTTACACGGCGGTAGCACCACCATGTAACTGCTGGCAGAGATAAGGTGCAGGGGGGCCCAGTGGGGCTCCTGCACTGCCCATGCACTTGGCATGGGCAGTGCAGGGGCCCCCGTGGACAGCTCCATCGCGATGGTCACTGTCTGCTTTGCAGACAGTGACCATTGCGATGGGTGCTGGTGCACCCTATGCATTACAGCCTTGGCCCCGGCTCTATTATGAGCTGGCGTCAAAGTTGTAGACCGTTTCCCACTGGACCAGCGGGTGGAACACAGTTTCCACCCGCTGACCCAGAGGGAAACTCCTAATGGGGCCCGCGGGAAGGGGGCCGCACTGGCGTCCGCCGAAGTCATAATCAACCCCATGGTGTTTAAGCATGGAGAAACAAAACCTAGCATGTGCATGCACTTGGCATGGGCAGTGCAGGGGCCCCCGTGGCCAGCTCCATCGCGATGCGCGATGGGTGCTGGTGCACCCTATGCATTACAGCATTGCCGCTGGCTCTATTATGAGCCGGCGTCAAAGTTGTAGACCGTTTCCCACTGGACCAGCGGGCGGAACACAGTTTCCACCCGCTGACCCAGCGGGAAACTCTTAATGGGGCCCGCGGGAAGGGGGCCGCACTGGCGTCCGCCGAAGTCATAATCGACCCCATGGTGTTCAAGCATGGAGAAACAAAACCTAGCATGTGGTCTGTGTATAACGTGTATGTTATAGAAATAAAGAATGAGCGTATGTATTTTGAATTCTGCATACCAAACTAGAGCGGGACACACTGTACATTTTGCAATTAAACTTAAATGCCTCGGCAATTATTTGCAAGCATGCCATGCCTGTTGTCACTTACTATTTAACAAAAAAATATTTTACTCATATTGTGTTAATTTCTCTCAGACTATTTGGCCAATTGAGAATAACAATTCAAACAAAAAGATTTGATGTCACTTTTTCAGAGGCCAAACATTACCTCCTTTTTTAAAATGTACACACAGTCTTAAAACTTTTGTCTCCTGGAGCAGCCACGTAAAAATTATTGAAGAAGGTAATCATAAGACAAACTGGAGATAACATCAAGGAGCTAGGCAATGATTATAATTGTTGTATAGAATCAAAGTATTAGTTGAGAGGGTTGAGAACCCACTTCAATTAATAATCACAATCCTTGCCAGGGTGAATCACAAAAGTCAGTGTGGTGCAGATCTGCAGGACAATGTGGGGCTCTATGTCGCTCCTTGATGGATCAAGTGAAGTTTTCGGTCAGGAGCTGTGCAGATTTGTGGGGCATTGCTGCACTGTCACCGAATCCGGTGAAACCTTTGGTGAGGCCCTGGGTGGTGCAGCTTTTTAGGGCAATGGGTCGCTCTGCATCAAATCCAGTAAAGCTTTCAGAGCTGCACAGCTCTGTAAGGCTCTGCATTAGAACCATTGAAACCTTCAATTAGGTAGGAAGAAATGCACTCTGTCTCCAGCCAGTGGTATAGGTCCTTGAGGACAACACTTGGCTCTGAGTGGGAGCAGGTCAAGTCCTTTCGGGTCTGGTCAACTAGAAAGCAGGAAAGGCCACTTTTGGCTTGGGCTCTGGGTTCAAGGCAAGCAGATCCTATCTTTTTCAGGCTTCACACAGCAAGGCAGTCCTTCTTCTGAATCCTCACAGGTTCAGGAGTCTTCCTATTTCAGACTCCGGGCACAACTCCTTCCAAGCCATTCTTTCAGGAAGGCCCTCATCTCTCCACACCCAGGCCCGTTGTCCACTGTCTGGGAGGAATACACATCACCCCACAGGAGAGCCATTAACAATCAGGTGGCCCAGGACACTGACAGAATGGCACATTTGCCCTGGTGAGAAAAATGCCAACTTTCTAAATGCTGCATTTTCAAAACAAGAATTTGATTTCTGATTTGACCATTACGTTTTATTGTAAATTCCCATTTCAATGAGTCCTTGAATTATATCTAGATTCTCTCAAACTGAAGTTATGCATTATAAGGAGTTATAATGTAACCCAGAGTGTTTCTATGGGAGAGCCAGCCTTGTTGCAGTGAAAAACAACTTTGGAGAATTTTCACTGTCATGGCATGTAAAAATAGCTACACATGTCTTACTTCCTAAATACCATGTACTGGCCCTATGGACATTTAGGACCTACCTTAGGACTGGCATATAAGTATAAAAAAATAAGGCTTGGGGCTAGCAAAAAGGTTTATTTTGCCTGGTCAAAATGGCAATTCAAAACAGCACTACAGACTGTAATGGCAGGCCTGAGACATGCCTTTCAGTGCTACTTTAGTGTGTAGCACACTGAGTGCTGCCATTAGCTTGTAGCATTTAATTTACAGTTCCTTGGTACATATCATACCATATACCAGAAATGTATACGTAAATTAAATTTGTCAATTATGCGAATGCCAATTTTACCATTTTTAAACGGGAAAGCACAAGTGCTCTACCACTGATTAGCGGGAGTAAACGTCTTTGAGGCCTATGGCTCAAAACCAAAAACTGGCTAAACTAAAAATAGGGCAGTTAAGGCAAAAAATCTGGGTGAATAGTGCACAATAGATGGTTATTTTCAACAATTGTGTTCAATGGAAACATATACGATATTTAAGACATAATAACAATTAGGGCCAATTTTTGTTTAGGTCAGGAATTAGCTAAGGCCTTATGATTTTACTAAAATTACCTAAATAAAATATTTACTGACTAGGGGTTTTCAGCAATCCCACTTCATCCATTGGTCTTTTATTGTGCCCTTTACATGTTTCTTCGACCTACTACAGCATAAAGCATGGATTAGTGGGTCAGCACATTTTAGCCATTGGCCAACTTAACTGTGAGTGACTGCATTTTGCCCTTTCACAAGGAGCACATCCACACCCAAAATAGTCCCCTTACCTGTCAAGAACTTTTATGGCAATGTGTGTTTTTTGAGACCCAAAATATTTTTTCATTTTGCAAATGTTATTTGACTGATGACTTCTCTTGCAAGAATGTTTTGTAAAAACCATGACTAAATAAAACAAGCACACTGACAAAGATGGAAGTTTTGTGGTCAACTTCTGGACTATTGGCTTTGTAAATGTTTGCTTCATATGACAGCCTATGTCTTTATATTGAAGTAAGTCAAGCAATATTCCTTCATTTCAGTAAAGGTGTGCAGTGCATTTAAAAGCAAATTCCTGAAAAAATAGGAGTTGGATAACAACCCATGAAGCGTGGCGAAGTTCACATGAATACAATATGATCTGGGGATATTGTTTGAAGGTAAGGTCTTCTAATTGTATCTTTCACAGACAGGCTTTCACAAAGGGCTAAGTAAGCTGCCCTAAATAGGTCCTCAATTTTCCCTGAATAGATTAATATGATTCACACACTGCAAACAGCACATAGTTACTGCAAGATGTTTGGCAATATTTGCTCACGTTAAAGTATCTACATCTGCCTGCTCATTCATATGAAAAAGAATTGTAGCAGAATAATCCCAATCAATGCTGTCTTTGTAGCTATTTACATGTACTCAAGAACAACGCAATCCATGGAGTATCATTGCCAAGTATTTGTATTCTATCGAATAACCCATTATAATAAGGGATTTGTTGGTTTCATTACCAGAGTCACTATTTTTGTTCTGGTAAATTTATTTGCAATTCATGAGTGTTGGTCCTAGCTGTTTCTGCAGCGTCACCCCAGATTGTTACCTTCCACCATGGAACTTGTTTTTGTTGGCATTTAGGAGACTCAGCACTTGTTCTCTACTAACCAGTGTTAAAGTGACTATGCACTCTCTTTTAAACATGATAAAAGTGGCCTAAACCTGATTGGTACATTTAATTTACTTGTTAGCCCCTAGTAAATGGTCCTACCTGTATGTAAAGCAGCACTGTAAACCTGGTCTTAGGCTTGGCACTGCAGCCTTCAGTGCAGTTTTAAACTGCTATTCAAGCCTCACTGTTTGACCATCCATGGCAAACCAATATCTAGAACTCCACATTTTTTCTAGCTGGTTGTTATCTTTGATTCCCAGGGTACGTGGGAGGCGTATCTGGCTAAAAACACAGGGATTTGTAAATGCTGTGGAGTTCCTTTTTAAATTGGTTTCATCCATTGAAAGAAAACAAATCTCTCTCTTGCTAGAAATGTACAAAATACAGGGCCTGATTTAGATTTCAGCAGAGAGGTTACTCTGGCACAACAGTCACAAATACGCTGTCTGCTGAAATATAAATCACATAGGAAATAATAGGATTTATATTTCGGCGGACGGGATATCCATCACTAATGTGACGGAGTAACCCGGAGTTACCCGTCCGCCGAAATCTAAATCAGGCCCAAACTGTTTACCTGTTTTAACTTATGGTTCCGGTGTTTGAGGTTATAAAAGTGTGAGGTCCTTTCAACTTAAAGACAATAGAGTATGAAAGCATATCCTGGGCCTTTCAGACAGTTCCCTTTGCCTACAGAATCCCCGAGAAATTGGGGCTCTGTTTTGTTGAAGATTACATTAATGTGTCCCCCCTAAATGTTACGGTGTTTGATATGGACAGATCCACTGGCCACCTTCAACAGGAAGATCGTTCAGGATGGTCTATCCTGTGGTTTGGGAATTTAAATTGAATGGCTTCTTTGTATTAAAACAGACCAGTACTAAGTTATGTAGACACTGTGTCTTCGTAAATCCCAGGAGTATGCATACCAAAGACAGATGCTGGGTTAAAAAAACATTTTTGCCTTAAGGCAGCAGGAAGAGTAGGCTCTGGAGTTGCTCAAATTATCCAATGTTGAGCTCTCCACAATACAGGTCTAGAGCTTTATTTGGATTTGGTGTTCTCTAACCTCGACCAGATTTTATTAACCAGAATTAGGTTGAAGGTAATAAGGAGCTGTCTATGCTTCCCATGGACCCACAATGACTCTGTGGCTGTTTTGATCTGTTCTTGTCATGAGCACTCATTAGAATCATTTTTCTGTAAATTTTTTCAGCCATTTGCCAGAAATTTTTTAATTCCTGTTTTAAGGAATGTGGGGTTGGTGAGGTGTAAACCCACATTATTATTGCTTCAACAGCTTTGTTCAAATGTATGTCGGTACGACGCATGCTGGAACCATGCATGCCTGAGCAACGCGGTCAGTACAACAACCACGTTGTTACCACTAATGCCTTTACCATGAATGCCTTAACAATGATTTTTCATGGTAAAAGCATTCCTTGTAAAGGCATGCAAGGAATGGCATGCATGGTTCCAGCATGCGACCCCCTCACCCCCCCACCCTCACCTTTAAAAATACTGCAACCCCCCCACCCTGCCCCTAAAACCTAAAACTATCACGACTCCCATCCCGCCCCTAAAACTACCCCAACCCCCCACCCACCCCTAAAACCTAAACTACCTCAACCCCCACCCCACCCCTAAAACTACAGTGACCCTCCACCCGCCCCTAAAACCTAAAACTACCCCAACCCCCCACCCTCGCCCCTAAAACTACTGTGACCCCCATTCCTAAAACCTAAACCACCCCAACCCTCCACCCCACCCCTAAAACTACTGCGACCCCCACCCAGCCCCTAAAACCTAAAACTACCACAACCCCCCACCCCATCCCTAAAACTACTGCAACCCCCACCCCACCCCTAAAACCTAAAAGTACCCCGACCACCCCACCCTCACCCCCAAAACCAAAACTACTGCAACCTCTCGCCCCTTACCCTAAAACTACTGCAACCCCACCACCTCGCCCCTAAAACCTAAAAGTACCCGATTCCCCACCCCCACCCCCAAAACTACCCCAAACCCCACCTCTAAAACTACTGTGGCCCCCGTCCCACCACTAAAACCTAAAACTACCCCAACCCCCATTCCCACCCCTGAAGCTACTGTGACCCCACTCCTAAAAGTATCTTGACCCCTCCACCCGCCCCTAAAACCTAAAACTACCCTAACCCCACCCCTAAAACTACCCCAAACCCCTGCCCCCTAAAACTACCCAACCCCACCCTGCCCATAAAACCTAAACTACCCCAATCCCCCGCCCCTAACCCGCCCCTAAAACTACCCCACCCCTTTCCCTAAATCTACCCGACCCCTACCCTGCCCATAAAACCTAAACTATCCCAATCCCCCGCCCCACCCCTAAAACTACTGCTAGCCTCCACCCCTGCACCTAAAACTACCCCAAACCCCACACGCCCCTAAATCTACTGTGAGCCCCCAACCTGTCCCTAAAACCTAAACTACCCCAAACGCCGCCCCTAAAACTACCCCGACCCCCACCCCGCCCCTAAAACCTAAAATTACTCCAACCTGCCAACCCCACCCTCACCCCTAAAACCAAAACTACTGCAACCTCTCGCCCCTTACCCTAAAACTACTGCAATCCCACCACCTCGCCCCTAAAACCTAAAAGTACCCGATTCCCCACCCCCAACCCTAAAACTACCCCAAACCCCACCTCTAAAACTACTGTGGCCCCGTCCCGCCACTAAAACCTAAAACTACCCCAACCCCCATTCCCACCCCTGAAGCTACTGTGACCCCCACCCCTAAAAGTATCTTGACCCCTCCACCCCGCCCCTAAAACCTAAAACTACCCTAACCCCACCCCTAAAACTACCCCAAACCCCTGCCCCCTAAAACTACCCGACCCCACCCTGCCCATAAAACCTAAACTACCCCAATCCCCCGCCCCTAACCCGCCCCTAAAACTACCCCACCCCTTTCCCTAAATCTACCCGACCCCTACCCTGCCCATAAAACCTAAACTACCCCAATCCCCGCCCCACCCCTAAAACTACTGCTAGCCCCCACCCCTGCACCTAAAACTACCCCAAACCCCACCCCGCCCCTAAATCTACCGTGAGCCCCCAACCTGTCCCTAAAACCTAAACTACCCCAAACGCCGCCCCTAAAACTACCCCGACCCCCACCCCGCCCCTAAAACCTAAAATTACTCCAACCTGCCTACCCCAGCCCCTGCCCCTAAAAACTAAAACTAACCCAACCCCACCCCTAAAACTACCCCCCAACCCTACCCCAGCCCCACTTACCTGACCGAGTCATCTCCGATCCCTAGTCTGTTTTTGTCTGCCTTAACCACGGATGTTCGTTGTTCAGACATGCATGGTTAAGGCAGAGGAAAACAGGGTCGTTGTTCAGGGAAGCATTGTTCTGCTTTCGTGGACAACAACCCTCGTTGTTCCCGTGTTGTTCTTCAGGCTGCTTCCCGCTTTGTTCACCTTTATTCTGTTTTAGTGTGTGCTCATTCTTGAAGTCTGCATTGTGACAAAGAAAATGTCTTATGTTTTAAACTTCCTGAGAACTGGATTTGGTCTTTTAAATTGTATAAGTTGATGACATTGCATTGTACTGTAGGACTGTTTAATGTTTATATTATTATGTGTTTGTATTTATTTACATTCCTATGTGCTTTTATGATCATTTTATAAATAAGTGAATAAAGCTTGGTATTATTAAAACTGTCACTTCAACCTGGCAAATTAAACCTTTTAACAAGCCTAACCCTTTCTATTTGATGCTTATAAGGAACCCCTAAGGTACGCCCTAACCATTGATAAGGCAGGTGCATGGTATTGAAAAAGTAGGATATGTGGGTTTTCCATGCCAGGAAAAACTCCTAATTTCCATTTTCACTGTTGTAAGGCTACCTCACTCATTGATTAACTCTGGGTTGCTTTTTACACTTAATATATGCTAACTTCCAGTTGGTAGCAGATAGAGAAATGTTGTTTATTCTCAAATGAACTGTGGTTGAAATTCCTCTTTAATAGTAAAGCCAGATTTTAAGTTACAATTATGAAAATGCCACTTTTAGATAGTTGGCATTTACCTACTCAAACCACCTGTGTGTTATTTTTACAGAGTACTGGGTCACATGACTATAAATGGTTCTGCTATTATGGGTTGTGCATTGCTTCCAGAAAATGAAACAAAAGAATTCTAGGTGCAAGACGAGAGGGTTGGGGGTGAGCTGTGCCCTGCCCTCATTACATTTCAGGAGGTCCTGCCTGCAGCACACATAAAGGAACCTGAAACCAGGCCTGACCCTTGCCTCCGCAACCCAGACAGTTTGGAGCAATGGGAAGGAGAAGAGCTGAAAATAATCAGTTTTGGGGTAGGCCATGGCATTCTCCCACACAAAGGCTGGCACTAGGTATAAAAATCGGACCTTCAGAACCTCTTATCAGACTACTCCTGGGCCTGTTGAAAATTCAGAAGAAGGTCTGCTCTCTTGTCTGAGGAAGAGGGACTGCCCAGCTGAGTAAAGAAGGAAGATTGGACTTGCTGGCCTTGAACCCAGGCTATCTAGAGTGACTCAGAGTGAGTCTAAGGATCAGTAGACTGACCTTTTATGTGAGCAACAGAGACACAACAAACTTCCAGAGCCTTACCTACAGCTGCACATGCACCAAATGGACTTGCTTGAGCCCTGCTGCTGGCCTCTTCTGAAGTAGGTCTTGATCCTGAAGACGTGCTTCCCAGGTCCTGGACCCTTGGCTGACATGATAGTGAACTCCTCTTGAAGAGAAGTTAAAGATGCAGAAGCTTTGGTCTTCTACAACAGGACCTGAACTTCACACCAACAGGTACTGCCGGCAACAACCACCAACATGAAACTCAAGTGAGACCTGCTGTTCTCACTGACAACAACAACCTGCACCGGCAGCCAATACGAATCTTCAGTGATGACCACCACTTCGCACTACAGCAGTGACCCTCTGCAATGTTTGAACTGCTCCTCGCACCAAACGCCCCAGTGAACAGAACTATTCATGTGGGCTTTGAGAACATAAGTCTCCAGTAGAACTAGACTCATCCTTATAGCTAATGCATGCTCCATCATGGTCAGCCTGAACTTGTCACTTATCCCAGAGAGAAGAGAGGTTCTTAACCAGCACAGGTCCATTCATCAGTCGAAAAGCACAACAAGTGTGGTGGTATAATACACTGTCAAGGTTAGTGCCAATCTCAGGTCAATAACTATCAGATCCCAAGTTGGGGATTCCTAGGAATGCTAATTGCAGGATGCAAGAAGGAATTCTTTCTTTATGGAAGAGGTGGTCTCATACACTAAATCGTGTCAGGCTTCACAATTGACCACCCCTTCCCACCCTGGTAGGACCATTCCACCAGGGCAGACTCAACTGCTTTGTGATCCTAGACCAGAGGGAGTTCTTAGATAAGAAGCTACTGGATAGTAGATGAGATCCAGATATGTTAAAAATACCTTAGGGACTACTGGTAGATTTTACTTTTACTCGTGGCATCCGAAGGTATGATTAATTACAATGGGACGGTAATACTGAGACCATCTTATATTACCAGCATGTTTCTGCCCTCATAATGAGCCTGTCCTTCTTCAGGACTAACACCATATTCAAATTATAACACAAAGGAGCACCCAAGTCCTACCTGGGTAAAGGAGTTTTTGTAAAAGCCTAATTAAAGAGAGAACAAACATATGGTCCAGTACAGTGCACTTTTAATGGACGAAATATTAGGAAAGTCCTTACCCTAAATTATGTGGGGCTCTGGCTCCTTGTTTGGGGTTAGGACAATGCCCTTTGTCATCACACACTAAAAACCAAAGGCTGAAGGGGCAGAGAAACTCACAGGAGCAAACAGGTACCACCAGAGTGACACTAAGGGCTAGATGGCTTGCCTGATGATCAGAAACTTAGGGACAGAAAAGGCACCAACAACCTTGAATCTGGCACCTGGACTCTGCTTGCTGTAAGTCGTATGCCCCAAGTGGTGCCACCCCAGTATTGGACTCTTCAAAGTGGGCCTGAAGGTGTTCTGCCAGCCCAGATGAAGTCTCTTAGGCAGAATTAACACAGCAGAACAAATTTCCTTGCTGCTACACATCATAACCATCATGTGGTGCATCTCCGATGCTCTTTGGAACCACTGCTGCTCAATGCAGGGCCTTGCATAGCTGCCCCATAACTCCTTGGAACAGCCAATGCCTGATGTATCTTCGATGCAGGAGCTCCCAACACAGCCCGAAGCTCATCGGAACCGCTGTTGAACGGTGTATCCACAAAACAGAATCTTGAAATGCTCTGCAACTAGGTTTTAAGGTACTTTGTTCAGTGGGCCTAGCGTGGTCCCTATAGAACCACAGTTGGCACTTTGTTTTCTTCAGCACTAGTTTTACTTCAATCTTTAAAACTGCATACCTCTGGTTTTACTAATTTGATTTTTGTCATTTTGTTCTCGAATAATTTATTATATTTTACTCTATTTTTCTAAATTGGTGTGGGATTTTTCTTGTGTTATGTTTTCACTTTACTACCATTTGTGTGCTGCATAAATGTCTTTTACACATTACCTTTAAATTAAGCCTGACTACTTTGGTGACAAGCTACCAGAGGATTACTCACAGATTAATTTGGGGTTTGCTTGTGTTTCACACTGACAAAAATAGTGGTTGGTGCTTGAGTAGGGTTTGACACCCCTAAACCAGTAACCTAATTTCCTACAACCCCCACCCTCTTTAAAAAAAGCTCAGATGTGACAAGTCGCTAGAAGAATAAGACACAGTTGTATTACTGCATAAGATACCCCAAGGATGTGAATAATTTAAGGGAAAACCACTCTGGTCAGGTACAAAATCATCTAGGAAAAGCAATTTGATGGTATTGTTGGAAAATAATACTAATTATTGCATTCAAGATGATGATGACACTTAGACTAGCAGTAAACCATTTTGCTTAGCAGTTAAATGGTGCTATGATAGAATGACTTTGTTTCTTGTACACAAGATGTTGGTTATATAAAGGAGCCTGCAAAGAAGCTAGTGTAGACGGTGTAATGATATTTGTGTTTGACCACTGACTCCACGTTGCACTCAGCCTAGCAGCACACCACCACATTAGTGACCACCAACTTAATTATGCCTATTGACTTCATTTCAGCATTAGCCACCGCCACGTTAAAAGCTGCAAGTATTTTTTTCACACCCATGTTATACAATGTGATTCTTGCTCATGTTTTTATTCTGCGTGTTTGCATGTTCTTTCTCACCAAGGGCTTAGGCTAATAAGAATGTACTAGGATGATGTTTATGGTACAGAAGGGGACAGTTTTGTTTTGAGAGAGGGCACCTTGGAATCTTGGATAATTCCAGACAGGTTATTTTCAAAACTGACCCGAAGTAGCCAGTATTTTTAATAATAAACTTACAGAGTGGGAGGGGGTTTCTAGAATTCTCCTCTCTGGTTTGTTTAAAGTATATAAGAGGCCGAGACCAGATGAACTGGGGAGTGACTCAGATCTCAGACATGCTCATGGCACGGAGGTGTGTCATCATTCCTGTGGGGATAATTGATCTCTCTCTTCATATTCGATTCTGGGATCTGGCGGTTTGATGCTGATAAGGAGGGAGATGACAATGGTGGTGCATTTTTTATTCTTGTTATCTGCTTTGCATTGTGACATATATACATCAATACACATATACATTTGCTGTGTATATTGCAGTGGAGAATCATTTGTGCATGTTTTATTTCATTGCTATGACCATTTTTAAATGTGTGCTTTCAGCATGCTAATCTTTCTCTACGAACTTTGCATGGTGGTTTAATAAATGTATTTCTCTGAGTTGCATTGCAGAGATTGTTTGTCAGTGCATCAGTGTTTCATTTCGGTCCGTAGTGAAGTAAAACAGACGACATTGCTACTTTGATCTCTAAAATATTGTTTATCCAATTTTTCAGTACATTGTCAGGGTTTCCAATCTTCAGTGGCTGGTACAAAAATGTTATCCAAAAGAATCGGAAGAGGTGCAGTAGTAGAAATGTCAGTACTATGCGTGTTGAGGTTAGCACCTAAAGGTATCAATGATGCTTTGTGTTGGCTCAATAATCTTTGTAGAAGACAACATGGGTTGTGAAAGGCCTGGGGTAGGAAGGCAATCAGGTATCACCATCACTTATTTACCCATAGAAAGCAGGTGCAGGCCAGTTAGTATTAAGGTGCATTACACTCACTATGGAAACATTAATTCTGAATGAACAATAGTGACAATGCAATTCAACAGAAGTAGAATCTCCTTGTTGGGTCTGTGTCCTTTCAAGGAGTTAACATGGGTGGTGAGGCATTTATGGGGCCAGAGGCTGATCAAAGCAGCAGTGTTTGGTGCTGCAAACATTCTGCATAGGCACCACCCTAGTTTAAGTGTTCCAGAAAGCAGGGACGGACTGTAAGTGTTAAATTGTTCTGTTCATAGCATTTAAAACCAACATCCAAATAAATTAAAGTGTCCCATGCATCCATAAGATGGGCTAGGACACTGTAAGGATGCTGCCACAGGGTGAAGCCAAATGAATACAAAAGAGCCAAGAAATTTTGTTTAGGTGCTAAGCAGGCAAGATCTTTGTTGCAGTGCCAAATGTTTTGGTTTGTATTTAATGGCACCATTCATATGCTCACACCAAAATAGAGCGAGATTCCACATTGGGTTCATAACAAACTGCTAATTTTAGCACCATTCCTCAAATACCTTATCCAAACAAATTCTTGGAAAAAGCATTGACATCACCATTTCAAACATATTTCTAGTAGAACAATATAGTAGACCCTTCCCAAAAAGGCTGTTTCCCCGACATGAGCATGAAAATAATAGGTTTACCAGTTTCGGGTGAATTTGGAGCTGAAGTTGATGTTAACAGTTAGTTGGGATCCAAATACTTTGAAAACAATCAACTACTTTTGCAAAAGTTGATGATAGTTGATGAACTTTCTGAAGCCAGTATCTATAGCAAAACCTGAAAACTGTCTAAAATATTTTTGGGCATCTTATATACTGTCAGAATCTCTGAATTTGTTCAAACCTGTGGCAAAACCGTTGATGTTGGACTTCGCTCTTTCTGCAGGGTCATCCCCAAACATTTTGCATTCACCCTCTGGTTTTCTTAGCCCATTTTTGTTGGCTTTAAGGACCGTGCAAACTTTACTACTGATAACCAGTGCAAAAGTCCCTGTGCTCTCACCTTTAAACATGGGAGAATTTGACTTAGACCCAATTTGCACATTGAATTAACTTTTAAGTCCCTTGTATTGTGGCACTAACTGTGCTCAGGGCCTGTAAATTAAATACTACTAGTGTGCCTCCCACTTAAGTAGCCTTTTAAAACATGCCCCAGACAGGCCATTGCAGCCTGTATGCATTTTTAAACTGTCATTTAAATCTAGCTGGGAGAAATCAGGTTGTTCATCAACTAGGGAATCATTGAAACTCATATGATAACTGTTAGAATAATCCTGTGTACCGTGAGAAAGAATTGTAAAGTTGCAATCAACAAATAAATGTTATAATTTAACAGAACTGTATGAATTCATCGAGTTGACTTTGCATATTCCCTGAGAAAACCCAGAATAGTTGCAAACGTGATGTTGTCAACAATCTTTTATTGGATATTGATCAATTTACAAAAGATGGACCCACACAGTCAAACAATCAGAACTTCATGAACATTCCTAGTTAGGGAGAGACTTTTGAAATTGGAGGGGGTTCTTCTTGGGTGTTCGAGCTGTCACCTCCTATTCCTCTTCAAGTCTCCTGCCACATTCTTAGTCTTTATGTTTTGAGTTTGCCTTCAGTCTATTTGCCCCATTTGCTTTTGCTGTTCAGTAGTGACGTGCCCAATAAATTCTGAACTACTGACCTTATCTATGTGCAGTTTGTGTCTGCACTGCCCTGATGTTGCTGTCTGTTGATGCTGAGAAGTTGTGAACACTCTGTTTCGACAAATCTCTCCTGTCTGCTGTCCCCTGAGGAGAGGTGTATTATGAAATGTATGTTCTTGGTTCCTTTTCAGCTTAGATGTCTACACCAGTGTATTTTTTAGTGAGGTACCTTAGTAAAATTATTTTTCCAAATTATTTTTGTCTCTTCTTTTATTTTGCCCACATGTGTTAGTCCGCCCCAGAATGACCCAGCCCCAATACATTATTGTTATTAACTGAATTTTTATGGTTTTCTGATGTCACCATCATCTGCTTTGAAAACAAATGTGGATGTGCATATTATAGTTTTGTTAATTTGTGTTAATCTCTTGGAATGCTTGATAGCATTGAAGTTTAGTAGGCTTAATCTCTTTTGACGTTTTGGTCAGTCTTCAGTTTTCATACATGTTTATAATTTAGATCTGTGCACCATTTATGTTACATTGACTTTAAGTCTGTAATAAAGCTTTGAAACTTTATTCAGTT
The DNA here is from genome assembly GCF_031143425.1 of Pleurodeles waltl. NCBI lineage: Eukaryota > Metazoa > Chordata > Amphibia > Caudata > Salamandridae > Pleurodeles > Pleurodeles waltl. The sequence goes on from NC_090442.1 coordinate 327,574,414, forward strand.
AGGAGTTTGATTTTGTGGTGAAATTAGTCATGGTGTCTATAATTGTTTATGTTTCTCATGTTACTGATCATCTGTGTTGAATCCATCTGATTACCATTGTCCTCACTGAGTCCAAAGATCTGGTTGAACTCGGGTGAAGGTGAGAAAAGTTGTGGCGTCTCACTAGGGAGGTGCGGTTTCTGAACCCGAGGTGGGAAGAATACCTCTGCGTGCGCTCCAGCATGCTTAACCCTAGGTAGCCTGGCACAAAAAGCAGTGAGGTTTAACCTAGAGACAATATGTGAAGTATTTATGTAGCACACAAGCAGTAATAAGCTTAAAACACAACACAAGAAAAATCCAAAACCAATTAGAAAAATAGAATATACTTTAATAAATTATTTGACACCAATAAAAAAAAAAAACAATCAGTAGAACCAGAGTTATGAATTGTTAAAGTTAAGGTCCAAAACAGCACCGAAAAGATCAGATCGCTAACCATCGATATCTTGTCACGCGAGACTGGGTCAAAGTTGAAAGTTAAGGCTGACCGCGATGGAGAGCTGTTTCGATACAAGAAGTGGATTGGGCCTGGCCAACACTAACCTTCAGACTTAGAAAGGTTTCAAGAGAAAAATGTCTGGGAAGGTAAAGGTTCAGCAGGGCAAGAATGCAGCAGTGTCCGAGAAGAGAGCATCTTCATTGTATGGAAGATGAGTAAAGCTGCAGTGAAGATTTTTACCTTTGGACTTAGTCTTCAAAATGGAACTTGAAAATCTCCAGCAGGCTGTAGCCAAAGACAATTCCACTATGTTGGATACCCCTTTGGTGAAGGACCACTGAAAGAGATTTTCTGCTGCAAAAAGGAATTTAGCGGGGGAAGCCGCAAAGCCAATCTGGCAATGCACCTTAGGCACATAGTGGAGCAGGTTGGTCCCTGTCTCCTCTTGGTTCTCTGAGCGCTTTTTGGCCAAATGTTGTCCAAATCCTCAGTTTTGGAAAATGACCATCTGGACACCTTAAGCACCATAACCAAGGGTCAAGGAGTGGATGGAGGCATCTTGGGGGTTCAGGACTCATACAGGCTGGGTCCAGAAGCGGGTTCCAGATGGTAGAAGCCTGTTATGTTCCTATGGCTTTAAACAGGAGGCCAGCAAACTAGCCCTTGTAGTTACTACTTCTAGTCCTGGGTGCAGATGTAGATGCAGAGCTCAACAGCAGGGCTAGTCTCAGAGGGTTCAAAGCAGGCGTTACACAGCAGGATAGTCCTTCCAGGCCCAGCCACAGTCTAAAAGAGTTCACAGCAGGTCACAGAAGCAGGCAGTCCTCCCAGAGTCCTTCTGCAAGTCCGGTAGTAAACTGAAGAGTGGGGTTGAAGGTCCTATTTTTGTATCCTGGTGCGATTCTCCTGGAAGGTGAAATATGTTTCTGGAAAGGTTCTTTGAAGTTCTTGGAATTTCCTGACTCCCCTGCCTTGATTCTAAGCTGGCTGCAGTGACAATGCAGGGTTGTTAGGCCTATGGTGAGGAGACAGGACATAGCCAATTTAGGTGCAAGTGTGACTGTGCAGAGCTCCACCCCCATACTGCTAGTTGATGGCCCATTGAGGCACACCTAATCCCACTATTGTGTGACTGTCTGAGAGGAATTCACAAAGTTTAACTGTCAGTTACACCCATTCATGTGGCCCAAGACAGGCTGCAGGCACAAAGGGCTAAGAGCAGGAAAATATAAACTTTCTAAATTTGGCATTTTCAAAATTGTAATTAAAAATCAGAGTTTACCATTAAAGAGGGTTTATCATTACAATTCCATAGGTCAAAAATTACATACCTAACTCCTCTCAATTAGGAATTACAGCTTGTTAAGTGTAGTCCTGGGTCGAGTTCGCAGAGTTCTCCACAAAGTGGCCAAAAAACTCTGCTGCACTATGCAGAGTTCCGCAAAGCTGTGGATTGTGTTAGGTCGCACTGTTTGCTCCAGGTGTTTGTCCCATGCTGTACAATCAGCACAAATTGCATCCCATACAGCACAAGAGGGCGCTGCTTCTTTTCTGTTGCTCAAGTAGATTGTCTACTCGAGTGGCCGTTTCTTCAGTGAGAACGGAAGGTTTCTCAATGAGAGCAGTAGCGACTATTCGTGACCTCCTGCATTGACAAAGCTGACGGGGAGGTGGTCTGGAGTAAGATTTTCCTCACTCGCGCTCACACACTTAACATTGGCAAGTGCGGGGGAGGAAAAAACTCTGCCCCGCAACACAGATGTTTTCAGAACTCCTCACTCTAAGCGGAGCGCGGAGTTGGAAAAACTCTGCAAGCTCCCCAAGCAGAGTGGAGTTCACGGCCCACCCCTAGTTAATATGGAATAAGAAATCCCCAATGTTATCCTAAGGGAGAGGTAGGTCTCAGAGAAGTGAAAACAAATTTAGGAGTTGTCCACTACCAGGACATGTAAAAATTAAAAGTACAGGTCCTACCTTTTATTTACTCAACACCATATCCCTAAGGGCTACTTACAGCCTACCTTAGGGGTGACTTATATGTAATAAAGGGGAGTTTAAGGCTTGGCAAGGTGGTTCAAATTCCAAGTTGAGATGGCACTGTGACACTGCATTTAGATTGCAATGGCATCCTGGGATATATTTTAAGGTGCGACGTAAGTGGGTGGCACAATACTGGTAGCATTTGTTTTATAGGACCTGGATCTATGGTATAGCACTCTACAAGGGACTTTTAATGAAATTAAATATGTAAATTAGCTTTACGCCAATCATCCCAGGTGTAGAAGAGAGAGCAGAAGCACTTTAGTACCAGTTAGCAGTGGCAAAGTGCAGAGAGTTATAAGGGCAACAAAACAAATTCAGGAAAAAATAGGAGGAGGAAGGCAAAATGTTTGGAAATGACTCTGCAAAGAGGGCCAGGTCCAACACTGTCAAAATATATCTTTTGCCAGGCCTAAACCTTTCTTTTTTAATACGTAAAAGCCCCACTCCCCCAAAGTTAGGCTTTAAAGAGCCCACAGGGCAGGGTGCATTGTATTTAAAAAGTTCAACATGTGTTTTTAAGTTTTACATGTCCTGGTAGTGAAAAACTCCTAAATTTGTTTTTCACTACTGTAAGGTGTATCTCTCCCATTGGATAACATTGGGTTACCTGAATACATTTAATGAGTGATAACTTTTTATTGGGGGCAGGTATGAATGGCGGGTTTACACTCAAATTGTAATCAGAAATCCTCTTTAATGGTAAAGTGGGAAAGTCAGATTTTAAGTCACAATTCTAAAAATGAAACATTACAAATTTGGCATTTTCTTGTCCTAACCAGTTGGTGTCAGCAGCCAGTGTCCTGGGTTACATTGCTGGATGTAGTTGGCATTTGTGTACTCCTACCAGACAGTGAGACAAAAGGGGACTAGTTGTTGCTACGATGGCCCATCCTGCCAGAATGGGAGGGGCAGAGCTATTCCCTGCCCTAATTACATTTCTAAAGGGATCCCTCCACCACACTCACAAAGAGCTTGACAACCGGTTATTGTTGCCCCAGACAGCTTGAAGCCAGGGCAGGGGAGAAAGGAAATTTCAGAAACAGATTTGGATGGAAATCTTACAGTTTCTCCCACTTCAAAGCTGGCGACAAATATAAATATTGGATTCTCAGATCAACTCCTCAGTGCACTCCTGGATCTGTGGACACTATAGAAGAAGGACTGCCCCGCTGCCAGAGACAGCCCTGCTGCTTGAAGCGTAACCTGCTCTTGGAGATGGAAGATTGGTCCTGCTCCCTTCATCCCAGGCTGAGTGGCTCCCAGGGTCAACTGGCTGACCTTGTGCTCTGACCTGTCTGCAACTGCCTAGCTGACCGGCTGCACTGGACCTGCCTGGACCCACAACTAGACCTGCCTGAGACCTGCTGACCTCAATTGGAGGGAGTTCCAGACAACACAGAGGTGAATCCCCAGGTCCTGGACCCTGGCTGGCATCAGAGAGAATTCCTCCTAACTTAACTGAAGGTTCCATAAAAATCTAGCGTGAAGTGATGCTAAGCCGTGCAAAGGTTTGCTGCACAGCTGCAAACTTCATTGGAACTGACACCAAAAGCCCCGCAAAGCATTTCTGTATAGATGCCAGCTTCATAGAAACTGACGCCAAGTGATATGCGTCCCTACAAAACCTTGCCGCATAACTGTCATCTTCATCAGAACTGATGCACAGTAACTCAAAGCACTACAAAGCTGCACCACACAGTTTAATCGGAACTGACCTGAGGTGATGCAAAGCCTTCTCACACACCTTCATCGGAACTGACACTAGCAGATGTGGATCCTCACAAGGAACATCACAAAGACTGTGCACCAAGTACATAAGGTACAACTCCATAGTGGTTTGTCACAACTTTTTACTTCGTCCCATTCCAGCTCAACCAGATACCCTCAGTTGGCGCTTTGTGCCTTTTTGCACAACCTTTGTCTAAACCTTTAAAATGCAATATCTCCAGTTGTACTGATTGATTTTTTTGCATTTTGGTCTTATTATTATTTATTAAATCACAATCTATTTTTATAAACTGATTTCAGTTTTTTTATAAACTGATTTCAGTTTTTTCTTCTGTTGTGTTTTTATTTTATTGGTGTTTGTGTGCTGCATAAATACTTTATACATTGCCTTTGTTAATCCTGGTTGCTTTCGTGCCAAGCTACTAGAGAGTCATGCCCAGACTTTTCTGTTTCACCTGAACAAGGATTGTGGTTGCTGCCTGAGTGGGACTTCCACCCTTCTCAACCAATAACTCAATTTCTCACAATAGGTGATTTTAGGGATTAAAAAGTCACTTTTCAAAGGGAGTATTCACCTACTTGTGAGTTACACTGAGCGTGAAACTTTATAAGAAGGAACCAGTATTATATTTTGAGTGATCCTGTTAGAAATAGGGTCTTTGGTTGACAGTCAGGTTGACAGTCAGGTTACCCCCTGTTCAAGCAAGGACCCTCACTCTAGTCAGGGTAAAAGAGAATCACCCTCAGCTAACCCCTGCTTACCCCCTTGGTAGCTTGGCAGAGCAGTAGGCTTAACTTCAGAGTGCTAGGTGTAAAGTCATTGTACCAACACACACAGTAACTTAATGAAAGCACTACAAAATGACACAACACATGTTTAGAAACATAGGAAATATTTATCTAAACAAAACAAGACCAAAACAACAAAAATCCGACATACACAAGTCAAGTTATGAATTTTTAAAGATTAAACTAAAAAATAGCGCTTAGAAATACAAAATGCTTCAATGAGGTGTTAACACAGCGTCGTGACAGAATCGTTCCCAACAAGCCGACACCAGTGGCGCCAGACACAGGGTCCCAAGTACAGTACCTTTGGTGAAGAGTGAAAACAAGTTGATGCGTGAAGTCGGGGATCGCGGCCTCTGTGCGAAACGTTGAATCCGCGCACTTCGAGTGGCGTCGGTCACAACGTGGTGTGGCAACTTCCACGGAGTCACGGACTTTAGCGGGGCTGCAGTGGCGTCGGGTACTGCAAAGGTCGTCACGTTCCAGTGAAGATCACGGAGTCGGTTGCAGGCGGCGTCACTGGATTCAGCAGCGGCGTCGGTCCGAAGTCGTCCGAGGTTGATTTCCTTGGAGTTCTACCAGCTTTCCTTTTAAGGGCCCAGGGACTGGATAGGGCACCACTTGTCAGAGCAGGAGTCTCTCCAGAGACTCCAGGTGTTGGCAGAGAGAAGTCTTTGCTGTCCCTGAGACTTCAAACAACAGGAGGCAAGCTCTAAATCAAGCCCTAGGAGATTTCTTCACAAGATGGAAGGCACACAAAGTCCAGTCTTTGCCCTCTTACTCTGGCAGAAGCAACAACTGCAGGCTAGCTCCACAAAGCACAGTCACGGGTAGGGCAGCTCTTCTTCCTCAGCTCTTCAGCTCTTCTCCAGGCAGAGGTTCCTCTTGTTTCCGGAAGTGTTCTAAAGTCTGTGGTTTTGGGTGCCCTTCTTATATCCAATTTCTCCTTTGAAGTAGGCCTACTTCAAAGTAAAATCTCTCTTGAATGTGAAATCCTGCCTTGCCCAGGCTTGGCCCCAGACACTCACCAGGGGGTCGGAGACTGCATTGTGTGAGGACAGGCACAGTCCTTTCAGGTGAAAGTGACCACTCCTCCACTCCTTCCTAGCACAGATGGCTCATCAGGAAATGCAGACAACACCCCAGCTTCTTTTGTGTCACTGTCTAGTGTGAGGTTCAACCAGCCCAACTGTCAAACTGACCCAGACAGGGAATCCACAAACAGGCACAGTCACAGAAATGGTATAAGCAAGAAAATGCTCACTTTCTAAAAGTGGCATTTTCAAACACACAATCTCAAAATCAACTTTACTAAAATATGTATTTTTTAATTGTGAGCTCAGAGACCCCAAACTCCACATGTCTATCTGCTCCCAAAGGGAATCTACACTTTAATCAGATTTAAAGGTAGTCCCCATGTTAACCTATGAGAGGGACAGGCCTTGCAACAGTGAAAAACGAATTTAGCAATATTTCACTGTCAGGACATTTAAACCACATTACTATATGTCCTACCTTAACCATACGTTGCACCCTCCCCTTGCGGCTAGCTAGGGCCTACCTTAGGGGTGCCTTACATATAAGAAAAGGGAAGGTTTAGGCCTGGCAAGTGGGTACACTTGCCAAGTCAAATTTACAGTTAAAACTGCACACACAGACACTGCAGTGGCAGGTCTGAGACATGATTACAGAGCTACTTATGTGGGTGGCTCAACCAGTGCTGCAGGCCCACTAGTAGCATTTGTTTTACAGGCCCTGGTATCTCTAGTGCAGTTTGCTCGGGACTTACTAGTAAACTAAATATGCCAATCATGGATAAGCCAATTATATACACATTTTGTAAAGGAGAACTGTCACTTTAGCACTGGTTAGCAGCGGTAAAGTGCCCAGAGTAACAAAAACAGCAAAATCAGAGTCCAACACACATCAACAACCTGGGGAACAGAGACAAAAAGTTAAGGAAGACCACGCCAAGGATGAAAAGTCTAACAGATCCAATAAAACTGTCCCATAAATACCAGGGTTTGCTTAGCCCTCGTTCTTGCCTGCGCCTTACAATGTCATGGAGAGTCCCCCGAAGAAGACCAACAGCATGTAGCAAGACACTCTTGAAAGTATCCCTGTCCAGTGTCTTTTTCTCTTTATTTTGATTGTGGACAGGAATAGCAGGAGGCGTGTGTGGTGCTCACGGCAGCTGTAGGGTGCCTGATCTGGATATGCAGTGACCTGCATGGAGAAATATAGAGCTGAGATGCTGTACATTTCTCCTCCACTGCCCAAACCACACCTGAGCACAGATAAACCATTAACACAGGACAGCAACATTTTTTTTTTTTAAAGCACCCCCTTATCTATTGTGACGTCCAACATATACATTTGAATACGTGTGCCATTGTTACAGGTAATCAGAGTGCATCTACCAGAGTAACGTCTTCCCAACACCACCAGTCCACTTTAAAACACTTGTGGACACCTTTGCCGTAGCCTTCCCCATTCTTATAAAAAGATGTAAGGCAATCGTAATTATAATTATTGTCATTGGATGTCCCAGCCAACAACAAGGTACATTTTAACACATCTGTTCAAAATTTAGCTAGCTTAATTTTGACTCATGTTCGTATATGTTCGTTATTCACATAGTAGAAACTTTATCCTGAGGGTGCAGCTGAGCGCTTTACTCATCAGCAGGGTTCCGTGTAGCACGTGGGGAAGGTATCCATGGACAAATGCTCATTGTAGAGAGCCACCCGGGCTCTCCTTTTGTTGGGACCAGATTCTGCATGTACTGACGTAGGGCGGAACTCAGGTCTCGTAATAAAGTTGGGGCTGCATTGACGCAGTTCCCCTTGAGACCCCAACCATTGTGCACGTGTGTTCTGTTGGAGTCCGCATCGATTGCACTGCTCGTGCAATCTTACAATGGCGACGAGCGAGATCGATGCTCCGCGTCGCACATAAGTAGCAGTGAGCACGGTAAAGAAAAAAATAATAATAAAGTGAAACTGGGACCGATTCCACGACCTCGCGCTGTGCCAGGAGAGCGCACAAGGATGCTTGGTCAGGCGGAACCCAACAAAGCAGGGAAGAGGCGCACTGCGCCCTACATCGAAGGGACGCCCCACAGAGAATTCCCCGACTGTGCCCGGTGACCCACAGAGCCCTGCCGCGGCCTGGACGGTGCATGGCAGCAAAAAGAGAAGAAGGAAAGCCCTGCCGCGGCCTGGACGGTGCAAGTCAGCAAAAAAAAAAGAGAGAAAGCCCTGCCGCGGCCTCAACGGCGCGCGGCACTTGGAAGTGGGAAAAGGAAAGCCCTGCCGTGGCCTCGACGGCGCGCGGCAATTAGGAAATAGGATGAATCTTACCTCCGGTGCTTGCTTCGAAGCAGCGCTTTCGTCGGAGGCCAGCAACGTTGAGCGGGGGCTGAGCGCGTCTGCACACACACGCGCGCCCCCGTTGCTAAGCAACGTGACGCCCAGGATGTGTTCCCCTGGGAGGGGAACGCAGCAGAAGAGCCAGAGGGTCGGGAGCCCGTAGACGCAAGGGGGAAGAGCAGGGAGCCCTAAGAAACGGTGCACACAGAGAAAAAAAAAAAACAACCAGAAGGAAAAAAAATAACAGAAATAAAACATAAAGGAGCAGCAAGAAGAAGGGCAGAGACCCCAAGAAAACCAAAAGACCCAAGAAAAGAAAAGAGAGGAAAGGAAAAGAAAGTACAAGTGAACCAAAAAAAAAAGGGGGAGGACAGAAGTAAAAAAAAAAAAAAGAAACACTCCTTAAGGAAATAAAAAGAAGGAAAAGGAAGATAACAGAAATCATAACAGCAAAGCGCCTACATAACTAGGGACATCATGAGTGCTCCACCACAAGAAAACCCCCAACTGCCTGTGCAAGCAGGCGCAAGTGCCCACTCCTCAGTCACTGCGCTGCCTCCGTTCAGCCAACTGGTTGATCCGGCCACAGCATCCCCAAGATGGCACCGATTCGAAAATTACTTTTGCGACTCTCGTAAGACAGATGGGGCCGTGCACATATCTCTCATGTTGCTCATGGGGGGAGACGAACTGCAAGAGCTGTTTGATGCACTCCCAAACACAGGTGATAAGGTGGATTTCGACGCAGCAGTGGAAGCCCTGAACAAGCATTTTGACCCACAGCTGAACTCAGACTTTGGACGCTTCAAACTTCGGCAGGCTCAGCAAACGGATGCTGAGTCAATGGACATGTACTATGCACGACTGAGAAAGCTAGCAAGCTCGTGCGTAGGCCTCAATCAACAGGAAGAGATTAGGGCACAGATCATTCAAGGATTCCGGTCGAACGCACTAAGGAAACTCTTTCTACGCCAGCAAGGCATGCCCCTTGACGACATCCTGGTTTTGGCACGGTCACACGAACTATCTGCGGTGCGCGCGGATTCCATGGTGGCAGTAAGAGGACAATGATTGGCCGCTGCGTCAAATACGCGTCCAGTCCAGGTGAAAGAAGAGCAGGTAGAGGCCATCCAAACTCGTCAACCACCAGGACGAAAGGTGAACTCCGGCAGACAAAACACACGCACCTGCCGAAGCTGTGGGTATGATCACAAACCCTCAATGTTGTGCCCAGCAAAAGGGAAAACATGTATTAAATGCGGCAAAGATAACCACTTTGCAAAGGTATGCCGGTCTGGCCAAGGGTGGCAAGGGAACAAGAAAGGAAGGGACACCAAAGTCAGAAGTGTGACTAAAGAAGCTGATGATTCTGGTGACACCACCACTCAGAAGACCCCAGTCTTCTAAGAGGACGAAGATGAAGACATCTTTGTGATATCGTTCACCGGTGGGAGGCAACAAACAAAACGACCTCCACCCATGAGCAATGTGCAGATCAATGGCAGGTCGGCAACAGTACTCATAGATACTGGAGCGTCAGTAAATGTGATGGATGAGACTCTGTTCAGGCAGCTGACCCCAGCACCATCGCTCACCCCAACTAACACTAGAATTTACAACTATGGGGGCAGGAAACCTCTGCCTCTGAGAGGCACGGTGGAGGTGTCGGTGTCCAGCGGGCAGGCATCAACGCTGGCAAGATTCTACGTGGTGGCTGGAGATCGAGGCACGCTGTTGGGCTGTCACACCACGGAAGAGCTTGAATTAGTATTCTTCGCTAGACAAGTGTATGACTCCCACGCTGAACGTTTGATTAACGAGTTTCCGCAGCTCTTTGAAGGACTAGGACGACTCAAAAGTAAAAAGGTCAAGCTACACATAGATCAGAGAGTTACGCCCGTTGCCCTCAGACACAGACGTGTTCCGTTTCACCTACGACCAGCCGTGGAGAAGGAACTACAGCTGCTTGAAGATCAGGGAGTGATTGAGAAGGTAGACGGGCCCACCCTCTGGGTGTCGCAGTTGGTGATAGCACTGAAATGCAAGCAACCTGGCGCTATCCGTTTGTATATCGATATGCGTTTACCCAATAAGGCTATTAAAAGAGAGCAGCACATAACGCCTGCGATGGATGATATCATAGCGTATCTGAATGGTGCACAGTGGTCCTCAAAATTAGATCTCAATGCTGGGTATCATCAGATGGAGCTGGAGCCTGACAGTAGAAACATCACTACTTTTTCAACGCATGTGCGACTTAGGCGATACAATAGACTAAGCTTCGGGGTATCCTCGGCCGCTGAAGTATTCCAAAATGTGATTAGGGAGACGCTCTCAGGACTGCAGGGGGTAATCAATTTGAGTGACGACATCCTCATCTACACCAAAACCCGAGAAGAACACCATCGACACCTAAGGGCTACACTGCAGAGGTTATCGGAGGCTGGGTTGACACCCCACAAGAAAAAGTGTGTGTTTTATCAGACGTCAGTAGAGTTTTTTGGCTATGTGTTTTCAAAGGATGGTCTACAAGTGGACCCTCGAAAAGCGGATGCTCTCCGTCAAGCCCCAGTTCCGAAAAACACCACAGAAGTTAGAAGCTTCCTGGGTATGGCAACATATTGTGGAAGCTTTATCCCACAGCTGGCGACCATGGCAGAACCTCTCAGACAGCTCACGAAAACTGGGCATCGGTGGGAGTGGAGTCCGATGGCAGACAAGGCGTTTGCCGACATCGAGACTGCTTTATTGGACAAGTCAACGATGGCATATTTTAACCCTCGCCGACGAACGGAGGTGGTGGTAGATGCAAGTCCAGTGGGGTTGGGTGCTGTTCTTCTCCAGGAGCAAAACCCGCAGGAGTGGGTTCCGGTTGCGTATGCCAGCAGAGCATTGTCGTTGGTCGAAACACGATACGCCCAAATAGAAAGAGAGGCCTTGGCGATTCGGTGGGCGTGCAAACATTTTCACCTGTATCTATATGGTCAAGAATTTCAGGTGGTGACCGATCACAAGCCTTTAGTCGCACTACTTGAAGGTTGTCCTCGCCTGACACCCCCACAGATAGAACAATGGACTGTTATGCTGCAACCGTACTGGTTTACGGTCGTCTATCGGCCGGGAGTGAACAACCCGGCCGATTATTTGTCTCGTCACCCGTCGCTAACCACGCCCGATGACTCTCAAGAGAAAGATGATGAGAACACGGAAATATTTGTCAACATGGTGGTGAAGGTGGCATGCCCCAATGCTCTAAGTGTAGGAGACATTCTGGACGCCACCAAGGTGGATTCGACGCTCAACCAGGTCAAAGAAGCACTTGATCACAGGAAATGGAAGCTCTTCCTGGAAAAGACTAAAGTGGCCAATCATGAATGTAAAGCAGCAATGCAAGGGATGTGGAGGGTACGAGATGAATTATCCACGGATGGGCAAAGACTGATCCTGCGAGGAAGGAGAATTGTGCTGCCTCAGAGCTTATTGGCCAAAGTAGTGGAGCTAGCACATCAAGGCCATCAAGGCGCTGCAAAGACTCAGGCAAGATTGCGGGCCAAGGTGTGGTTCCCTGGCATGGACGGTCAGGTGGACGAATTGGTGGGAAAATGCCATTCCTGTGTAATCACATCAGGAGAACCACCATGCTGTCCCGTGGTCACTGAGCCAGCTAGTGTGAAGCCATGGACAAAAGTGAGCATGGACTTTGGGAGCTTCCCGGATGGGTGGCTGACTGTTGTCCTCATTGACTCCTGCACCAAGTTCCCCGTTGTTGACGACGTATCTTCCACGGCATTTGAGAACGTGAGGCCGGTGCTTCAGAAAATATTCCTGATGAAGTTAGAACAGACAATGGCCCGCCCTTCCAGGGACAGGAGTTTTGGTCTTACCTTGAAGGTTTGGCCATACGTCATCATAGGGTCATGCCCTATTGGCCACAGGCTAATGGGGATGTAGAAAGGTTTATGCGAACTCTAAACCGTGCCCTCAGAATAGGAGTTGATCAAAGAGAAGACAGTGAGAAATGTCTACAAGATTTTTTGAGTGCTTATCGCCAGACCCCTCATAGCACTACAGGGTGTGCCCCGGCCGCCCTGATGTTTAAGGTTCCACTGCGGAATTACGTCCTGTCTGGTCCTCAGTGGACACCACCAGAGCTGGATGTTAAAGCCACTCAGCAGCGCAGAGAACGCACTAATCGGAAAGCCACTGAACGGAGGCGATGTCGACACATGGGTTTGCAGGAAGGAGACGTGGTGGTAGTAAAGAATCGCCGGCCAGGTGGAAAATTCCAAACTCCATTTGAGCCTGAACTGTGGCAGGTTGTCAGTGTCCGGGGTACCATGATAACAGCTGCTCGAGGCAGGCAGAGGGTAACCAGGAACGTATCACACTTCAGAAAGGCAGGGGTTGTGATCACATCCGAGGAGGAGGCAGAGATCGATGATTTGTTGGTTGAGCCACCGGCCAAGGAGGTGCAGGCCGAGGAGGCTCAGGTAGCGGCGCCCCGTGTACGACACTCTCCAGTTGAAAGTGTCGGGTGGGGACAGTCACTTCCCAGGGGTGGCTACTATCATCTACGCCCCAATCCGGTGCCGAACAGTCAGCTTCGATACTTTGTTTGTACCTTGGATCCCTAAGGAGCGACGTCAGACCATCGCTGCCTGTTTGCCAGAGGGGTGTTATCCCTGGGACTTTATATCCTTTCATATGTTCTGTTATTAGTCCGTTCCGTTTAATTTTTGTGTTTCTAGTTTTCTTGCATCTTTTCTTTCTCTTCTGTGTGAAGTAAAACATGGGAGGGATGAAGAGAGCCACCCGGGCTCTCCTTTTGTTGGGACCAGGTTCCGCGCGTACTGACGTAGGGCGGAACCGAGGTCTCATAATAAAGTTGGGGCTGCGTTGACGCAGTTCCCCTTGAGACCCCAACCATTGTGCACGTGTGTTCTGTTGGAGTCCGCATCGATTGCACTGCTCGTGCAATCTTACACTCATAACAAGTCATATAGAAAGGCAAGAGTACATGCACATGATATACCCAAATTCACACTTAGAACAAGGTACCCAGAGGATTAGGGAAAAGGGCGCTGTCTCAAGCTAGAAGAGAAACAGGGGTGAGATTAGATGAGTTATTGTGAGAAGAAGTGGGTTTTAGTTATAGCCAGAAGTTTCAGTACATACGATACAGTGCTATTTCAAGATGATTACTGGTGTTGGGGAAAGCCAAAGGCCCTTAAGCATTGTGGCACGCGTGTCATAATTGTATTGCCCTATAACGAGGCTGGTGATTGTTTGGAGAAATACCTCAAAGGAGCCTGCTAGTGGTAATAATCGTAGTTCATATGATGAGATGTTTCGGGCGCACATGCAGTAAGTTTAAAAGGGTACAAAGATTTGCCTTTAAGCCTCAAATGATAGGTAGATGGAGATGTCTAAGAACCACACAGTCAGTGTTTGTTAACCGAAAAAGTACACTGAATGTTCTTACTTTTGTTAGCTAGGGTGTATTTTGTACTACCTCAGCTGTTTAGTCTGAACCTTTCTGTACAATTACATACACTATTGTCTAATAGTGTTTGCTTCATACTAGACCCATGGACAACAGTTTGTGTATATGGGTGCCAGAATGAGTCTTTAGCTCTTCTTTCCCCCAGCTCTCAGCATAGACATCTTTCTTCAGGTGTTGTCTTTCTAGGTGCAGGAGGTGATCGTGAGGTGTTAGCCTTATCCTGTGTTCTATTCGGTGATTGTAAAATTCCTATACCCAATCCAGTCAATGTTCTTGCAGTATTGCTTCCTCCTTTGTAGCTCTTTCTTCCTCAGTTCATTCCAACTCTTCTCAGAATCCCTCAATCAACATTGCCTTAGAAACATTCTAGCTGCAAGGGACTTTTCCCTTGCAGCCATTCTCCCATGGGGGATGAAATGTCCTCCTCTTTGCCTGGTCTTCCCATGTTCAGGTGGCATGGACAGACAGTCTATGGCAGTGGTCTCCAAACTTTGTAATGCCGCCCCCCCAGTTGAAAAATAAAAATCATTGGGCCCCCCTAAGAATTTTTCACAATTATTTTATAAAGATGGCAATGTTTAAATAGGTCTAGATGTATTTTAACATTGCAGTTACTATTGTTGCCTTTTTAAAAAAAATGTAATAACATGTTTCTGCTTAAAACAAACCACTGTTATCTGTGTAATGCTTCTTTTGGGATCACCTGAGGCCCCCGCTAGGGGGGCACGTCCCCCAGTTTGAAGACCCCTGGTCTAGGGTAACTCTGAGGAATCAACAGCTACTGGTCCTGGCAACCCAATTTGCTATTTTTACTTCAAAAGAAAGCAAAGCTGTCCTTTGTGTTGCAAGCCGTCGTTGCCCCCCACCCATATGACTAATTCCTGCTATGTGACCCATGGTAACACCATTCCTGCCTCCCTGCTTTCAGAAGTAAAGTCCTGTTCTTCCAGGGGGAGGGTCAATAACTGGATGTGAATTCATATTCTCATGCAAAGTGGTGCTGCAATCCTGATTAAATAAGCTGATCCTCAGACACACCTCTATAAGGTTACTTTTTAAATAAAAAACTGACTATCACCATTCAAATACTTGGTAACATAGGTTTTTAAACTAATTGGAAGATAAATTTGTTTGATCACTCTAGGCCAAGCTGCGGTAAGTTCACTTTATATTTGTACTAGCTCTGTTCATGGAAAATGAGCTTTACCTACACGGAGAAAAACATGTTTTTGTAACTGTTCAACCTCTGTGCGTGGCCATCATGGATTAGATCAGACTTCATTATTACTGATAACATACTCTGTGACATCAAAGAGACCAGTTAGTATCCATCCAATTCTCTACCTATAAAATGCAAGGTGGAAATCAGATGATAGTTTAGAAGTACATCCAGGCCCAGTTTCTCCAGGACTGGGCGAACCATAACCTTATTTTAAATCAGGTAGGGGCTTTCTTTGTTTAATATGGTATGTTTATAATCTTCAGCAACCATAGAACCACTGTCCACAAAAACTTCCCAAAAAGGCTATCGAGGGCTGAAGCCTGAGACGTAGGAGCTACAATGTATTACAGCAATAGGTCAAATGAAATTCAAGAATAAAGAATAAAGAATAAGCAACGCTCCTTTGAATAAGATTGGTTGTGAGTTAGAATTACACTTTCAAGCAGCAGACATGATTTTATAATGTAATTAATATTATCCACAACAAACTACTTGAATTCACTGCATTGCAGGCCAGCCTGGCACACCATTATTTATATGCCTCGGTGAATTATATGCAATCTCTTTGAAGCTGGTTGTTAACCAAACTAACAAGTTGTCTAAGTCGTTGTAAGGCGTTGATCTTCAGAACGATTAACATGTTTCCAGTGGTGCACCTTCTAATTCAGATCACGCTGCACAGCTTTGTAGAATTACAGTTTTTGGTGCCTCTGAATCTAGCCCATATCACCATATCAACAAACAATAAGAGAAATGAAAGCAAAATGCCCATCTAAAACAGAAAGACCCAGCAAATCATCACCATGCTAAATGACCCCCACTGATTCAGATGTAAATGGTGATGATTCTGAGCAATACATCATAAATTGCTTCATTCTTAAGCATCCGAAAAGGAACTACTTGGAAGAAAGGCATTTCTTGTTGTTGACCACTACGGTTGTTAGGGATGCGCAACCAATGGGTAGCGGTTTATCAAACGGAAGGTGTGCATATTCAATATAATATAATATAGCGTATGTAAAACGAGTAGCATTCTTTTTCTGGATTGACCTAAGAAATAACTTTTCTGTCAGTGAAGACAGAAATGACATTAATGCATTACAGAATGCTTGTTCTCCCACGTTTCTGTGCTGTATTTATATTGGCATTAAATATTACTGTGTTCCTGAATTAAATATTTAAGCTTGAATCTGCTTTTCAAGTGGTTCGTTTGACAGTAGAAATGTAGATATGTGTCTATCCACAACCATTACTTAACAAAGACGCCCTGCTTATCACCCTCAAATTATGTTTATCCTTTTCATTTTGCATGTAACAGTTTCAGCCACAGCCTGTGTGTTGTAAAACAAATCTGCTTCAGAACTACGCAAAACGTTCAGTTTTGACTACTTACTGACTGCCGAGTCCCAAGAGATAGCAAAGAAAGATTGAACATTTTCTTTTGTGTGTTTTATTTTCTTGGCAGTGGGTATGTTTCCCCACAGAGAATGCTCACTTCCTTAATCTTCCATCAGTTTTAGAAGATGATGCATACATGTTAGAAATGGGGCCTCCAGTTGGCAGGGATATACACCCTTGTCCAAGTAGGGATCACAGTCCTAGTCAGGGTAAGTCACACACAATCCAAATTATCCTGTGCCCACCCTCTAGTAGCTTGGCACTGAGCAGTCAGGTTTAACTTAGAAGGCAATGTGTAAAGTATTTGTGCAATAAATGATACAGTAACACAGTGAAAACACCATAAAAATACACCACACAGGTTTAGAAAAAGATATATCTACCTGAATAAAATAAGATAAAAACAACAAAGATCCAATAAGCACAAGTTGAAATATCACCTTTAAAAAGTTAAAAAGAGTCTCTCAATCCCAGAAATAAACAGTTGTTGCTTTGTTACACACAGTACTTGGTATGTGTCAAAAATAACTACGCAAGGAGACCACAGAGAAGGAGATGCATGGAAAAGTAAGGTGTTGAGTCAGATTTTCCAATGTGGCACAGATAATGCGTTGGTTCCTTCCACGCTGCAAGGGGTTTGCGTCATTTTTCAGTGCACAGTCTTGGTTCCTCACTGCAATGCGGGGATAGTTTGACACCCAAGGATGATGCGTGAAAATCCTTGTCGCACTTGAAGAAGGCAAAGGTGCTGATTCGATCCGGTAGGCAATGCGCCAATTTTTGTTGGCGCAAAGTAGACGCTGCGTCAAATTTCCAACCAGTTAGTCAGGCTGCGTCGTTCCGGTCGGCTGTGTGGCGATTTCTCGGTCGCAATGCAGGCTTTGTGTCATTTTTGGCAGGTGTTGCATGGATTTTCAACACACAAGGCATTTCTTTGAAGAGATGAAGTCTTTGTTGGTCCGAGACTTCAGAAACAGGAGGCAAGCTCAATCTAAGCCCTTAGAGAGCACTTTTGGAGGAAGGCAGTGTCCTTCCAGCAAAGTCAGAGGCCAGCAGAGCATCAGCAGGGCAGCAGTCCTTTCCAGCAAAGCAGTCCAGATGAGTCATTTGGGCAGCCAGACAGCTCCTCTGACAGGGTATAGGTCCAGAAGTGTCTGAGTTGGTGTGGTCAGAGACCGAGCTTATATACCCCAAAATGCCTTGGAAGTGGGGGGGGGACTTCAAAGAGTGGTTTTGAAGTGCACAAGTTTTTCTTTCAGCCCAGTCCTGCCTGCCAGGGTCCCAGGAGGGATTTATCAGTCCATTGTGTGAGGGCAGGCCACTGGCCTTTGAAATGTAAGTGTCAGGCCCCTCACCCTTCCAGCAATATGCAGATGAATGCAGATGTGACTGAGTGTCTTGTGTTTGTGGTTGTCTGGGTGAAATGCACAAGGGAGTTGTCACCCAGCACAGACCAGATGTTGATTGGAAACAGGCTGCAAGGCACAGATAGTTTTAAGTGCAGCGAAATGCTCACTATCTAAAAGTGGCATTTCTAGAATAGTAATATTAAATCAAACCTCACCAATAAGCAGGGGTTTTCTATTACTATTTTGTCATCCTAAATATGACCCTATTACCCCTTTCAGGTCAGACTTTACCACTCAAAACCTATATGAGGGCAGTCCTAATGCTAGTCTTTGAAAACAGCATGCCTCAGTAGTGGAAAACAAATTTAGGAGTTTTCCACTACCAGGATATATAAAACACATATATGTATGCCCTGCCTTTTACCTACATAGCATCCTGCCCTATGGGTTACCTATGGCCTACCTTAGGGGTGACATATATGTAGAAAAAGGGGATTGAAAGCTTGGCAAGTACTTTTAAATGCCCAATCGAAGTGGCAGTGAAACTGCATACACAGGCCTTGCAATGCTTAAGGGTATGCGGGTGGCACAATCAGTGCTGCAGGCCCACTAGTAGCATTCAATTTACAGGCCCTGGGCACATGTAGTGCACTTTAATAGGGACTTATAAGTAAATCAGATATGCCAATTGGGGATGAACCAATGTTACCATGTTTAAGGGGGGGAAGCATATGCACTTTAGCACTGGTTAGCAGTGGTAAAGTGTGGAGAGTCCTAAACCCAGCAAAACCTGTCAGAAACGTGGAGGGAGGCAGGAAAAAAGTTGGGGGATGACTACCCTAAGGCTCTCAGGTCTAACAATACACATTCCTATCTTAGAAATTGACTTACACTTGCCCTTGATAGAAGTCAATTTGTATATTTCCAGGCTGAGACACTACCTACAAATAGTCGATGAATGCAATAAAATGCATGAGTAAGTGGGTTTTTCAGGCAGCCCCACCCAGTAACAACCACAGCCCTGCCCTAAACTACAATCCTTTAGAATTTAGGCCATAATTTTCACCCAATGTGGGCACTTCTTTTCCCAGGAAAAAATCCCAGCTGTAATTATCTTTTCAATAATTATTATTTAGGCCCGTGATGGCAGCTGACTCTGAAACATTACCATATTTACTACTACTTTTTGTTTTTAAGTTCAAGAGGATTCATTTATGTAATGCTGTTCCTATGTATTTCCATGCTATGGGATAAACACAAAACTCCAAGGTGGAATTGGCATTGGAAATAGACATTATCCTGCCAGACTAGTAGGTGTTTTGTCTGAGAATGAGGAGAATTTGATGAAGCTCAGAAAATGAGCATTTTTATTTTTATTAATTTTGTCATTAGAGCCTCACTCTAACCAGCCCTGCTCCCCATTCTTCTGAGGTCAATAAAACAATTTTAAACTTCAGAGTATCATCAAGACAAAATCCACTTATCCTTCCACCATCATTCTTTAATTCCTCCAATACTTTTGCCGTAGCCGCAGGTCTGCTGTTCATACTAATTCTCTATGTAATTTGCTTTTAAAATAAACATAGTGTTGGCTTTTTAATTGCCACATTCGATACGGTTGTATGTCGGCTGTAATTGTAGATTGTGAGCAGCTGAACAAAGTTCAACTATGGAATGCAAAATCGAAATAGATATTATACCCACTTTCACATAAGAAACATAACAAACGCTTGAAAACACATATTTATGAATCAATCTGCAAAGCAAAAGGTGCATCCTGAACAAAAAGCAAATGATACAAACTTCAAATTCTCAGCATATAAGCAAGCATGACCTTAATGTGATATTGCCTGCATTATGATTATAGGTGGGCGGTAAGCTCCACTCCACCAGTGGAGTTTTGGTGCGGAGTTCAGCAAAAACACTGATACCTGCTGCATGGTGAAGCTTACCGGAGCCCACCATCCCCTACTTGCCTTAAGATGCTAAAAAATAAAGTTCACACTGATTCTGTGATGGGTAAATATAGACGTTTTTGGTTAATCTCACTGTGAAGCATATATTCCAATTTACATATCATTTTAATTGTATGGGTAGAAAACATAGCTTTGTGTTGTAGACTGTAACAAGTTGTGGTGGCTGTTGAGGAGGGACACATGCTCACTGCTCACCAGGTAGTTAAGAAAGTTGCTAGGCTGGGTTGTTCAACATCAGAAACAGGTGTGCAAGGAAGAGTCCCCGTCAGCTCAGGGAGCCTGGATGCTGCTGGACCTACTCCCTCTCCAGGAAGTGGTATGGACCCAGATCTTGGGCCCAACAGCGGCTGAAGTCCACGTCGGGAGGCGGGTGGCTGAAGGGTGCTCGTCTACGAGTACTGTGCAGGGCAGGTCTGCGAGCACTGTGCAGAATTGAACTGCGGGATGGGCCGTTGGCTCGGAGTGTTGTGGTCCGCCCCGGAGCCTTGATGAGACCCAGAGAAGTCTGCAGGATAGACCTGGAAATCCCTGGGAGGAGAGCGACATGTTCGTCAGCTAATGCTGGCTTCGGCTTCTTCCAGTCACGAGGGGATACTGGGTGCTGCTGGAGAGTGGGAGGCGAGAGTACACCTTGGAGTGTATACTTGATGGGGCAGATGCCATGGAGTGTGTATATCTGCGAACGGGGGTTAATATAATAACACGTTTGGTTCTATTATAGCCATTAGTCCCTGCAAGCTGCTAGTACTGGACTACCATCATACCTGTGACTAACCTGTCCCCAACCCTGACAGCCTTTTATTAGCAGTGGACTACCAGACCTGTCCCCAACCCTGAGAGCATTCCTGAAGCCCTGTACTACTACTTTACCTCTGACTGGCCTGCCCCCAACCGTCCCAGCCTTTCCCAAAGCATTGGACCTCTATCTGACATGACAGACCGAGCACTAACACTACCAGCCTTTCATAAGTACCAGACTGCTACCTGGGGACGGGCCTGTCTCCAGCACCCCTCCTCCCCCACGTTGCCAGTTTTTCAGAAATACTTTACTGTCTCAGACTGAGAGCCAGCTGTAGATGTCTGCACAGGATTGTCGGGACAGTCCCATTTTTTTGATGTGATTTCATCTCACAGCAATGTGGCTTACCAAGCAGCAGCGCTGACAGTCTTTCAAAGGCACTGGACTGTCCCAAGACACATGGCTACCTCAGCATCAATGCTAGTAAACTTTCAAGCCCATATGATTCACCCAGCCCCAGCCCTGGTAACTTTTATTTTACTAGTGTGTCCACAGACATCTCAGCTAATATTTTGTTTTTTTCACTGCAGGATGGGTACTGCTGCAGTTTCTAAGGACTATAAAAAACAGGTGCTGAGAAAACACATGCTCTCAAGACTTCGCACTAGATGAAATGTTATTTTTTTTAAACTCTGTCCCTTACAATCAGGCCTTACCATTCATCATTAGTATGGATTGCACTAAGCACTTCCATGTGACATGATTAGCACTTGTCATCAGCTGGCACTGCTTCAGTGAAAGATCAAGCGTGCGTCGGCCTTCACTCTTCCTATTTTAGTATGCCTACAGTCGAATTTCTATGATGTGATTTCATCTCACTGCATGGATATACCCCTTGTGCTGAGGCCCTGGCAGTGAGTAACCATACCACCTCAGGTAACTATCAGCACCTACTGACATCTGTTGCATGTCTTAGATGCACGTGGTGCCAAATACTGGAGGTTCCAGGATTGCCCGCATGCCAGACGCCTGAGCTGTGAATAGATGAAGGTTGCTCATGATGATCTCCCACCCGAAATGTAGCACTTGAAAGACAGGATCAGCTCAAGGCGGCAAGCTCACAATAGCAGTGGTAATGAGACTAGGTGGCATCTATTTCCAAGGAATAATTGTGTCTGGGGAAGCTGGCAGCTTTGACAGTGACTGAACTCAAAGCCCCTCCTTTGATTTATTGATTTATTGCAGTGACTGGTCAGGAGTTGAGTGGGTGGAACTCTGCAGAATCACACTGAGTTTTTATGTAATTCAGCGGAATTCCGCAGAGTAAAACTCTGCGAGTTCTGTCCACCCCTAATCATGATCAGCAACAGGGATAGTCAAGTGATATATTGTCACTGGTTGAACCATCTGTGATTCATGCTTCATCATTCAGTTTCGCACCTAATGTTCCTGGAGGCTACAGTGGCTAACCTGAAGAGCTTTCCAATAATTTGATCTCACAGGGCTTATCATGAGTTCTCTTAGATTTAGGTGCGAAGAAACAAAAGGGTAGCAATCTCATTGCTTATCCTGACATTATATCCAAGGATTACAAGTTATTTTTCCTTGGCCGGGAAATAACACTTGAACCCAAGAATTGTGAGTCCATGTAGGAAAATGGGTCTTCCGTTGAGGGGGATTAGAGCCCTTCTCATGCAAGAAACCACAATCACTGTCAGGGAGAACCACAAAAGGCACTAAACTATCCTGTACTTAACCCTCTGGTAGTTTGGCACTAAAGCAGTCAGACTTAATTTAGAGGAACTTTGTTAAGTACTTATTCAGCACACAACAGTAATCTAGTGAAAACACAATACAAAAAATTCCAAACCAACTGAGAAAAATAAAGAAAAGTGTATTAAAGAAAATGGGACCAAAACAATAAACATTTAATAAGTGGAACCAGAGATATGCGATTTCAAAGGTTTAGTTAAAAATAGCACCACAAATCAGAAAGAGCTAATTGTGGTTATCTGGTTGTACTAGACCGGGACAAAATCAAAAGTTCAGACTAACCACAATTGAGCTCAGGCTTGATACAGGGAACAGGTTAGCACAGTTGAAAAACTCCAGGGCTCAGAGTTCCAAACTTCAGGATTTCAAAGGAAGATCTCAACTGATGCCAGCCAAGGATTCAGGACCTGGGGAGGCACCTCTTGTGGATCAGGAACCCCCTCCATCAGAGGCCAGCAGGGCTTAGGCAGGTCCAATTGCAGGTTTAGGTAGGTCCAGAACAGGAGGTCAACCAATTGACTCTTGAAGTCAATGAGGCAAGCCTGTGATGAGGAGAGCAGGTCTAGTCATTCTTCTCAGAGTGCAGGCCATGCCTCAATCAGCAGGGCAGTCCTCTAGGGAACAAGGCAAGCCTCAACCAGCAGGGAAGTCCTCTGGTAGCGGAAAGGCAGTCCTCTGAAGACACAGCAGGCCTCAAGAAACTGGACAATCCTCTGGGAAACAAAGCAGCCCTCAAACAGCAGGGCAGTCCTCTGGGGCACAAGGCAGCCCTTCTTCTGTAATATCCACAAATCCAGGAGGTCAAGAGCTCCAATATTTATACCTGGTATCACCCTTTAAAGTTGGGGAAATTTCTAATCCACCCTCACATCTGGTTCAGGAAAGTTCCTTTCTTTTCCTTGCTTGCCCTGCTCAGGTTCCAAAAGGTCTATGGTGACAAAATGCTCCTTCGTGAGTGGGCTGGAAGCAGCCCTTTGAAATGTAAGTGGGGAAGGGAATACCTCCACTGCTCCAATCCTGGTAGGATGGCCCTCTCCCAGCTACACCCCGTTCCTATTGTTCACTGTCTGAGCCTAATATGCATTCCTCAGAATATTTAAGACATAAAAATAATGCCAACTTTCTAAATATGACATTTTCAAAATTGTAATCTAAAATCCGACTTTACCATTACATTAAAGTTGATTTAAAATGACAATTGATTTGAGTCCCATCATGACATTTCTACATAGTCCTGCCCAAGGTCCTGTCTTACCATACACACCTGTCTGGTGTAGTGATCTGGGAAAACCAACCTTCCATCATCATGGTTTGACTGAACTGGTATCCTTCAGAGCAGTGACAATTCATTTTTATCCAATAGAAATGGTGACTCTCACCTTCAGGGATCACAAGCACACCCTCTGAGCCTATCTCCTCATTAATTAATTTAGATCAGGTCATGTTCTACCTTGTGCTTCTTGGGAGTACTCACCCCTAAAGCCATATTTGCCACCTTTGTAGAATTTACACCAGTGGGTGGTTTCTAAGGACAGACAGAGTCCCCCTGCTTATGTTCTAACTGAGAACAATCAAAGCAGCAGGGTTGAAAATGGGTTGCCCAAGCCACCACCCAGCAGACTATCCCTGATTCTCAGAAGGGATATTGGAGCACATTCTTCCCACCAATACTCTGGGGCTTGTCTGCTCTATCTGGACTTCCCTCTCACTCTGATGGGGAGAACCTGAACCACTGTTCAATGGTCATTCTAAAGTACCTTCTTGTGAACCCTGGTGCTGAGCCAGTGTCTGCCTTCTTAGCAAGCTCCTTGGGGGTCAGTGAATTTGCTATCCTCTAGGTGTTGGCACAGCTCTGTAAAGCAATTGCTGAATGTGTGCTCTCTGGTAATCAAATTGTACAGCCCCTTAAAATCACTTATGTCACTGCCCTTCACGTAGCCATCCAGTGACTTGCAAAAGTAATCCATAAAATCCACCCAGGACTGGTTAGGGCAAGTATTAGCTGTTCCTAAACTTCTGCCTACACATTTCAGAGGTAAGGCCATAGTTCCTGACAAGGGTGTCCTTCATGAGGGACTACCCCATCCTGTCTCCCTTCCCTAGGTCCAACAGTGCATCCCTCCCATCATTGGGAATGTGCCTCCATAGACTTCCTCCCCAGTCCTCCTCAAGGTGCATGTGCATCTCTACGACAACCACAAACCACTTGTCAACATCACCCCCTACAACAACGTCAGACACCAGGTCCTTTGGAAAGTTGGCACCCCTAGCTCCATTGGGCACTGGGTTATCACTGTCACCATCATTGCTGGACTCTGAGATCTCCTTGGCTTTTAGGTCTAGCTTTTGTTTACTCATTTCATGACCCAGCAGAATTCTGTACTCTTCCAGGGTCAGTTTAGTTTACACAAGAGCCCTGTCAGCCTCATCCTTCTCCTTTGGCAAGGGCCTCTCTGGCTTGGCCAAGTAGAAGTCTGAGACAGACCTCTCTGCCTCAGCTTTCTCCTATGCCAATGCTCTTTCTGCCTCAGCCTTCCTCTCCTCTGCAGCTCTTTGGGCAGCTTTCCCCTCCATTTTCAGTCCAGCCTGAACTCCCTATCTGCTTTACTCTTCTCTAGCTCCTCTGGGAAGAGGTTGCCTAAGGAGATAACGCTGTATGCTCTGGCTCTGGCAAGGGATCTCACTCCTGTAGGCCTGCTTCTCTTTTCTGGGGGCACAGTCTGGGGGCTGTAATCATCCCCTTCCATTTCCTACTCCTGCTCTACCTAAACGTCTACCTCCTCATCCTCCTGTGCTGTAAATTGTAACTGGTTAGCCTCCACCCAGGCACTGAGGGCTTTCTGGAGCTCCTGCTTCTTGGAGTTGTTTGTTGGACTCTCACTGTCCCTGCAGCATCATTTGAGCTTAGCCATAGGGTAGCTCTCCAGGTTGTTGAGCTCAAACTCTATGCTTTCAGCAGGCAGAGTCGCAAAGTCAGGTAGAATGGAAGGGAATTTGGAAAAAGCAGTATCCCCTCGTGCACTGCTGTGGGTCACCTGTTTAGAGGGCCACAGCTTGATGTTCCAGGATGTTTTGATCACAAGAAACAAAGTTACATAATATTTTGTAAACGTTGGGGATATTATTCTCCAGAGAACCTGGGCAAGAAGTCAAGAATGTATGCAAATGACATGACCTCCGATGATACATACTGGTGGCTTCTCCTGCGCCAGGTGTAATGTATGCAAAGGGGGCGTTCCCCCATTGGGGGGGGGGGAAAAAATGGCACAAGGAAATCTTAGAGATTTCCTTGCGCCATTTTTTACAGCACTTTTAATGCCTGCTCAAGAGCAAGCATTAAAAGGGGGCTTTCATTCTTTAGAATGAGCCCCATGTACTCTGGAGGAGTAGAGCCAATATTCGGAGCTACTCCTGCAGAGTACAGCAATATCGTGATGAAAAATTACGCTATTGCCCCCTACACTGCGCCATGGTGCACTGTATTTTAAATACAGCGTACACATGGTGGCGGTAGGGGGGTGCTAAGGGGTGCAGGGAAAGTGTCCCTTAGCCTGGAAGAACAACCAAATTTTCCATGACCACGCTCTAGCCACAATCAGCCGATAAAGTAAGGGTGTGTGGAATTTGTGTAGTTTTATCTTGTGTAATTCCATAAGATTTCTGGGAAATTATGCAAATTTACACATAATTATGCAATATGCAAATCTGTCATTTAGAGCTATATAGTAGCTATAAATGCATCAGGTCAATTTTTGATGAAACTATGAGTTTCTCAGTAAAAACAGCATGGAAAAACTCAAATGACACCAGCAACAACTGCCTCAAGTAAACTTTTTTTGTGATAGGCACATAATTACGCTATGTAGGGCAATTGTTTAATTTCAGGAATTTCTTATAACAAGCATTGCACAGGATTATTGAAATTATGCAAACTATACTAGCATAGTTTAAATTTCACCCTGGCCAACAAAGTATTCTAACTGTACTCCCTCTCCAGTTAGCTGAGTACTGCTTTCTTCCAGGTTCGCCATAACCTTTGAAGAAGGTGAATCATCTATCTCTATCCCATTGTGCCTTATTGTTGAAAGATTGATGTGCTGGTTCTAGTCTACTACACCACAATTTATGGCATGATTTATATTTCCCATTGCTTTAGGTGGCATGGTTTCTAATTCTTTTAACTTAAGACATTCTTATTATCTTATTTTACCAATTCAATATTTCTCTTTACTATGTTTGAGAAAGGACATCCTTTTGTAGTAAGGTTGCAAGTAGCCTTATCACATGCTACTGGATGTTAGAAATTGGGTTTCTGGTTCTCAGTGTATGCACCCTGTACAGGAAGCAGGAACCACCACTTTAGTCAAGGTAAGTCAAATACACACTAAAGATAACCTGTGCTCACTCTCTGGTAGTGTGGCACGGAGCAGTCATGCTTATCTTAAGAGGCAATGTGTAAAGTATTTGTGCAAAACTCCCACAGAGTAACACAATGAAAACACCACAGAAAGACCCCACCCAGGTTTAGAAAATAGATCATAACTTTATAAATAAACAAAGATCAAAACTACAAATATCCAATAAGTAGAAGTTGAGTTATGAATTTTAGAAGAATAAAGGAGATATAACGCTTAGTAGCAAATATCGCTTTAGGGTGTACTTGAGCTTGTACTGGACTTGGGCAAAGTAAACAGTTCAGGCTGACTGCGATGAAGTGCAGGCAGGGAACAGGAGCCGCACAGGTCTGGAGAACAGAGTACTTTAATCCTGGTCACTAACACAAGATGAGTTGATTTTCCTCACAAAGTGCTGGTGAAGTATTGCTTCCAAGGTGAAGCACCAGTGCTGCAATACGTTGGTTCCAAAGGTGATGCGATGGGTTTCTCCACACAGTGAAGGGATGTGTCGAACATCCTTCAGGAATGGTGGCAATACGGTAGTTGCAATGCGGCGATGATGCAATGCGGAAGCGCTGTTCCAAGTGTGATGCACTGGTTCTGCTCCCTCAAGAGAGTCAACGCGTTAGTTGTCGCTTACTGCAGGTAGGAGATGCATCGATTTTGCTGGTGCAAATATCTGAGTCCTCTTCCACTGAACCAGGCATGAGAGCAGGGTTAGAGACTTTGATATCCCTGAGTCTGAAGCACCAGGAGGCAATCCAACAAGCCCTTGGAAAGGCAGAATCTAGCTCTCCCTCAGCAAGGTCAAAGAGCAGCAGGCAGCAAGGCAGCACAGCAGAAAGTCACTCTGTCTAGGTCAACAACCCAGAAGAATGACAGTCCTTGATGCAGCACAGCAGTCCAGTTGTAGGTCCAGAAGTGTCCGATCTGATGGCATCAGAGACCTAGTATTTATACCCATATGTGCCTTTGAAGTCAGGGTGACATCAAAGAAGGGGCTTTGAAGTGCACAGGCAGCCTTTCTTCCCCGGCCCTTGCTCCAGACTATCAGTAGGGGTAATCAGCTCTTTGTGTGGGGAAAGGCAATCCCCATTCAGGTGAAAGTGTCAGGCCCCCCTCTCTCTTCCTGCCCAGGAAGAGCTATCAGCGTTCTAATGAGTGATCTGGCACACCCACCCTTCCTGTGTTTGTGGCTGTCTAGAGGAAATGCACAAAGTATAGCCTTCACCAACCCCAGACGCTTATTGGAGACAGGCTGCAAGGCATACAGAGCAGTATGAGCAGAGAAATGTCCACTTTCTAAAAGTGGCATTTCTAAAATAGTAATGTTAAATCTAAATTTACCATTGAAGAGGATTTATCATTACTGCTCCAAAGATATGGAACATGATTCAGCTACTCCTTTCTGATCAGGAATTACAGTTTAAAAGCAGATTAAGGAATTTCCTATTCTAGCCTATGAGCGGAGTAGGCCTCACAGTAGTGAAAAACAAATTTGGCTGTTTAAATTTAAACATATATGTCCTACCTTTAACTTACACAACACCCTGTCCTTAGGGCTACCTAGGGCCTACCTCAGGGGTGACATGTAATAAAAGGAGAGTTTAAGGCTTGTCAAAGAGTTATAGATGCCAAGTCGTAGTACAGTAAGACTGCACACAAAAGCTATGCAGTGGCAGGCCTGACATATGCTGAAAGGGCTTTTTCAATGTGTGGTACAACCAGTGCTTTAGGCCCAAAAGGAGCATATCATTTACAGGCCCTGGGTATATGGTATAATACTTTCCAGAGACTCAGAAGTAAATTTTTATATGCCACGTGTGTATACACCAATGTTACCTTGTTTTAAGGAGAGAGCAGATGTAGTTCAGCACTAGACAGCAGTGGTGAACTGCTCAGAGTCCGAAAGGCAACAAAAACAAAGGGAGAAAAAGAGGAAGGCAAAAAGTTTGGGGTGACCCTTCAGAGATAGCTATTTTCCAACACTGTTGTAAGGTTTATTGTCCCAGGTCAAATTGACAGTTCAAAACTGCACCAAAGGTTGCAGTGGCAGACCCGAAATATGTTTTAAAGTGTGCCTTTAGTGGGTGGCTCAATGAGTGCTGCAGACCCAGTTGTAGCATTTTATTTACAGGTTCTGAGTCCAGTTAGTACAATTTACTAGGGACTTAAAGCAAACTAAATGTACCAATCAAGTGTAGGCCAATTTTACCATGTTTGAGAGAGAGAACACAAGACCTGCAGTGGTAAAGAACACTAAGTCGCAAAGCCAAATAAATGAATGCTGCAAAACAGGAGGGATGAAGACAAAAGGATTTGGGGACTACTACCAAAAGGTGTCAGGTCTAAAACCAGGAGGTTAAGCGCAGATTCATTTAGAGACTTTACTGTTCAATCAGACACGTTAGTGGCATTATTCCTTGAGGTGGGCAAAAGCCCAACCCAAATAATGATCCACTTTTTTACAATATATTATATGTAATATTCGCTCTCAGATATTCTCTTTACTCATTCGAAAAAATAAGACTTAAAAGCAAAAAATGGACCAACTCATTAGGTGCTTTAATACTACATTCGCAAGCTATTCCTTCACTGAAATAAAGAAAAGAGTTTATGTCCCTTGAGAAGAGCACCAACTAACCCATAAACATTAACCTCAATCTACTGCAGAGTTTTGGAAAGGGTATATGTTAAAAATATCAAGAAGGTTACTATTTTTTGTCCTGACAGAGGTGCTCAAAAGTTGTTTTCTGAAATGTACACTTTATCAGCTTCAAATGGCATATGTGCTGTTTCCTTATAAAACATTTTCTGAACATATGCCATTTTTTTATTTCATCATCAACACCCAGTCTGTGTCACGTATTGACCAAATCATCTTTTGATTTAAGATTCTAAAGCTACTCATACTTCATTAAATCCCTAACATATAAAGCTATACAGGGCATGACGTGTTTTACAAGATCCATAATAAGGTTTACTTCTAAATATTCAGCAATGCTTTTAAAGGCACATATACCTATTTCTAGCCTTCTCAACTGTACTGATACTGGTATATGCATAGAACCAAGCTTCTTTAGTACCTTCCCTAAAAGACCTCTAAATGATATTTTAGATTCCAAAATAAGTTTCAAACTTCAAAACTTCAAAAAAATGTTATTGATACAATGTTTGGTACCTTGTACAGAGCGGATGTACCTATCCCAAAGGTGTGGCTAGGGTAGTGAGCAACTCTATGGTCAATTAAAACCACCTCATTGGGATTGAACAAAGAATGGGGCCTGTCTGAGTGTGATCGCAAAGTGCCAGAGGAGGCCTCTTGAAGTTAGTTAAGTTCCTGGGCACAGCTAAAATGGTCATTCTACCAAAGGAAAAAGACACACCACCAGGCCTCTGCTCTGTAAGCAGTTTTCACACCTCATTCAGGGCATGAATACTCAGAGGGCTGCAGCTAGGAGCTAATGCAAATTGGTCTCTTGAGCTTTTAGGGTCAAAAAGGTCACTTTCAAAAACTACATTTACCCTCAGTATTTATAAAAAATGTGACTTCAACAGTGAATTTGATGTGTAATAACTGTTGGAAATGGCCCTTCTGCAGGGTTATCCCCAGACTTTTTGCCTTCCTCCTTCTCTTTTTCTGACCTCATTTTTGATGGTTTTTAGACTCTGCGCACTTTACCACTGCTAACCGCTCGCTGAACCGGAACAACGTCGCTCGACTTTGCGAGGAAAAGATCGACGCGGCGCCTGCGGTGCGACCGGAACTTTGATGCACGGCCCATCTGGACAACGCCACCTGACTTCCAGAGGGGAAATCGATGCAGCGCCTGCCGTGAGGGAGAAATTTCCACGCATCGCCCACCGGTACGACGCACAGCTGGTCAACAAGCCCAGGATTCCACGCACAGACCCCGGGGTGTCTGAAAACCCCGCGACCCGAAGAGGAGACTTGTCCGCGTGCCGGAAATCGATGTAACGTCTTCCCCGCATGAAAAATAACAACGCAAGTCTGTGTGTGAAGGGGTGAAACCGACGCACACACCATTTTCCACGCATCTTCTCCTCTGCAGCCATTTGCGGAGATTTTTCACTCCAACCAGGTACTTTGTGCTTGAAAGAGACTTTGGTGGTCATTCTGACCCTGGCGGTCTTTGACCGCCAGGGCGGAGGACCGCGGGAGCACCGCCGACAGGCCGGCGGTGCTCCAATGGGGATTCCGACCGCGGCGGTAAAGCCGCGGTCGGACCGGCACCACTGGCGGGGTCCCGCCAGTGTACCGCCGCCCCATTGAATCCTCCGCGGCGGCGCAGCTTGCTGCACCGCCGCGGGGATTCCGACCCCCCCTACCGCCATCCAGATCCCGGCGGTCGGACCGCCGAGATCCGGATGGCGGTAGGGGGGGTCGTGGGGCCCCTGGGGGCCCCTGCAGTGCCCATGCCACTGGCATGGGCATTGCAGGGGCCCCCGTAAGAGGGCCCCTACATGTATTTCACTGTCTGCTGCGCAGACAGTGAAATACGCGACGGGTGCAACTGCACCCGTCGCACAGCTTCCACTCCGCCGGCTCAATTCCGAGCCGGCTTCATCGTGGAAGCCTCTTTCCCGCTGGGCTGGCTGGCGGTCTGAAGGCGACCGCCCGCCAGCCCAGCGGGAAAGTCAGAATTACCGCCGCGGTCTTTCGACCGCGGAACGGTAACCTGACGGCGGGACTTTGGCGGGCGGCCTCCGCCGCCCGCCAAGGTCAGAATGAGGGCCATTGTTTGCTTTTTAAAGACTTAAGACACTTTATATCACTTTCAGTGATATCTTTACAATTTCCTATTGCATGTTTTATTGTTTTGACCTGCAAATATCCAGATAAATATTATATATTTTTCTAAACACTGTGTGGTGAATTTTTGTGGTGCTATATTGTTTTATTGTATGATTAATTGCACAAATACTTTACACATTGCCTTCTAAGTTAAGTCTGACTGCTCAGTGACATGCTACCAGAGGGTGGGCACAGGATAATTTGGATTGTGTGTGACTTACCCTGACTAGAGTGAGGGTCTTTGCTTGGACAGGGGGTAACCTGACTGCCAACCAAAGACCCCATTTCTAACAATAACCATTCCAAAAAATGCCAAGAATGAAGTTTCTAGATGTGTTATAGCCCAGAATAGCATTATTAAGTCTAATTGTGTGTTCCAATGTTTCTCTATGGTATAATCAGCCTTGCTATAGGCTTGCTATAGTGAAAATAGCTTCTAGATGCTAGTCACTGTAAGGACAAGTTTAATATTAACTTTATTTATATCCTTCTTTAAAATACCATGCACCCTGCCTTATGTGCTATACAGTCCACTTACGGGTGACTTATTCATATTTAAAAAGAAGGCTTAGACTTGTTGAAAGGGTTTATTTGGGCAGGTTGCTTTGCAGTTTTTCCCCTGCCACAGTCAGACTACGACAGTAGGCTTGAAGCCTTGTTTACATTGCCACAGTAGTGTATGGTGAAATAGATGCTCCAGTTCACTAGTGACATTTACCTTACAGGCCCTGGGTATATTTTGTACCATATACTAGGGACTTATATGTAAGTTGAATTTGCTGATTAGGAGTATAGCCACGTTCAACATATTTTAGGGTCTTAACCAGTCACCACTAAGGTTATCTCCTCACTCAAGGGCTTAGCAGATACCTTCTCTGGGCCAAAACTTTTCATCAGCAAATTATTGATTTCAGGTGTGTAAATGTAATTCATTCAATGGAAACAAAAAAGACTGCAACAAGACTACAACCACAAGGAAATTCTAGGCTATCACACAAAAGCCTATGATTGCAAACAGTGCTGTTAGTGATACGGAAGGAGGAGATGACTTCCTAATAATCTCCCTTCCTGTCCTCTGAGGAACTTTGCTCACACCAATGAATTTACTATACTGCTGTAATTTTAAATGTGAGTAGACAATTTAACGAGTGTCAGTTCACATGTAGATGCACATGTCTTTATTATCTGGGCCCACATTCTTCTTTTTTAATGAAGTCGTGTAACCCTACAAATTCTGACACTGAAAATACTCTGCTGTTTTTTCAACTACCTGAAAGTATCTGCAATAAAACAAGTGTCACTAATGAATCATTGTGTCAAATACAAAAAAAAGTTAAAATACAGGTAGCAATTGACATTTCCACCTAAATGTACTTTATTCAAAAGCATTCCGAAAAGTAAACCTGGAAAGCTACACCCGGAGCACGTTTCCAGGCATACTTCTGGCATTGTCCTGTGATACATTTCCCAAGCTTCTGTTGCCACTATGCATATACCAGGAAACACAATGATGGAAATGACATTCTTAATGATTGAATTTGCATTCATAGTAATGGAGTTCAAAGGGTGGATGGGGCCAGAAGGATTGTCTCTGGGCCACTAGCCCCATTTGGCACAACTCTAGTGACACCACTGGATTGTAGATGGTGCTTGCTGGGTCTCATAAAGCACTGCATGGGTGGAGAATTGTCATTTGGGGATTGTAGCTCTCTTTGCCACATGAATAAAAGTAGATCATAGGACAAGGACTAAAGGTCCTAAGCTTCCCTTAGTGCTATATAACAAAAGGGAAACCCATCTTCACATAGACCACATTGAAGAAGGCAGCAAAGGAAATAGAACATAGAGTAGGAGGTAGAATATCTCCCATCTGGAACAATTTATATTCTCCATCATCTGTGGTACTTTTGTTCTAATTATTGTTCTTTATACTGTGCTGTGTTTACTACCTTTTGAAATTATAACTTTTTGACTGTAAATGCAAGAATTTCTCTTCATAAACCCAGATGTATTCATATCATGAATCCTGTTCTTAGATTGCCTTTGGTTATCATACTTTTATGAGTCTCATTAAACATCTATTATTCTGTATCCTATGACCATTGTTTCACAGAATGAGGAGTAGTAATAATTTATGCTTAATACCACCTAGGCGCCATTTTTAAAGTACTCATTAGCAGTGGCATCTTAATTCTGATGCAGCAGGTAAACAAAACTTACAACTGCACCAAAAGTATGAGACCCCAGAAACATTGCAGATCTCTTTCCTTTCATCTGGAGATTTTGCCTACTGAAACCTTAGTGAAAGTATGGGGAAATGAGGAATTACCAGAGGAATTTTATCTAAAATTACTGATTCCTCTACAATTCCTCTTTTCTCTGTGGCCCCTCCAGGTCCAACTTTTAAAGTGCCAGATTGTCCCCTCTCCAAAAATTACTGATTCCCCGTCGGTGGAAAAAATGTAGCCCATTTACTTGGTCACTCATACCAAGGGCCAAATGCCATAAATAACAGGCATTACTATTATTCAGTTTCATGATGCTGTGTAACAAAGGTATTCTGCCCATTTTGTACTCCAGAAGTTTTGCTTTTTGATAACCCGTTTTTTGACCTTTACTG
Source organism: Pleurodeles waltl (assembly GCF_031143425.1). Classification (NCBI taxonomy): domain Eukaryota; kingdom Metazoa; phylum Chordata; class Amphibia; order Caudata; family Salamandridae; genus Pleurodeles; species Pleurodeles waltl. The sequence continues at coordinate 327,608,619 of NC_090442.1, forward strand.
TAGGTGAGTCTCAACACTTGAAACTCATTCATAGTAATTTGATGGTAAATTGGACTACGCATGTTTAACACTAGTGTCTGCCTATTCAAATAAGGCAGCTGTGATTCAGATAGGGCAGTGGGCACTGGGCTGGTTACACATGAACATGGGCCGCACATGAGAGACTACAGTTGTGCACAGCCTGTTAGCTGCACAAAGGTAACCTGCCTCTGGCAGTTTTATACTTCAAATTCAACTTGTCAAACTACCCCTTTTGACAAGCCTAAAGCTTCCTTTTAAATACTCAAGTTACCCTATATAAAATTTATTGCAGATAAAGGCAAAGTGCAGATATTTAAAAGTAATATATGGAAAAATTAATAGTGACCATTTCTTTACAGTGAAAGGCGAGGGAGCGTGCTAGTAAACCCAGCTCCCAGCTAGGTATGCCCCTGCTGAAAATGCTCCTTGGGGCTAGAGCTTGCCACCACAATTAAAACCAATACAAAACTGTTGGAATTGGCTCAACGGGACCCAAGATATTCACTGTCAAAGTTTCTTACACCAAGTGTTTGGAGCTCCCCCACACTTTCCGAAAATTATCCCCTAGGTGGGACAGAGCCTAGGGGATGCAACAACAATATTTTAGATATTCATGGGAGAGGCGTGCCTGAAGACTCCTTCCGGTACACTTTTCAGCATTGTGGACCCAATCCGTGGAGCCCAACAATAAGAAGGCCCCACTCAAGAAGAGGGCCACCTCAGCAAAAGCAGGTTCTAGGAGCCCACCCCTGGGGACCCAGAACAAAAAGGCAGTGACCCCCTCTCTGGTACAGCACAGGCTCCAATAGCTGCTTCTGCTGCAAGCAGAAGCAAGAGAGATGCTGCTCCTGCCAAAGGGAGCATCAAAAGATATGTCAGCTCCCACATCCTACACCTGACATGTGCACGCCAGCAGGGAGACAGCAGAGACAGCTGCATAATTGAGAGTGGGCTGTCTGCACGGTCCCTCATGCTTACCTTCACCTGGATGCCCAGTGGTCTGGGCACCCATGAATGAAGTGAAGAGAAAAAAGAAAAAGAAAACAGGCATGTTGCAAACTACTTGTTCTAATATTCACTGCTTTGGGGCTAGGAGTACTCCATAATGCCCTGCAAAGGCTTATTTACCATATTTCTCGTCCCTGTGGTACCCTAAGTCGGTTCGGGGGCATAACTTTTATTTTTTACTGTTGTGTTGACCACACGGAATGCAGCAACCCCATGTAAAAGTGATTTAAAAAACTGCCCAGAAGCCTTCAATTTCATCAAATTTATGATACCAGGAGAGTTTTTCATTGGTTTGAAAATATTTCAAAGCTTGAGCTTTAAATCTACAGCTCAAGAGTGCACTGGCCTCTGTAAGTTGTTTACTTGGCTGCACTTTATGTGGGCTAAGGTGTAAAAGAAAAACTCAGACATGGTATATTTAAAGTATATTGCTGAAAATACTGTTAGGTAACCATTGAAATGCTTCTGCTAACAATAATGATTGTCTTAAAATATGATTATTGATTCCAGTGATAAGATGGTGACTTTTAAACATGTGACTAGTGTTTCTAGAATGTGATGATCTCTTGACAAAGCCAACACGCTTGCTTTATATTATAATGTGGTAGCTAATTGACAAAGTCAATAGCCTTACCGTATATATTAATGTGGTGACCCCCTTTCAAAGCCATTAAGCTAGCCTTATATTTTAGTGCTATGACCCTCTTGACACAGCCAATAGGCTTGGCTTATATGTTGTAATGTTACTTGACACAGCCAAATATCTTCCTCAACAAAGCCAATAGGCTTGCCTTACACGTGGATGTGACACACCTTGACAAAGTCAATAGGCCTGTTTTATTTAAAATGAATCCTGCTTATATTGATTTTTTATCTTGTATTAAGGAGGGGTATTGTGATTTTTGGCTTTGTGGCCCATTAGAGGCCAAAGGTGTTTTCAGAATGTTACCAAAGGCATTTCCAGCTACCTTATGTGTATATTTGTAAATGAATACATAGTATTATTTATTAATGTGTACGTAACATTTTCTTTTACTTTTTCCAAAGAAAATCACTGACTGGACAACCATTACTGATTTTTATTATTGTATATCAGAAAAAGTCTATTAGGAGTCTCATGAGTAGGCTTTGGATTACTCTGCTTCACTACCCTGAGAAAATCAAATGCTTCAGTGGGGTACTTGGCGCCCAGAAAGGAGACGATTGTCGACCTATTACTTGTGCAGGCCTCGCATCATTCATAACTAATATCACAAATCCTTACATGCTCAATTTACCAACTTTAGAGGAATGAAAAGCTGCGTAGGGCTTGCCTAGGTTCAAGCTTGTTATCTGCAAATCACCACCTTTTATCAGCAAACATTCAACTGTGCTATACTGTGGGTTATAAATAACATACTATTATGTTGGAAAGGAAAAAAATGTAAAAACACACAATTTCATTCATGTACTGCATGGGAATCAAAAGATGCATTTTGCAAAGAAATCCTGTTTAAAAGTTATTCCGTCTAGCAACAGATTGATTTTTGGACTTAAAAGAAAATACTTGACCCTGAACTTCATTAGAGTGCATTAAATTTGATCCAGTTATAAAAGCACGCTTTCATCTGCCCTGGGTTGGAGCCAATTGATTTGTGGAGTGATAGAAACTTGGTATATGCGTTTGAAATCAATCTTAAAATCGAATGCGACTGGCAGCTAAACTGAAAGTAAAAGACCATGAAAAGATCGCCAGTATTTCTAGTTAGGAGAGGCATGATTGAAATAAGACCTGATTATGTCCCTATTCTATTTAATGTTGGAAAATTTTAATATGCTTTGGACTTGGTGCTTAAAGTAAAGGCAAGACATCCTCTAAATCATAAGAAGTGTCAAGACTAAATCACTCTGGGTGCTGACACAGCGCACAGTTTAATCATATAAAGACTCCTGGTTCCCTTTGCCAAAGTTTATCAACAAAGATTTTTTAATTTGAGGAAAAACAGAAGAGCCTTAAATATGCAACAACCAATCTTGATTTCTTAAGCTTGGAAGCAATTGAAATCTTTGTACATAACAGTTAGGAGGCCGAGATTTGAATCAAGTTGAGTAACTATGCAGTATGTACATATTATAGATAATTGACAGCGCAAAAACCAAAGAATGTCTTAATTTGGGGTCTAATATGCCACGCACCACAGGATTTCTTGAACTATTTCCCATGAAAATGAGGAACAATCCTATTGCTCAGTTTCATGGGCTGACTGAGCCAGGGGAACACTTCTCCCTCTGGGAGTACAAATTGCCACACTCTGCATCCATTCCTTTTACTTTACAATGTAATACGCCTCTCCATCAGGAGTGGCCTAAGGGGCGTGGAAGGGGTGGGGTGGTGCGCAGGGAGAGGGACCACAGGGGGGATAAACATTAAAATAAATAAAATTGTTTTAAAAACACTAACCTTGCTCCGCGCCACTCCTCTCCTCCGTCTTGCTGCAGACACTGCGCATGTATGTTTGGTTGGCCCGAGACAGCCAGCCAAACATACATGTGCAGTGAGGCGGAGTGCTCTGCACTCCCCCTCACTGCTCGTCAGCCCCGCCCCCTTTAAAAGAAAAGGATAAACAAAGTTTATTATTCCTTTCTTTTAACGGTTTTGCAGCTGCCGCTGCTGGCGGTAGCAACACTCCTCCATCCTAATGGAGGAGCTGCCCCTGCTCTCCATACTTCTGAGAGCTCTGATGGGGTCTAGGGGGTGGGTACAAAAGAATTCTGTAGGTGTCCTGCAAATGTTCACAACAGTCACACAGCATTAGGACAGATCTTTTCTGAGTCTTGAGTGATGTCTTTACAGATCATCCGTGAGATTGGAAAGGGAGTGAGCAAGGGATTGAGCTGGTCCAGACTGATGTGCATTAGGACTTTTCTCTATGACCACCTCCATAATAAAGACGTGGTGAAGTGAGGGCAATGCCCCTAGTGACAGAGTTCAGTCTTTCTTAAGCATTTTACTGGCTATGTAAGAAGTAGAAAGGACTGGATGGTGCATATGTCAAGCGGAGAGAGGACATACAATAGTTAGTGTACCTCTTGGTTGAAAGGTGATCTGTTCAGTATATGCTATACTCATTTCCTACCTACACACAAGTGTGGGGTACTGAAAGATCTTCATGTGATACTCTGCTGTAATATCTGTGCAAATACACCACCATAAAGGTGTTATGTGAAAAATTATACACTTCCATTGTAGTAAGTCAGTCTTTGGTATTCAAATTTGTCCCCAGGTATAAGTTAATTTAACATGAGCAGAGAAACATAAGACTTTAATATAAGTAAGACTGTCTTGACAGAAACGTTTTTGCAAACAAAATGGAAACATTTTAATCTTCTAAACACACGTTTCCATCTATGCCTCCTGGCTTCATTTATATAGGGCAGTCAACAAGTGCTCATGCATCAAGGTTCAGCTCCATGCATTCAGGGGCATATTTACAAGCCCCTTGGACCACCTTGTGCCACCCTAGCATCATTTTTCTTTTTACACTAAGGCAGTGCTAAGGTGGCTTTTCCTGTGCCGTATTTACAAAGTGGCGCAATGCTTGCATTGCACCAGTTTGTAAATCCTTGCACCACATTATGCCTGCGCCAGGCATAATGTATGCAAAGAGAGCGTTCCCATGCAGGGAGGTCCAAAACAAATGGTGCAGTGAAATTTATAACATTTCATTGAGCCATTTTTCCATCATTATAAATGCTTGCTTAGAGCATGCATTAAAATGGTGCACCCATTTTAATCTATGGACCTCCCTGTGCTTTGTTGCACTAGCATCACAATTTTTGATGCTAGTGCAGCAAAGCGCCACAATAGGGTCATGTTGACACTATTGTTCTAACAACCGCAATGGTGCACCATATTGTAAATACGGCGCAACCATGGTGTTGTTAGGTGGGGCAAGGGTGATGCCAAAAAATTGCTGCATTGGGACCGATGCGCCACTTTCTTGTACATGTGCCCCTGAAAGTCTTGCCAGCCTGAAGCCGGACAGAAAAACGCAGTTGTGAAGATCACAAAGAGTTGGACCAAAGTGCTAGCTCCCTGGACGTAAAAGTACATTATCCCTCATCTCTGTCCTCCTCATCACAGCCATAAGACCGGGAGGCGGAGACACCTTGTGTGGTTATGACTGGGACTAGGAGGACGGAGATGCGGGAGTAATGTGGTCACTTTCATATAGGGGCATGGCCGATGGACCACCGAATTCTGACTAATTAGAACCTTTGTAGGTGTCCATCCAGAATGACTGTGGAGCAATGTCATGACATCAAGTGAATGATAGGTCTTGGTTGTCACAGTTCGAAACAACTATTTAAGACAGGGAACATTTAGAGTATTCTAAGGAGAAAATGGCTTTTATCCTCTTAGGCTGCCAGCTTCTCCTTTCAGGGTCCCAGGAACTGGAGGATACCACAGGGCAGAGTAGGAGTCTCTCCAGAGACTCCAGGTGCTGGCAGAGAGACGTCTTTACTGTCCCTGAGACTTCAAACAACAAGAGACAAGCTCTAAATCAAGCCCTTGGAGATTTCTTCTCAAGATGGAAGACACACACAGTCCAGTCTTTGCCCTCTTACTCTGGCAGAAGCAGCAACTGCAGGATAGCTCCGCAAAGCACAGTTACAGGCAGGGCAGCTCTTCTTCCTCAGCTCTTCAGCTCTTCTCCAGGCAGAGGTTCCTCTTGTTTCCAGAAGTGTTCTAAAGTTTGTGGTTTTGGGTGCCCTTCTTATACCCAATTTCTTCTTTGAAGTAGGCCTACTTCAAAGCAAAGTCTCACTTGAATGTGAAACCCTGCCTTGCCCACACCAGGCCCCAGACACTCACCAGGGGTTTGGAGACTGCATTGTGTGAGGGCAGGCACAGCTCTTTCAGGTGTGAGTGACCACTCCACCCCTCCCTCCTAGCACAGATGGCTCATCAGGATATGCAGGCTACACCCCAGCTCCCTATGTGTCACTGTCTAGTGTGAGGTGCATCCAGCCCAACTGTCAAACTGACCCAGACAGGGAATCCACAAACAGGCAGAGTCACAGAAATGGTATAAGCAAGAAAATGCCCTCTTTCTAAAAGTGGCATTTTCAAACACACATTCTTAAAATCAACTTTACTAAAAGGTGTATTTTTAAATTGTGAGCTCAGAGACCCCAGACTCCACATGTCCATCCGCTCCCAAAGGGAATCTACACTTTAATCAGACTTAAAGGTAGCCCCCATGTTAACCTATGATATGGACAGACCTTGCAACAGTGAAAAACGAATTTAGCAATATTTCACTGTCAGGACATATAAAACACATTACTATATGTCCTACCTTAACCATACACTGCACCCTGCCCTTGGGGCAACCTAGGGCCTACTTTAGGGGTGTCTTACATGTACGAAAAGGGAAGGTTTAGGCCTGGCAAGTGGGTACACTTGCCAAGTCGAAATTACAGTTAAAACTGCACACACAGACACTTCAATGGCAGGTCTGAGTCATGATTACAGAGCTACTTAGGTGGGTGGCACAACCAGTGCTGCAGGCCCAATAGTAGCATTTGGTTTACAGGCCCTGGCACCTATAGTGTACTTTACTAGGGACTTACTAGTGTATCAAATATGCCAATCATGGATAAGCCAATTACATACACATTTTGTAAAGGAGCACTTGCACTTTAGCACTGGTTAGCAGTGGTAAACTGCCCAGAGTAACAAAAACAGTAAAATCAGAGTCCAGCACACATCAACAACCTGGGGAACAGAGGCAAAAAGTTAAGGGATACCACGCCAAGGATGAAAGGTCTAACACCTGCCCTTTTACCAAACAATGATAATAAACACAGTTTAATCTTGTTGTTTGGTAAAGGTTTTGCAGCTGTCGCTGCTGGTTGGGTGGGGGGATGCTCCTCCGCTCTCAAGGAGGTGCCGTCCCTGGAAATCTCATGAAGTCATTGATAATTTGAAGCCTGCTTTGCATTTACTGAGGATAACATTGGCTAGGTTGTCCTTTAATTGGTGTTGCCAAGTACCATTTGCAGACAGCTTCTATCCTATCCAAAATGTTATATACAAAGAAAATGCAACAAGAGACTAAAGGACTGAGAAGGAAGAACTGAAGGGAGACAAACATTATGGTCGGCAGAAGAACTTAAAAATTTAAGGCAAGGACGAACTTGGGTGCAACTCTCTTCCTTGGCAGAGCTAGAGGGCCGCAAAGGCTTGGGTATGGTCCTAGGCAATGATGTTTCAGTAAGTCCATTTAGCTATTTCTCTGCATTATTTCATGGCTTTCAGAGACTTCAAGATCTTATGAGATTGCACTGGTGTTAACTGAGGCGCAAACTCATCAAAGCTGGTCTCGTGGAGGTGTGGTGAGCAAGAGAACCTCCTCACATACTATGAGCATTGGCAAACAAGCTGTCACGCTTGGTTTAATTACAGATGCAGGAGAATAAATAATACAATTTATTTAGATCTATGTAAGACAATCCGATACGTAGTCTCACTTGAATGTGCAGAAATACACGAGCATTTGTTGCCAAAGGCGGTAGAGAGCAAAAAGGCGAGGCCTAGTACTTCTGTTCATAGAATTAGTGCAGTATGTGTATGAGTCGTTTGATAAATAATGGTAAAATAAAGCCTCGGCCCTCACGCAGAGAACATTGTTTTGTCATGGATGTTGACTAACACGTTGGTCATACCTCAACCATAGATGATGAATTCTTTGAAATCCAAGTGACTCTCCAATATGATAGCATAAAGGAAAATAATAAAATATAATTCCTCCGCTAAATACCTCACAGCACAGTTTCCAAAAGAAATACAGCCCTCGTAAGAATTCTGTTGATATAAGGATCTCGATGCTGAAAAATAACATCAAGAAACTTACAGAAATGGGCATATAGCTTGCCTCGAACTCTCAAATATTGTGATAATCCTCTTCAAATTCCTTTCCGACTTTTCCTTAATCAGCAACATATGGACAAAAATGTAACGCCTGCAAATTAACCCCAGTCTGCCTGTGGAGTCGTCTTCCTCTCATGTGATTAATATTTGAATTTGTATTTTTTCTCTTTAATGTTCAAAAAAGTTTTTATCTCTCTAAGACAAGCAAAACAGTACTCAAAAATCGCAAACCCTTTGCACCTGGGAGGTATTTTTTAAAGGTCACTGTAGAGCTTGATGGAGATTTGATCGCCTCTGTGAAAATATTTCCAGATTTAGTCAGACTTGTAATGAGACATTAAGATATTTGAATTATTTTTGTTGGATGTTAGTCATAAAAACGTTAATTATGCAATTCTTAAGGTTAACTGCTTTAAAAACACTCGGCTTAAAAGCTTGCTGATGTGTGCTTGAACGGTTGCTGATGTTACAGTCTGTGCGTGTCAGTAGCAGGTTGGCATGAATCCTTTAAGAACTAAAACATAACTTTCTACAGACTTTTCCTAATCCAAACATTTGCTCAGATTTGGAATGTGTATTTATTTACTTTACAAAGGGTCTTGTTCACAAGTTTTCAAATCCGAGTATAATGAATTCTACATTTACTGTGGCAGGATATAATTAGGATTTGAATTTCCTTGGATTTGATAATTATATGTCAAGATGGTTTTATGTAATTTTATAGATATCCAGTTGGCACCGTTCCTACAACCTTGGCTCATCAAATGTGTATTCTCCATTGTTCTGTGTCCCTGCAGAGACAAGACACTGTAGTGCGCCTGCAGGCCTGTTTGTGCATTGAGCATTAACATTTGTGCAGTGAGATGTCAAACTCATCACAGCTTTACACTCCTTATCAGAGATACTTCATATCATACGTAAGTGCATACCGCTCGGAAAAAAATGTCATGCAAGAGACCTCCCACAGACTAGATTGAGCAGAAAATGTGTCTCGCACTGTGTTTTTTTTGTTCCTCCAAACCGTTGGCTGCTTGGACCAGTTTCATTCGAGTGAACATTACACTAAAAAGTGAACTTTTGAGGCATTTGTGATATTCACAAGCTTGACAGCTTAATTAAAATATCATCCGATGCTAAAGGTCACTAGGCGTATGACTTGTGCAAAGGGCCTCATAAAACGCTATTGGTAATGAGCTTGAATGGCTCCGTGGCATTTGTTTTTTTTTAAAAGATGATTTCAGGTTGAAATCCACAATTCTGCATTATGGACCTGAAACCTTTCCCGCTAGAGTTTACAGCTTCTAACGTTTACTATAAAATAATAATCCTAAATTTATGCAATGTTACAACTGTTTTTTTTTTAAAGTCTCAGCCACTGATGGCTTTAGATATCTACTGGCAGATCCAGTGTTTCCAATACAAAACATATAATTAGAGTTGGTTTTGGGTCAGCCCCTTTTCATCACTGGATGGCCTTGTTGTCTTTCTGAACTGTCTGCTCTTGATTCATATATCTAAGAACATTGTGGCATCCCAGTGATTTGAATGGATGAGTTGTATTCTTCCACTGCTGCCTAGTGTGTGCCCTTTTTTATTTAGTTTAACAACACTCAGTGGCAGTGCATTCTTTCCTTCTTATCGCATGCGCTTTCTTTTTAGGCACTTTTTAAAAATGTGTATTCATTTTTGTTTATCAGTGCCTAGCAGCTGCGAAGTACTTAAGGCTGCTATCTGCTTTGCCCCGCCCCCACACTCCTTGTCATGCTCTCTGTCCTGTTATCAGCTTTAATTCTTATTTTTATTTGTACTTTTTTTTTTTTTTTTCATTTCCAATGACCCCTGAAGTTGCAACATACAACCTGACCACTGTGCACATTTTTACACTTTAGTTTACTTTTAACTTACCACTCTAACATGGCTGCCCGCCATGTTAAAATGGAAAATCAAAAAGTGAATAAAGGTGTCACTATTCATAAATGTGCCACAACATATGCAAATATATTAGTGGCCATCTTAGAATGGATTTTATTAGAAAAATATTTGCAAGATTGTTTGTCATGTAAAGCACGTGCAGAGTGATTAGCTCACCTGCTTAGAGTCAATATCTGTTGGTGTTGGCAATGCTTGTTCAGCTAAGCAAACACAATGTTTGGTGGACAATTTCTCGGAACCGTTTTACTGATATTAGTTGAATGCAAAAATTCTGCATTGAAAAGCATTGGGATCACAAAAGGTGGTTATGGTGAGAGCGCACATTCTAATTGAATATAGAATGTGATTGTCTGTGCTTTGAGAACATGAAAAGTGAGCAGTGGCTATTTGAATACAATACCGTGCCAAACGAATGCAGCCAATTCCAAAACACCTCTTTTTTGGAAATGTCGAGTTTCGCTCATAATAAATTTTCTTGAATTAGGTGAACAATTGTGGTGAGACCATTTTTTCAAAACGAATGTGTTTTAAATCTTTCAGTTAATTAATACAAATTAAGATGTCGTGGAAGTTGTGTGAGACACTTTTTTAAACATGCTGACTTGCCATTAAAGAAATAATATTCATGGATAATAAAAAAGGTTGACAAATTGTTAAACGTATCAGTATTGGTCTATAAAGTGCAGTTTCTGATACTGGAGTATTTCTGTGGGCGCATCCTCTATATTTCTGTGGGGGTGCGAGGGTGGTTACGGGTGCATGTGTATATGGTGAAGATATGGTCACTCAATCTTCCTCCATCACATTGGGGGTGCGAGGCTGGTTACGGGTGCATGTGTATGTGGTGAAGATATGGTCACTCAATCTTCCTCCATCACATTTGGCAGTAAAAAAAGCAGGACTGTGGCTGAATTCTTAATACCAATATTCAGAAATCACAAAAATGTAGGCACGGATAGATGCTTACTCCTGTGTTTGTTTCCCTTCTCATTTTATGCATGATATGGGATAGACAGTGCAGAAATTATCTTGAAAATATAGAGACTGCTTGGAGATGTGCTTTAAAGAATATTACAACAAAGACTAAAGACATGAATTCTGTACTATGCAAACTCTTCACAAGTTACATATAGGCAAAAATCATACGAAAAAGTATAGGCATAGTAATCTCAGCTCCATGGCTACTGACCTTAAAGATATTTTTAACAACAAGTTACATGTATAGGGAGTTAAGTAAAGTATATTTACCTTGCAATATTGTGATTGTTTATATTTTGACTAAAATACCATACCTGTGCTCTATGCTGACACCGTGAAAGTGCTCTGTGTTTGCTTAAATGAAGACTCTGATTCATTGCCGGTGAAGATATGTTGTGTTGATTCCTGCAATACGACCTTTCAACTTGACTCCTGTGCTCGGACCATTAGTTCTTGTGAGGCTGTGTTGCTGTTTATAAACTACAGGTTCAAAATCATTTTTGTGGTATGTGTGATGGTTGGTTGTTTGTAAATTCTTGCAATAAACCTTCCATAAGGATGAAGCAGTTATAACCTCTTTCCCTTGAGATAAATAAAACTGTACAGTGATACAGTGAATGTTAGAAATGGGGTTTCTGGTTGGCTAGGGTATGCACCTCAGCCAGGCAGAACCTACCCACTCTAGTCAGGGCTAGGGAGTTACACGTCCAAGATAACCCCTGCTCACCCCCTTGGTAGCTAGGCACGAGCAGTCAGGCCTATCCCAGAGGCAATGTGTAAAGCGTTTGCACAACACACACAACACACGTGACGCAAAATGTACACCACAAAGTAAACACAACACTGAGCTATGTAAAAATAATCTGTATTCCACCAAACATAATTACACCAACATTACATGTAAGTAATACCCTGCTACCTTAGCAGTTGTCAGAATGTTACACAAGTTACTAATACTCTGCAAGAATATGCAGTTGGCACATTAGCACACGTAAGTACTCAGGATTCTGCAACATAAGCAGTAGTCAGGAATTATAGTAAAAGATATATGCACTTGTCATGAACAATTCCTAAATACCTATAAAAGGAACATTAGAGAATATATCACAAGTCATACAAATACATATCAGCTAGACATGCCCATAAAAGGAACATTAGCACATATATGTAGGAACAGTAAACAGGTAGGAAATCTAAAGCAACCAAAAGTCTGTACTAGGCTCCTAGAGCCTAGATTCCCTAAAAAGTACTGCTTTCTGGTAGAGAGGCACTCCCAGTGCCTAAAAGATGAGCACAGGGGTCCCCGGCGCTCCTGTGCGCAAGCCAGGGACCACGCAGTGCTTTTGGTGGAGAGAGGGGCAATCAGCACCCTCTCCTCGTGAATGGGCCCCTCCGGGGGCCTACGTTCTTGGTGGGGGCGCCTGCCACCTCACACCCTGTCCGTGGGGTGGGGGCCGGGCGTGGCCCAGTGATAATTAAGTGGGCAAAAGGCGGGAAGGGACCTTCGTCGAGGTCTCCCTTCCCGATTGCAGCGGAAGAACAAACTGCCCAAAAACAGGAGCGTCCCGCTCCTTGCGCAGAGACCGGGGAAGGGGGCGCTCCCCACGCCTTCCCCGAGTCCCGCTTGGTGTGGAAGAAAACTCAGACCCCTCCTGGGGCCCGAGGGAAACACTCGCCTGCATCCAATGTGGTGCGCCAGTGAGGGAAGCTGCTCCCGAGCCGCCAGGAGGCTTCCTGCAGAACTGAAGGCGGCTGGTGACCCGGGGGCATTCCCAGAAGCGGGAGGTGCCTCAGGTGCACCGAGAGGATCACGCTTGCTCCAGTTCCTTTGTTTGTGTGCCCGGGGGCACTAAGATGAGCGAGGACCTCGCGCTAAGGGAAACTTCCAAAAGCCCGGCTGCTGCAGTGATTTTTGGGGTTCCAAATAAAGTGCTTTACACAACGCTAAGACCAAATCTGAAGCCTGGGCTGCGGTGGTGATTTTTGGCAAAAGCAGAGCTTTGGCAGCGCTAGAGAAAACGCGGTAGAGATTGTTTCAGGGGTCAGGGGCCACAGCACCCTGCCCATGGGAACAACAAAACAAGCAGGATTACAGGGCTGGTGGGCCCAGCTACAGGCCAGCACAAGGGGTGCAGATGGTGGCAGTTCTTCCTAGTGATCAGGCAGGTCACAGGTCACCACAACAGCAGCAGTCCAAGGTGGTTTCCTGGTGAGTCCATGCATCAGCGTTCTGTGTCCAGTTTCAAGTTCCAAGAGTGTTCAAATTGTGGGGGAAATTCCCCTGTACTTATACTAGGGTTACAGAGTGTTTTACAATGGTAGGGAAAGGAGGTTCCAGCCAGTTACAACTAGTTCTGGGAGTGCCCCCTCTCTCCTTTCAGCACAGGCTCCAAACATCAGTGGGGGGTTAACAACCCTATTGTGTGAGGCCAGGGCACAGTCTTTACAAATGCAGGTGTGCCCCTCCTCTCCCTTCTCTCAGCCCAGGAAGGCTTTACAATATGTAGATGCACCTCTGTGACACCTCCACCCTTCCTGTGTTCAGGCTGTCTGAGAAGTATGCACAAAGCCCCAACTGACAGTCTGCCCAGACGTGGATTGGAGACAAGCTGCAAAACCTCAAAGTCATAAGCACAGATAAATGCACACTTTCTAGAAGTGGCATTTCTGTGATAGTAATAAAAAATACACCTACACCAGTAAGCAGCATTTCTTACCACTATCACAACCATACCAAACATGCCTACGCTACCCCTCATAAATCAGACAATACCCCTTACACATAAGGCAGGGCATTTCCAATGCAATCCTATGAGTACGCAGCACTCACAGCAGTGAGACACCAAGTTAGGCTGTTTGTCACTACCAGGACAGGCCACGCAACATGGCACATGTCCTGCCTTCTACATACATGGCACCCTGCCCAAAGGGCTAGCTAGGGCATACCTAAGGGGTGACTTACATGTAGTAAAAGGGGAGTTCTGGGCCTGGCAAGTAAATTTAGATGCCAGGTCCCTGTGGCAGAAAACTGCGCACACAGGCTCTGCGCTAGCAGGCCTTAGATAAGTTTGACAGGCTACTTCAGTGGGTGGCGCAAGCAGTGCTGCAGGCCCACTATTAGCATTTAATTTACAGGCCATGGTTATAGGGATACCACTTTACAAGGTAAATTAAATATACCAATCAGGTATAATCCAATCATACTAAATTATTAAGAGAGAAGACATGCACTTTAGCACTGGCTAACAGTGAAAAAAAAGTGCTCAGAGTCAAAACGTCAGCCAACAAAGGTCAGAAAAATAAGGAGGCAAAAAGCAAAAAGTCCGGGGAATGACCCTGTAAAAGGGCCAGGTCCAGCAGTGAAGTTTTGATAAGTAGTTGTTTGTTCAAACATGGGCAAAGAGGAAGACCTTAGATAAGTTTTTTAGTCACATGTCAAAATGTATTATACCTTTTAAGGTCCAAGAAAAATGTAGCCCTGAGGAATTAGAAGCCATACAACTCTGCAAAACCTGTGGTGGTTGTTGGTTATATTTAAAAAAAAAAAAAATCCTTCTCAAGTCATGTCACAGTAATTGAGATTCAATCATCTGTTTTCTTTAGATGAAGATGTCTCGATTAGGACATTTGTAAAGATTTGTGTATAAAATTAGTTTGTAAAAAAACTGTGTTTATTTAACACTTTGATATTGTAATAAGCTCTCTTGACTCCCCCCAAGAATAATCATTTTTTGGGGTTGTTTACAGAAAAAATATGGACTACATTTAGATTGTGCTTTTTGTTTTGGAGAAACACAACCAGGAGGGTTCAGTCTAAGCAGGAACGGGATGAGCACTAGTTGTCCACTTTGTAGTTTTCCACCACAATGCCCAGTATGTTAATTATTGATATTTTGGCTATAATATGTTTGTTGCAGAATATTTTGGATACAATATTCCTGTACAACACCACAGGCAAACGATGACCCTCCAATCCTGCCTGAAGAATCAAGGATTCTAAGGTCCTACCAAATTAAATACTGTGGTTCACGACCTGGCTGCACTAAGACATAGACCCAGGCTTACTTCTTCGCAGTTCCTTAGTTGATGAACGTAAATACTTGTTCTACTTCCTGCACATATAGCCTCCTCCACCAATGCTGAATCATACTGCTCAATTACCTCCTTTATCACCAACTGCCTGAAACAACATCAATAGATTTATCACCTCTATTGTTAAGCCTGACCTTCCTCATCAACAGCACTTACCTTCATCATGTTAGTACTGAAACCAGACAAATTCACCACCAGGTCTACTCCATCAGCCTAGCATCTCTAATCACTTAGCCAAATACATCCACAATTGGATCCTCATCAAACGTGGGTTATTAAAGGGTTAGAAACCATACTCTTTTCCATGAAGTGATCACTGCCCATTCCTGCTTATCATCACAATTTCATTCTACTAGAAAGAGTGAAACATTATTTTAATTGATGCACTCATGCCTGAAGAAACATGTCTTTTCCATCCCTGGGGGAGACACTTCAACATAGCTTTCTAGTGCCAGGACACTCACATGCACAACCACCACCACAGGCCTTAAGGAAGGGATGATTTTTTAACTGCAACTCCAATCAAGGACTTCATCTCATAAAGGAAATGAAGATCTGCCAAGATCTTCAACTAAGAGCCCGCTCTCCACTGAAGTCTTGAAAAAGAATTCTGAACATAGATTAGGAAACAGAGCAGACTTACTTTGCAGACAGTACTTCTATTGCCACATGTGAGTCTTCTGGGCCCAATAAAGAAAGCAGAGAAAGGCATTTATTCCTATAACATCAATGATAATGCTTTCTAGGGACTTATCAGAGTCATATCATATTCGGTCAGAAATGGTCCTCTCTCCTAAAGTCATTGCTAGCGAACCATTTTGAATAAGCGGTAAAGGCCCTGAAACTCTACAATACTGACATTTCATTAGCTCTTCATCCTTACTACCTAGCCTCTCTTTCACCCATAGAAAACTTTGGGATTTACAAGATTTCATCACTCACACTAAAAGTTGTGGTTACTGATATACTTTCCCAGCCACTCATTTAAAGTAATCCCTACATTGAATTACTTATGTGGCTCACATAGAACTACTCGTATGGCATCAGAAAATATGCCAGTTGGCTATGAATGAAGTTATATCAATGTCAGAATGAGAAATAACTAATTGATGTGAACATGAGCCTTAGATTTTACAACCAGTGAACATATACCAGGAGAAGCAAATAAAGGGACACAAAACGTTGTGGACTTACACTATACATTGCAGCATTTAACATAAATTAATAATACTCATTGTGCTTTCAAGTGATATGTACTAAGCATGTCAGTTTGTATATGACAAAGGATTAAGACTGAGAATACCGTGTCTTTATTATCCACTTTCATTCCTAAATGCTATCATGTGTAACATTATCTGTGTTTAGGTTGTCTTAATTTATGCATAGCTATGTAGTTTATTTTAGATACTTTGATATAGTATGGCCCTCACTCTCAGGAACAGTAGAGGTCTTTACAAAAACTTTTTTGTGTAAATGTAGAACTAAAAAATCAAGTGCCAGGCATGGATCAGTATACCACTTGGGATGCAGCTGAGACTGTGATGTGGTATGGGAACATGGGACTTGAGACAATTATTTAGATTTTTTAGAATTCACATCTATATAGCTTTACGCTTATTTACACTTTCAGACAAAGGGAGTTTACGTAATTTTCCCAGAACCACATATCTTTTGTGTGATGTGCTGAAGCTGGTATTATAAATCATGTTTGCATATTAGTAACTTTGCCAATACACTACATCTGATACCTCATGCAACCTTAGAGGCAGGAATCATAAAAACACTTCAATTTCCGAATAAGCCTGTGTAGGCCCTGTAATGCATCAATAAAAGCTATGTCTACTAATAACTATCCACCTTACATATCCGACAGTGAGAAATAATGCACATACTTTTCTTTAAGGAGGCTATTTAACCCTCATCGCAATGTAGACCCTCCTTTGCTACTTGTGGACCACAAGATTATCAAGGAGTGCTGCAAACATCTGACAAACATTTTGTGGAATTTGGGGTAGAACTTTTTGCTTTGCTGTCCTACCATTGTTTTCCAAAACAGCCATGAAGCATAATATTACAAACCAAAATGTAAAAACATGCTCCTAGCCAACACAAGTAAAAAGAATGGTAGGACTTAAGTATCTGTTAACGCAGAGAAACCCTAGTTATATTTTAATCAACAAGGATTTCTCACCCCAGGCCGATGAGCCAAATCAAATCTTTTTTAGAGAAAATGTAATTCGAAATATGTCACAGACCTCACATATATCATATGATAATCAATTCAACTTCAATAACCACACCAGTTTACTAAGACGTTAATCATTTATTTCCCTATATCAACAACGCTAAGGTCACAAAAATAATTCTCAAACACAAATGACACATAAAAAGAGACAATAATGGCTGATTCGAACGCCAGATATTTCTTAGCTTAATCAATGCGGAAAGACAAATTATCTCAATGTTATTACACAAAACCATACCAAAAAAATCTGAGCAAGAGAAATTGAATACATCTCTTAACGATAAGACAAAGTATCAATAACTATTCATGAGTATGAGAATATCGCCTCACTAACCATTAATTGGCATCAACATGTTGGGCTTCATGTAAACGTTTTAGTAACACAAATTTAGAAAACATCTAACTATGGCGCTATCAAAAAACATAAGCAGCAGTAAATAAATATTTGCAGCTGGTAGCTGAAAAACAAAAGACAAATAACAATTCACAGCTCATACATTTACCAAAATCACTTTGGTACTCTGCAACAACGTCTACTTCGTCAGTGGGACAGCAACATCAGGCACCAAAATCAGGACACAAACAGGTAACATCAGGAATAAGAATAGGGGTGATGGTTTAGAATTTGGACTGTAAGATACACTAAACCATCTAAGCATGAGTTCAGTATTGAACAGATATAAACTAATAAAGTACCAGAATGTTAATAGACTTTCTGGAAACAAGGAATGTCAAAGTGACAGATCATAAAGTTAGTCTCTGAAACTCAGGATACACATCAGATCATGAACAGAGAATGAATGACAAACAATTGTGACTGAACATTAAATTAAACTTGTAAAATGAAAATGATTGGATAAAGTATGAGGTGAGAAAGTTATGACCAATCAGAACATTGACTGATACCTAAATTATACAATTTGTTTTCTCTCAGGTCGTCTATTTGTTGTTATTTCATTGACAAAATCTATACTAATACATTTGTGTCTTTTATTTCCTGTTCTCCAGATTCATCTGTGGATCCTTTGTTGGACTGCAAAACCCCCAACTGGGACCATGGCAGACAGACCTGTACTGAAAGGGGACCTTGAGCACTTCAAAACCACTCTTTAAAGTCTCCCCCACTTCAATGGCATTTTTGGGTACATAAACTGGGTCCCTGACCCCACGACATCAGACACAGACTTAATTTCTTCAAGAAACTCCTTGTACGCCAAAAATCAATGCACAGCTTGCTGAAAACGACCCACAGCCTGCCTTGCTATGAAAAATTTGCTGCACAGCCAAACTGGAAAAATGTAGCCCAACTTCCCAAGTGAAGATTTGATGCAGTGCCTGCCTTGTGACCAGAAATGCGATGTGCAGCCCTATCGGATCGGCGCACAGCCGAACTGGAATGACGCAGTCCAACTTCCTGAGTGAAGAATTGACAGCACCTGCCGTGCAACAGAAAATTCAACACATCGCCTTATCGGATCAACACAATGCCTGTGACTTCGTCCTGCATGCCCAGGATTTCAATGCACTGTTCCTGGGTGTCAAAAAGTTCCCTGCATTGCAGTGAGGAACCCTATTTTCCACGCATCTCCTCCTCTGGGTGTGTTATTTTATACGCAAACCAGGTACTTTGTGCAAACAGGAGACAAGTGTTGATTCCTACGATTTAAAACTCTTTTTAACTGATATCTCAACGTGTGCTTATTGAATCCTTATCGTTTTGAACTTAATTTAACCAGATAAATATCATATCTTTTTTAAACCTGTGTGGTGTATTTTTGTGGTGTTTTCACTGAGTTACTATATGATTTATGGCACAAATACTTTACAAATTGCCATCTAAGTTAAGCCTGGCTGCTCAGTGCCAAGCTACCATAGGGTGGGCACAGAATACTTTGGATTGTGTGTGACTTACCCTGACTAGGATTGTAGTCCCTATTTGGATAAAGGTGAAGACGTCTGCCAACTAGAGACCCCATTTCTAACAATAGTCAAGTGGCACAATGATTCCATTGCAGAGTGATGAGTGTACAAGAGATAAGAATAACAGTTAAGAGGGCCCAATTTCCCGCATAAAATGTTAAAGCCAATTAGCAGTGATTTGTTATATGCTATCTGTAGCTAGAAGATACGTTGATGTTTGTACCTCAAAGGAAAACTGACATCTTTATTGTAAACACTCAAACCCGCTTTTTTAATGAGAGCACTTGTGACAGCTTAAATTGTACCCGTTTCCCAAACTGGTAAATTATCTTACATGATTAGACTGAAAAATGTTGTTTAGATCTAGCATTTGGTGCTTTTCAAACAATCGTTTACCCTTGCACATAATGTTTTTCAAAATATTCCACTTGCTTGTATTTTGCTTTTTGGCATATTCCAATGCTGCTTGCCTTATTTCAAGCACCTTTGCCTTTTCTGTAGTAATTGTGCTAGACATTTCTTAACTGTTTGAATTATACTGCACAATGTCATAACACTTCATGAGATTGCCTAGCTACAAACTCCATGAGTGAGTGAGTGTGGGTACAGGAAATGCTGGTTCATTTTTTTATGCAACTAAATAAAACATGTTTGAGGGGATTCCTCTTTAGTACCCTTCCTACATCCTTATCGGTTCTTCTTTAACTTGGACAGCAAAGTCCTTACATCCACCAACCTGAGCTTAAACTGTAAACGGTGGTGATAGGTGTTAGAAATGGGCTCTTTTGTTGACAGTCAGGTTACCCCCTGTTCAAGCAAGGACCCTCACTCTAGTCAGGGTAAAAGAGAATCACCCTCAGCTAACCCCCTGCTTACCCCCTTTGTAGCTTGGCAGAGCAGCAGGCTTAACTTCAGAGGGCTAGGTGTAAAGTATTTGTACCAACACACACAGTAACATAATGAAAACACTACAAACTGACACAACACCAGCTTAGAAAAATAGGAAATATTTATCTAAACAAAACAAGACCAAAATGACAAAAATCCGACATAAAACAAGTCAAGTTATGAATTTTTAAAGATTAAACTCAAAAATAGCGCTTAGAAACACAAAATGCTTCGATGAGGTGTTAACACAACGTCGTGATGGAGTCGTTCCCAATAAGCTGACACCAGTGGCGCCGCACACGGAGTCGTGTAGACCCCCAAGTACAGTACCTTTGGTGAAGAGTGAAAACAAGTCGATGCGTGAAGTCGGGAATTGCTGCGTCTGTGTGAAACGTTGAATCCGTGCACTTCGAGCGGCGTCGGTCACAACGTGGTGCGGCAGCTTCCATGGAGTCGCAGACTTCAGCGGGGCTGCAGCGGTGTCGGGCCTGCGAAGGTCAGCGCATTCCAGCAAAGATCACGGAGTCAGTTGCAGGCGGCGTTACCGGTTCAGCAGCGGCGTTGGTCCGAAGTTGTCCAAAGTTGATTTCCTTGGATTTCCACCAGAAAGGCACCACTTGTCAGAGCAGGAGTCTCTCCAGAGACTCCAGGTGCTGGCAGAGAGAAGTCTTTGCTGTCCCTGAGACTTCAAACAACAGAAGGCAAGCTCTAAATCAATCCCTTGGAGATTTCTTCACAAGATGGAAGGCACACAAAGTCCAGTCTTTGCCCTCTTATTCTGGTAGAAGCAGCAACTGCAGGATAGCTCAACAAAGCACAGTCACAGGCAGGGCAGCACTTCTCCTCAGCTCTTGAGCTCTTCTCCAGGCAGAAGTTCCTCTTGATGTCTCAAAGTGATCTAAAGTCTGTGGTTTTGGGTGCCCTTCTTATACCCAATTTCTCCTTTGAAGTAGGCCTACTTCAAAGTAAAGTCTCTTTTGAATGTGAAATCCTGCCTTTCCCAGGCCAGGCCCCAGACACTCACCAGGGGGTCAGAGACGGCATTGTGTGAGGACAGGCACAGCCCTTTCAGGTGTAAGTGACCACTCCTCCCCTCCCTCTTAGCACAGATGGCTCATCAGGAAATGCAGACTACACCCCAGCTCCTTTTGTGTCACTGTCTAGTGTGAGGTGCAACCATCCCAACTGTCAAACTGACCCAGACAGGGAATCCACAAACAGGCAGAGTCACAGAAATGGTATAAGCAAGAAAATGCTCACTTTCTAAAAGTGGCGTTTTCAAACAATCTTAGAATCAACTTTACTAAAAGATGTATTTTTAAATTGTGAGCTCAGAGAGCCCAAACTCCACATGTCCATCTGCTCCCAAAGGGAATCTACACTTTAATCGTATTTAAAGGTAGCCCCCATGTTAACCTATGAGAGGAACAGGCCTTGCACCAGTGAAAAATGAATTTAGCAATATTTCACTGTCAGGACATATAAAACACATTACTATATGTCCTACCTTAACCATACACTGCACCCTGCAATTGGGGCTACCTAGGGCCTACCTTAGGGGTGCCTTACATGTAAGAAAAGGGAAGGTTTAGGTCTGGCAAGTGGGTACACTTGCCAAGTTGAATTTACAGTTAAAAGTACACACACAGACACTACAATGGCAGGTCTGAGACATGATTACAGAGGTACTTAAGTGGGTGGCACAACCAGTGCTGCAGGCCCACTAGTAGCATTTGATAAACAGGTCCTGGCACCTCTAGTGCATACTACTAGGGACTTACTAGTAAATCAAATATGCCATTCATGAATAAACCAATCAACATTACAATTTACACAGAGCATATGTACGTTAGCACTGGTTAGCAGTGGTAAAGTGCTCAGAGTTCAAAAGCCAACAGCAACAGGTCAGAAAAAATAGGAGGCAGGAGGCAAAAAGATTGGGGAAGATCCTGCATAAGCAAAAAAGTCCAACAATAGGTAACCTTGAATTGCAGCATCTTTGGCTCTGAAATGGTCACTGTCACTCCCTGAAAAGACAGGCAGGCAATTTATTTCATGAACACTTCTTAAACTCAATCTGTTTTAGTGGATATTGTAATAAACCCCTTCCCATCTACAGACTCAACTAAGACACAGTTTGAAATTGCAACTTCCATTACTTATGGAGGAGTAAGTTCACTCTTCCATGGATTAGCACTGCATACAATCTCTGATCCAATCCTTCTGCCAAATGTTGAAAAGTACTTTAACTGTGCTCAGTGCTTTGTTTGCAGTGAAAGGTTTTGGATATGAAAACCGTCAAGGATCAACAGACCCGATGTTTCAAAGACTTCTCCATCACATACAGGTGCAAGCCAAACCCAGTACTCCAACGACTTTACCAACAACAATTGCTCCCTCTGTGCTCCATAGTCATGAAAGAAAATGAAATAAAACAGAACAACTTATGGCTTCACATTGCTGTAAACTCTCTGAGGAATATGCAGAGAATGCATCACATCATCCAAGCCCAATACTATGCCTACATTGTAAATGAAGCTGTCAACAGAATCCCAGTGCTCTTCCAGGCATTCAAGCACACCATCAAGCTTTTATTTGACCCTCTATACCATGGGTACTCACAAACTTTTTCTCGGGGGCCAAAATTGCAGTATGGTTTGCGGCCGAGGGCCGCACTGAAGTGACAGCGGGGTGAGGGCGGGGCTTAGAGGGGGCGGGGCTTAGAGGGGGTACAACCACCCGCCCCCTTTTTCAAAACATTGTAACACACACAGCACCATCTGCACACAGCGCCATCAGCACTCACCCCTACCCCAGTAACACACACAGCGCCATCTGCTCTCACCCCTACCCCAGTAACACACACAGCGCCATCTGCACACAGCGCCATCAGCACTCACCCCTACCCCAGTAACACACACAGCGCCATCTGCACACAGCGCCATCTGCTCTCACCCCTACCCCAGTAACACACACACAGCGCACACACACAGCGCCATAAGCACTCACCCCTACCCCAGTAACACACACAGTGCCATCTGCACACAGCGCCATCTGCTCTCACCCCTACCCCAGTAACACACACAGCGCCATCTGCACACACCCCTACCCCAGTAACACACACACAGCGCACACACACAGCGCCATCTGCTCTCACCCCTACCCCAGTAACACACACAGCGCCATCTGCACACAGCGCCAACAGCTTGACACAAATGTCAGTCAGCACCTATGTTCCTTAACTAATGTTATGCTTAATTTATTAATTTCATGATTTGGAACTCCTAGGAGGTCCACATTAAAAACAAACGAAAAATAAGATCACAATGAGGAAAATCAATAACGGACGAGACAAGATACAATAAAATGTAAGAATTATTACAAAGTGCAACACTATTAAAACTTCAAATATTCACTAAAATGGTCAATATACATTTAAAAATGCTCTAAATAAGTTAAAAATCAGAAATCAAACCATTTCATTTGGGTTGTTATATAGCCACGTTACTCAAAGTACGGCTCGCGGGCCGCCAAGGCAGGTCCGTGGGGCCGCTGGCGGCCCGCGGGCCGTACTTTGAGTAACGTCGCTCTATACCATGCACCACAGACAAATGCAATGACATAATCCTTTTTTGCAATCCAGAAGATCAAACAGCACAACAATTCAGCAGAGTGTTTCAACTCAGACACCCTCTCTTCCATGCTGTATACACCTATGCCCCTACGTTCATCCATTAACCGCCTTTCTCTTGCAGACTTCACTTAAAGAAATTGTTCCACCTTCTTCCAATACAAGAAACACATTTGTCAGTTTGGAATTTCGCCTCGTTCAGCAAAAGCTCAAAAACATGACCTTTTTGGCAAAATATTTCTTCCAGACAACAGCCGCTCCCTCTAATACCATGAAGGCACTTATAAAAACAATTTTTACAAGGGCCAATAACCCCTGGTCCACAAATCTTGCCACAGCAAGGGAAAGCCTGCAACTTGCTGTAGAGAACTTGCACACAAATTGTATTAATTACACAAGTTTCAAATCCACAATAAAAAAAAAAATGATATCTCTGTTCAAGTGAATTGTTCATGTGAGGACATGGAAGCCCTTCAGGCAAAGGCACTACATGACTTCCTAACAACGCTGCAAACCAACCACACAGATAAACCTCACCTTCATCAGGCAGTAGGAAAACGTGTTCTACACCAAATTTTATTGGCAATACTAGTGCCACTTCAGTTGGAGAACTGAATCCATCATGGAGATCGCTTGAAACCATCACACACTGCAGACTATGCAACTTCAGAAGGGAATCTTTGGCACACATCTTTGCTGACCAGAATTATTACATGCCCACCAAACCCAACTGAGGCCAATATTTTTACAATAGGGCCCCTGCTCGGCCAAAGAGGCTATTCACCTATTATACACTTTGGAGACAGTGGTAGACATGGCCAAATTTGGGAAATGTATCTCTCTTGCATGCTCCTTGTTAAGGGAAAAAGTGGCCAACAGTTTCGGCAGCCCACTGTTTAACACTTCGCACTTATCAAGGGTTTTAAACAAAGTATCTTGAACTGTAACTCCTGCGTCTTTGCAGTAAAGATAGCAGCTCACACCTGCACTTTAGGAGCCGTGTCCCTTAGGATTATCCCACTTTTACATTGTATTCAACTAATTACAAGCAAGGGAACACAACCCTGAACCCTGTTGCCTATTGCAACATTGAGACCATAAGCCCTGAATTATTTAGTGCCTTGCTTTTTAATACACATTAGTATGTATCACTGACTGTAACAATTGCTGCTCGCTCTTTATTACCTGTGTTTTATGAACCTGTATATTTTTTAACAATTTTAACCAATCATGCACTTCAAATGCATTAATTTGTAATGATTTTACGTAATCACACAATAAAGCACATGGTCATTGTTTAAAGGCCATGGTAACAACTCTGAACAAAATGTGCAGAAATAACTTTCCCCATGTATTTTGGTAATTTTGCCCGATATGGTCACACAAGATGTGAACATTTGTTAGAGAATGCGTCACAAAGAGCAGTCTTAAAATGTTTTATAAAAATCACATCACCACCAAATGAAACCACAGCACATAGGGCCATATGTACAAACACTTTTTCCCATAGACACAGAATGGGGAAAAACCTTTGCTACATCTGGCCCATAGTTCCTTCTTTCTCTGCCGATGTGTTTATTGATCAGTTAATTAAAACCATTACAAGAAGACTCAGTGAATAATATTTGCATGAACAATGCCGTCATATTAAAATATCATTTTTTCTAAAAAATAATATTAAAAAAAAGACTTGTGCAATACTGTTAAGCTGCAGTTTGTGTTTGTCTCAGTTTTCATCAAGAGATACTTAGACTTCTGTTCCTTCATGCTCCATGCTGGCCCCCACTGACTGGGCTAGCTGCCTCCCCAGTGTTGCAACATATTTTGCACATCCAGCGAAGGCCCAGGCTGCAGAGTACTTTCTTTGCCCTAAAACGTGATCTGTTCGACGTTTACATAACACTGAAACCAATTAAGGAGAAACCCCGAAAACATTGTTACACAACTTCCCCTTCGTGGAAAAATGCAATTAGAAGGCACACCAGCACATGAGACCAAGTATCAGGTCACCAAACCATGCCATTGAACGTAACCTGGGGCAGGCGCACTTTCTCGGTAGATGAGCTCCGCGATGAATGAATGCTTTGACAGCCCTCGAAAGAGCCTCAGAAAGCCGACAATAGCTCGATCAAACATGGCGTCCTCGGTGTCACCTGATCCGCTGTCCTTTGATTTGGCCTCTGGTGAGGTATCACAGAGACCTGGACAAAGACAAACTGGATGCGGGGCAGCTGAAAGACGTTTTTTTCTCAATTGAATGGTAAGGTTAGTGGCATCTGCTTACTGAAAATAAAGCGCTACATCACCGGTAGCACACACTGAAATTACACACGGGTGACTCTGCCGTTCAACTAGCTTCGGTAAATGATATGATATGAAATTATTCCGAGTGACAACAATGTCGTGATACTTTTGGGAGCTACACATCACATTTGGGAGTAAAAAAAGTAAGATTGTTTTCTGTTTCCAGTGCTTGATCGAGAAACAAGTGAAGTGCTATGATTAGTAATTAGTAAAGTGAAAAACAGGCATTATTTACTTTGAGATCAAACCTCAATATTGAACTTAGAGAAACGTCACACAATGCGAGTGAAATGAGCGCGAAGGATTCACTGAAGGGCAATGACAACTAGTCAATTTCCGTGATGAATTACGAAAAACACCATCATTTCCTAATCGTTACATATGAAACGATCAGTCACATCTATCTCACCATCAGTGAACACTTCTTAGCTAAGCTTTGCAAAGACAATAGGCCTGGCTTTAATGTTCCAACACTTCGAAACTGCATTTGGGCATACCTGTATTTTTACTCGTTTCCTCATTAAATCTACGTCTATTGTCTTTGGCAAACAAAGGGGCAGGGCGGGAATAGAAAACATGAATAACACCAGTCCAGACTAAAACATTTTTTAAAAGCACGCTGTGGAGAACAACAAAAAAACTCCTTATAGAATACATTTGTGAAATACAGAATGTAATGTTTGATGCTCCTGTGAGCTATTTTTTGAGGGGAGTAGGAAATACTCTTCTCAGGGGAACCAGTGAATTAGTAACAATAGGTCATACATAGATGCCCTTTTGCTATGAGATGTAGTAAATTACATCAGAAGCAAACCCTTGAAAAGAACTCTAGCTTGTAAAAAGTGTCATATCTGCCTTGCTTTTGCAATCAGGCTTCTTTGATAATACAGTCCTAGAAAATAGTGATGACTAGTACATTTCACGTCAGGTTTTCTCACCCTACTGAGGAACTCACTAGCAGAAAGAGTAGGTGAAACTCACTGACTTCTACTACTTGTGATCCCTCTACCTTTAAGCACTCAGTACTAAGCATGCTCTGCTGCCAGTGAAACACGGTATCTGATGCTGGAAAAGTTACATAACTTATACTAATTTGGTTTTGCCCTGCAACTTATCTACTAACAATCCTGTATACAAGTCTTAAGACGAGATTTAGAATAAACTTAGACTTGCCCTCGCTCCACTCAAGAGGGTTGCAGTTGCACAGCTGTTTTTACCCATCAGTTACAGGGGTTGCAACTGCTGAATTTGGCATCTCCTGCTCTGCTCTTCATGTTTTGGGGTATCAGATGATACGATTTAAAGAAACATTATTGTTTCCCTTTACATATTTTAAATTGATATTCTTTAGTGACAAAAAACTTTTCTGCTTTAAGGGGGGAATCTAAAAGATTGAAGTCAAGTTTTACGGGTAGCATACACACTATCAAGGTAACACAAACATGTGGGCTATACTTATTAAATAGGATCGGGCTTGGCATAAACTGGTGAAACCAGTGAGATTTTAAGGATATCCACAACAAATATGCCTGAAGCAAATTTCCATTCTAGTATTTTTAGTGGGCATTTATTGCAGATTTATGGTCATTGTAAACAATCTTTACTGTGCCGTGATTTTTACAGCTCAGCCCTTTTGCAACAGCCAGGAAGCTATGGGCCATAACATAAGCAAGGAAAAATCTCCTCTATCTGTGCACCTGTTGGGTAGCAAAAGACAGCAACAATCTAAGAGTGGTAGACACCAGTACCGTAGCAGCTACTATAAGAGTGATAGCTGTGCTGTCAAATAAAACGTGATAGTCTAGTGTAATAAATTGGGGTTTTAATTGGGGGAGTAGTTTGAAAACTCTTCTGGAGCAACAATCACAATCCTTGTCAGGGTGAACCATAAAAAGTAATACAGTGACAACACAACACAATACAAATGCCAAACCAATTTAATAACATAGAGGAAATTCCCATCAATAAAATGAGACCAGAATTATATAAATCCAATCAGTAGAACTGGAGATATGCACTTTTAAATGTTTAGGTAAAAATTGCACCAAGAAGCAGAAAGTGCAAACTGTGGGTATATGGTCACTCTAAACTGGGATAAAGTCACAAGTTCAGGCCAACTGCGATGGGTAAATTGATCTCAGCTACTGGTAATCACTCAGGCCACATCACAGTCTGTTGTTATTTTGCACAAAATGCCACCTAAGTTTGGACTCAGCTATATGCATATCATTGTTGGCCCTGCTCCACTGGGAACAGTCCAGCTCGAACTGACAAGCCAGGTCCTCCTCTAACCAGAACATAAGCAACACAGGATGGGTTTCACCCTTGTTATGGGCTCATCTCCCAGTTATCCCTTACTTCCACGGTCACAGCGTGCAGGGGACCCATGTGTGGGCATACCCCTCCCACCTATGGTGACATATTAAAGTATATGAAAAGGATGGATGGAATGCTTGAATTAATCTCAGCCACTGGTCCACATCCCAGTCATCGTTATTTTGCACAACATGCCGTCCAAGTTTGGAGCAGAGTCAAGGATGGTTTGCATATGTGTGGGTTCAAACTGAGGTGGCACTGTAGGTGAGAAAAAATAGATTGGGATATGGCCCGAGCAACTGTCAGTGGCTGAGATTAATTAAATAATTTCAACCATCAGCATTTCGTTGTTGCAGTAGCCACCCTATGTGCAATGGGAATGCCCAGATGGGGGTTCTGTGCTCATGGGACTGATGAGCCCATAAGAAAGGCAAAACTGGCTTGGCAGTTCAGGCTGGACTGTTTCCATTGGAGCAGGGTCAAGACTGATTTACATATGAATGGTTCAAAACTGAGGTGGCATGGCATGGCGGGTGAAAAATGATGGAATGAGATGTGGCTCCGAACAACTACCAGTGGCTGAGATTAATTCAAGCATTCCATCCAACACCTTCTGTTGTTGCAACTTTCTAAAAAGGGAATTTTAAAAATTGTAATCTTAAATCCAACTTTACCATTAAAGAGGATTTTAAATTACAATTAATTAGAGTCCAAAGAGGATATTTCTACCTGTTCCCAATCAAATGTTAGCACTTATTAAATGTAATAATCATGTAATCCTATGGGAGAGGTAGGCCTTACAGTAGTAAAAAAATGAATTTAGGAGTTTTTCATTACTAGGACATGTGAAACTTAAAAACACATCCTATTTTTTAATTACAATGCACCCTGCCCTATGGGCTGTTTAGTGCCTACTTTATGGGTGGCATACAGGTATTAAAAGAAAGGTTTCGGCCTAGTAAAAGGTTTATTTTGCCAAGCTGAATTAGCAGTTTCAAACTGCACACAGGACATGTTTTAAAGGGCCACTTAAATGTGTGGCATAACATGTGTGGCAAGCACACTAGCAGCATTTAATTTACAGGCCGTGGGTATATGCAGCACCACTGTACTAAGGACTTGTAAGTAAATGAAATGTGCCATTTTTGTGTAAGCCAATTTTACCATGCTTTATGGAAGAGCACAAGCACTTTAGCATTGGTTAGCAGTGGCAAAGTGCACAGAACTCAAAAAGCCGACAACATAAGGTTTAGAAAACAGGAGGGGTAAAGGCAAAAGGTTTGGGGATGACTCTGCAGAGAGGGTCAAGTCCAACACCAAGATTTTTCTTTCCAATATTTTGGACATGTCAGTTTACAGAACTATCTCACTAATAGAAATAGAAAAACAACTTCAAATTTTGAGTCTACGGCCTACAAATTCACTATATGGTTTAAAACTGTTTTATACATAAACACTAGAGACCTAGGTTGTATTCATATGAACAACTTCAGATTTATTATTCTTTGTAATCTCTCTTCTATTTGCCCTTTGAAAAGGAAACTTGTCATATGCAGACAAGTCCGATCTTGCCTACATAACAGATCCTGGATTGTGGATTGTTTTCTAAGAATCAACTGCAGCTCTGTCATTTCCTTTAATTAGAAGCATCAGTAATTGCACAGTTATTCTTTCCTTCCTATAAATAGACAACATACAATAAATGTGTCCTGATGAAATCAACATATGCTCTAAGTAAATGTGGCCAAATGCAGCAACAAAATAATGCAAATCATATATATTCCTTTGTAGCTTTATCTTTAAATGAAATGGACGTAAATGGTGTGGTTTTTCTTTACAAGATCATCTATATATAAAAGTACATACCTTGACTATATTTGCCTCACGACTGACTGGACATTTGACAGTTACAAGGGAAAGCACACAGAAGTCATTTTATGTCTGCAAACAGATGTGAAAATGGGGATCTTGTGTAAGAAACATTTGAAAAGTCCCAGTTTTCACCAGTTGTCTGACCCTCATGTAACACACATAACGCTTGTAATTCTGGTTAAGAATACACTCCTACATGAGGAAAAAATAACTTGCTAACATCTAATCAGGCCTACTGTAAAATAAAGTGACATGCATCAGGCACACATTCGAACACTTCCCTGTGGGAATGGAGGATGCTGTGGAATCACCAGAGGCATACCTCACCTTAACACAAGACTTAGAGCTTGATGTACGAATCTATTTTGCAGTTGCAAACACTCATATACTCAAATAAATCAATTTTAGGTGACTGTAAATCTTTAACTTCTCCAAACATGGGTTTTTGAATGGTTACCAATCCATCATTTGGAAAGAGTGTTATGTGGCTGTGCCTTCCAAATGACAAATCTGTAACATATTTAGAAAGGGTTCTGTTAGACCTGGTGCCATTGGCATGGTTTTCCCCCTAACTTTTTGTCTTCAACCCTCCTGTTTGAGTGACTTTGTTTTTGCTGGCCTTAGGACTCTGCACACTTTACTGCTGCTAGCCAGTGCTAGGGTGCTTATGCTCTCTCCCTAAAACATGGCAGAACTGGCATATACCCAATTGGCATATTTAACTTACTAGTAAATCCCTAGTAAAGTAGCACTACTAATGCCCAGGTCATGTCTATTAAATGCACCACTGATTGTGCCACTCACTTAAGTAGCCCTTTAAACTTGTCTCAGGTCTCCATTGCAGCCTCCGTGTGCAGTTTTGAAAATGCCATTTCAACCTGGCAAAATAAACCTTTTGCTAGGCCAAACCATACTTTTTAATGCATGTGAGTCACCCAGCCCAGAGGGCAGTAAGCTCTGGACAGACCAGAAGGCAGGATGCAGTATATTGAAAAATGTGAAGTTTTACTTTGTAGTTTTATATGTCCTGGTAGTGAAAAACTCTCATATTTGTTTTCCACTACTGCAAGAACTACCTGTCTCATAGGATAACATTGGAGTTACATTGTTACATTTAATAATTGCAATTTCCAAATGGTAACAGGGAACCAGTTCACATTGCTGACTATCGAATTGTAATGAAAAACCCTCTCTTATGGTATAGTCAGGTTTTAAATTACATTTTTGAAAATGTCACTTTTAGAAAGTTGATATTTCCCGGCCTTAGCTATTTAGTGCCTGCAGACTGTCTCTGGGTCACATGACTGGCTGGGTGCAGCTGAAAGTTGGGCTTTGTGTATTGCCCCTAGACAGCCATACACAATAGAGAGCTTAGGTGGGCCTACATGGGCCTTTACTGGATGAGAGGGCATAGCTGGGCACATCCCTTGAATCCTGACATCATCGCGCCCCAACTCTGCAAGATCATCAACGCCTCCTTCGAAACAGGCACCTTCCCAGAAAGCTGGAAGCACGCAGACATCAACGCCCTTCTCAAGAAACCAAAAGCCGACCCCAAGGACCTCAAGAATTTCCGCCCCATCTCCCTCCTCCCCTACCCAGCTAAAGTTGCAGAAAAGATCGTCAACCTTCAGCTGACACGCCACATCGAAGACAACAACGTCCTCGACTCCTCACAAACCGGATTTAGACGCAACCACAGCACCGAGACCGCCCTCATCGCCGCAACAGATGACATCAGACGCCAACTCGACCGCGGCGAGACCTCCGCTCTTATTCTCCTAGACCTCTCCGCGGCCTTCGACACAGTCTGCCACCACACCCTACTGTCACGCCTCCAAGAAGCCGGAATCCAGGAAAAAGCCCTAGCCTGGACCTCATCCTTCCTCTCCGGCAGAACACAGACCGTACGCCTCCCACCCTTCCGATCAGAAGCCAACAACATCATCTGCGGCGTCCCCCAGGGCCCCTCCCTGAGCCCTACGCTGTTCAACATTTACATGGCCCCCCTCACAAGTGGCCCTCCGTTAAGACCTCAACATCATCACCTACTCCGACGACACCCAGCTCATCCTCTCCCTCACCAACGACCCTGTCACCGCCAAAGCCAACCTCCACGAGGGAATGAAAGCAGTTGCCGACTGGATGAGAAATAGCCACCTGAAGGTCAACACCGACAAGACAGAAATCCTCATCCTCGGAACATCCCCCTCCGCCTGGAACGACTCGTGGTGGCCCACCACCCTCAGAACCCCCCGACGCCCACCGACCAGGCCCGCAACTTGGGATTCATCCTCAACTCCACACTCTCCATGAACAGACAAGTCAGCGCCGTCACCTCCTCCTGCTACAACACCCTCCGCAGGATCTACAAGTGGATCCCGACCGACACCAGGAAGACAGTGACCCACGCCCTCGTCAGCAGCAGTCTGGACTACGGCAACGCACTCTATGCAGGAATCCCAGCGAAACACCTACAGCGACTCCAACGCATCCAAAACGCCTCAGCCCGACTCATCACCAACGCACCCCGCCACAGCCACATCACCCCTCACCTCAAAGGACTCCACTGGCTCCCGTCAACAAAAGGGTCACCTTCAAGCTCCTCACCCACGCACACAAAGCACTCCACAACGCCGGCCCCTCCTACCTTAACGACAGACTCAACTTCTACACCCAGACCCGCCATCTACGATCCGCGAGCCTCGCCCTCGCCACCGTCCCCCGCATCCAACGAGCCTCCTCCGGCAGCAGATCCTTCACCTACCTCGCCGCCAAGACCTGGAACACGCTCCCTACCTACCTCCGACAAACTCAAGACCTACTCGCCTTCAGAAGACTCCTCAAGACCTGGCTCTTCGAGCAGTAGCAGCCCTCCTCCTTCCCCCAGCGCCTTGGAACCCTAACGGGTAAGTAGCGCACTCTATAAATTTCTGTGATTGATTGATTTATACAGTTAGTCTGGAGCCAGGTCAGGGGAGGCAGGTAACCTGTGCACTTTAAAGGGAAAACCTTTAGAAGCTTCTCCCACTTCAAATACCAAACACTAACCTCAAACACCAACTCCTTAATACACATCTGGATCTGCGGAGACTGCCAGGAACAAAGATTTCAATGCTGCTGAAAGGACTGCTACTCTGCTGAATTGCTTCCCTGCTGGACTACTACCTTGCTGACTCCTTTCCTGCTAGATTGCTGCACTCCTGCCTGAGGTAGAGGAATTGAACCTGCACCTGAACCCAGGACTCACAGAGTGAGTCCAAGGGTTAGTCTGCTGCCTCCTGTTCAGAGCCAGAGGGACATAATAGGCTCCCCACCACCTGAACAAGTACTCAGATCCAGCTTGAATAAGCCCCTGACCCCCATGATGTGTCGCTCAGATACGGGATACTTGGTTTGACCTCAGAGGAACTGAATAGAGTTTGTGTTGCGACTGCGAACGGGCCCATTAGTGCCAAAACGTTTTTGCTTGCACTGCGGTCAAAGTGAAGTTCCATCAAACCAACTCTTCGAGCTACGGCATCAACTGCTCGTGTGTAGTGCAATCGTGAAGTTCCAACCCAACCGTTTGGGATGACAACAGGATCTTCACACTACAGTGATGACTGGCTGTGATGCCAGGACTGTTCTTGGTGCTACATCGATGAGCATCCGTGACAGTTCCCTGCTCCTCACGGCCCCCTCCACTGGAAACAGAACTGTTTGCGCTGGAGTGACAGCAGTATTAACCTGGTCCCTGCACCTGAGCCGTTCAGCCTGAACTGGTGACTTCCACAGGGTCTCACATGATCAGATAGCTGCAACTAGCAGCTTGTGCTTTATGGTGCTGTTGTCACTTAATTCTTTAAAATTGCTCATCTCTGGTTCTACTGATTGGATTTTTGTCATTGTAGTCTTGGTTTATTTTTGGAATTGTGCTGTATTTGTTAATTGTGGGATTGTTATTCTGTTGTGTTTTCACTTTATTACTGTTTGGAGTGCTGCAAAAATACTTCACAAATTCCCTCTAAGTTAAGACTCACTACTCTGTGCCAAGGTACCAGAGGGCTGAGCACAGGTTAATTTGGGATTTCCTTGTGCCTCACCCTAACAAGGATTGTGGTTGCTACTTGAGTAGAGTTTCACCCCCTCAACCAGTAACACAGTTTCTCACATTGATAGCAGCAGTGGGATTAGGACTTGTGTTTGAGTAGTGCCATATAGTGATTTTGTGCTACACTGAAAATCCCAGAAAAATAATCTGAGAAGAATTCATGTTTCAAATTCACCTTGATTGACCTTTTTGTTTTTGTCTTTCCAAATTCACCATTATTCTACCTGATTGTTTGTGCCTGGGGTTCACCTACAAGAATAGAATTTGAGCTCCTCAGTCTGGAAATCTATAGTGTAGCGGAGCTCAAGGATTTGTTCAATGTGAATTGTTGTCCCCCAGTGGGAGCACTAGGAAGGCAAAGCTCTAAAAGGCTCTGAGGGCATTGCCAGAAGCCCACCAGTTCCCAGTCACAACAGATGACCAGGATGGAGAGTGTTAGACCTGTCAGCCTCGGGGTGGTCTTGCCCCAAACCTTTTGCCTTCCTCCTCCATTTCTGTTGACCTCGTTTGTGCCGGCCTTAGGACTATGCACACTTTACCACAGCTGTGTGAGCTAACGTTCCCTAAGTCAAATCTGTTAACCTCAGTTGGGCTGTTGGGCTGTTGGGCTGTTATGCAGTGAGGGCACTCAATCACAGTTCACATTCCTCTGAACAGAGTATTTGCCTATAGTAGCTGGTCAGGGCACTACACTGAGACATGAGAGAACATTATATTGTTATTAAGATCGTGCCCTAATATATCGGAGATTGTTTTACATACATTATCAGGATTTGTAATACAAACACTATGATTTAAAAATATCATTTGTTAGAAATGGGGTTTTTGGTTGGCAGTCAGGTTACCCTCTGTCCAAGCAAGAACCCTCACTCTAGTCAGGGTAAGTCACACACAATCCAAATTATCCTGTGCCCACCCTCTGGTAGCTTGGCACGAGCAGTCAGGCTTAATTTAGATGGCAATGTATAAAGTATTTGTGCAATAAATCATACAATAACATAATATAGCACCACAAAAATACACCACACAGTGTTTAGAAAAATATATAATATTTATCTGGGTATTTGCAGGTCAAAACGATCAAAGATGCAACATGAATTTGTAAAGATATCACTAAAAAGTGATATGAAGTGTCTTAAGTCTTTAAAAAGTAAACAAAGTCTCTTTTAAGCACAAAGTACCTGGTTTGGAGTGGAAAATCTCCGCAGAGGGCCGCAGGAGAGGAGATGCGTGGAAAAATGGTGTGTGCGTCAGTTACGCCCCTTCACACACAGACTTGCGTTGTTATGTTTCACACGGGGGGACAGGCGTCGTTCTACGGGAGGAAAAATGGTGTGTGCCTCGGTTGCGCCCCTTCACACACGGACTTGCGTAGTTATTTTTCACTCGGGGAAGACGTGTGTTGTTTTCCGGCATGCAGACCGTCTCCTTCTATTGATCGCGGGATTACCAGATGTCCCTGGGTCTGTGCGTGGATTCCTTGGCTTGTTATCCAGCTGCGCGTCGTTCCGGGAGGCTGTGTGTGGAATTTTTCTTTCTCACGGCAGGCGTCGCGTCGATTTCTCCTCTGGAAGTCGGGAGGCGTTGTCCATGCGCAGCCGTGTGTCAAAGTTCCGGTCGCACCGCAGCTGTCGCATCGAGCAGCGTCTTTCTGGATCGACGTGCAGGGAACAAGCTGTGCGTCAACATTTTTGGCGCACGAAGAGTCCAAATGAAAAAGATATGTCTTTTTGGTCCTGAGACTTCAGGGAACAGGAGAAAAGCTCTATCCAAGCCCTTTGAGAGCACTTTTACATCCAGACAAGAGTTCAGCAAGGCAGCAGGCCAACAGCAAGGCAGCAGTCCTTTGTAGAAAGCAGACAGGTGAGTCATTTGAGCAGCCAGGCAGTTCTTCTTGGCAGGATGTAGGTTCTGGTGCAGGTTTCTTCTCCAGCAAGTGTCTGATGAGGTAGGGCAGAGGCCCTGTTTTATACTAAAATGTGCCTTTGAAGTGGGGGAGACTTCAGAGAGTAGCTAAGAAATGCAGCAGGTCCCCTTTCAGTTCAATCCTGTCTGCCAGGGTCCCAGTAGGGGGTGTGGCATTCCGTTGTGTGAGGGCAGGCCCTCCACCCTCCCAGCACAGGAAGACCCATTCAAAATGCAGATGTATGCAAGTGAGGCTGAGTACCCTGTGTTTGGGGTGTGTCTGAGTGAATGCACAAGGAGCTGTCAACTAAACCTAGCCAGACATGGATTGTAAGGCACAGAAAGATTTAAGTGCAAAGAAATGCTCACTTTCTAAAAGTGGCATTTCTGGAATAGTAATATTAAATCCGACTTCACCAGTCAGCAGGATTTTGTATTACCATTCTGGCCATACTAAATATGACCTTCCTGCTTGTTGGACTTTTTTGCTTATGCAGGGTCATACCCAATCTTTTTGCCTCCTGCCTCCTATTTTTTTCTGACCTGTTGCTGTTGGCTTTTGAACTCTGAGCACTTTCCCACTGCTAACCAGTGCTAAAGTGCATATGCTCTCTCTGTAAAATGTGTACGTAATGGTTCTCCATGATTTGCATATTTGTTTTACTGTTGAGTCCCTAGTAAAGTGCACTAGAGGTGCCCAGGGCCTGTAAATCAAATGTTACTAGTGGGCCTGCAGCACTGGTTGTGCCACCCACACAAGTAACCCTGTAATCATGTCTCAGACCTGCCACTGCAGTGCCTGTAAGTGTATTTTTACACTGTAAATTCGACTTGGCAAGTGTACCCACTTGCCAGGCCTAAACCTTCCTTTTTCTTACATGTAAGGCACCCCTAAGGTAGGCCCTAGGTAGCCCCAAGGGCAGGGTGCAGTGTATGGATAAGGTAGGACATATAGTAATGTGGTTTATATCTCCTAACAGTGAAATACTGCCAACTTCATTTTTCACTGTTGCAAGGCCTGTCTCTCTCATAGGATAATATGGGGGCTACCTTTAAATATGATTAAAGTGTAGATTCCCCTAGAGAGTAGATGGACATGTGGAGTTTGGGGTCCCTGAACTCACAATTAAAAAATACATCTTTTAGTAAAGTTGATTTTAAGATTGTGCGTTTGAAAATGCCACTTTTAGAAAGTGAGCATTTTCTTGCTTAAACCATTCTGTGACTCTGCCTTGTTTGTGGATTCCCTGTCTGGGTCAGTTTGACAGTTGGGTTGTTTTTCACCTCGCACTAGACAGTGACACAAAGGGGGCTGGGGTGTAACCTGCATTTCCTGATTAGCCATCTCTGCTAGGAGGGAGGGGTGGAGTGGTCACTCTCATCTGAAAGGACTGTGCCTGCCTCTGACAATGCCAGCTCCAATCCCCTGGTGTGTGTCTGAGGCCTTGCCTGGGCAAGGCAGGATTTCACAAGTAGGTGTGAGTCCCCTTTGAAGAAAGATGACTTCAAAGACTAAAATGGGTATAAGAAGGGCACCCAAATCTACAGACTTTAGAAACACTTCTGGAACCAAGAGGAACCTCTGCCTGGAGATAGCTGAGGAAGAAGTGCTGCCCTGCCTGTGACTGTGCTTTGTGGAGCTTTCCTGCAGTGCTGCTTCTGCCAGAGTAAGAGGGCAAAAACTGGACTTTGTGTGTCTTCCATCTTGTGAAGAAATCTCCAAGGGCTTGAGTTAGAGCTTGCCTCCTGTTGTTTGAAGTCTCAGGGACAGCAAAGACTTCTCTCTGCCAGCACCTGGAGTCTCTGGAGAGACACCTGCTCTGACAAGTGGTGCCCTATGCAGTTCCTGGGCCCTTGAAAGGAAAGCTGGTGGAAATCCAAGGAAATCGACTTCGGACGACTTCGGACCGATGCCGCTGCTGAATCCGGTAACGCCGCCTGCACCAGACGCCGTGACCTTCGCTGGAACGCAACGCTCTTCGCAGGCCCGACGCCGCAGCAGCCCCGCTGAAGTCCGCGACTCCGTGGAAGTCGCCGCACCACGTCGTGACCGACGCCACTCGAAGTGCACGGATTCAACGTTTCGCACAGACGCCGCGATTCCCGACTTCGCGCATCGGCTTGTTTTCACACTCTTCACCAAAGGTACTGTACTTGGAGGTCTACACGACTCCGCGTCCGGCGCCACTGGTGTCGGCTTGTTGGGAACGACTCCGTCACGACGCCGTGTTAACATCTCATCGAAGCATTTTTGTTTCTAAGCACTATTTTTGAGTTTAATCTTTAAAAATTCATAACTTGACTTGTGTATGTTGGGTTTTTGTCGTTTTGGTCTTGTTTTGTTTAGATAAATATTCCCTATTTTTCTAAACCGGTGTTGTGTCATTTTTTAGTGTTTTCATTGAGTTACTGTGTGTGTTGGTACAAATACTTTACACCTAGAGCTCTGAAGTTAAGCCTACTGCTCTGCCAAGCTACCAAGGGGGTAAGCAGGGGTTAGCTGAGGGTGATTCTCTTTTACCCTGGCTAGAGTGAGGGTCCTTGCTTGAACAGGGGGTAACCTGACTGTCAACCAAAGACCCCATTTCTAACACTGCTCCTTTCAGATCAGCAGCTGCCACTTCAACAATGTATGAGGGCAGCCCCAGTGTTAGCCTATGAAGGGAGCAGGCCTCACAGTAGTGTAAAAACGATTTTAGGAGTTTTACACTACCAGGACATATAAACTACACAGGTACATGTCTTGCCTTTTACCCACACAGCATCCTGCTATAGGGGTTACCCAGGGCACACATTAGGGGTGACTTATATGTAGAAAAAGGGGGGTTTTAGGCTTGGCAAGTACTTTTAAATGCCAAATCGAAGTGGCAGTGAAACTGCACACACAGGCCCTGCAATGGTAGGCCTGAGACAAGGTTAAGGGGCTACTGAAGTGGGTGGCACAACCAGTGCTGCAGGTCCACTAGTAGCATTTAATCTACAGGCCCTAGGCACATATAGTGCACTCTACTAGGGTCTTACAAGTTAATTAAATAGCCAATCATGGATAAACCAATCAACAGTACAATTTACACAGAGAGCATATGCACTTTAGCACTGGTTAGCAGTGGTAAAGTGCCCGGAGTTCAAAAGCCAACAAGAACAGGTCAGAAAAAATAGGAGGAAGGAGGCAAAAGGTTTGGGGATGACCCTGTCAAAAAGCCAAGTCCAACATCATTCTAAACATTGGAATATTTATTCTTTATTTTTCCATGAATATCAGTAGCTGTAACTAGTAGCAATTTCTATGAAACAGGAACATTATTAAAATATCTTTAAGCTAGTTGCACCATAAAGATCCACATAACATAACAACATACCATCAAGAAGTGGTTTCAAATAGTTGCAGGTAGTGTCATTCCTTTTGTCACTACTTCTTTCACCAATAATGAAGGGTTTCTTTCCATCATAACTCTTTGTCCAATCTAGTGGAAGGCTCAGTACTCATAGAGGGCTATCACTTTCTCAACATCATGTTACATATATTACTTCCATATGCTTGTAAAACCAAAATCATTATGTGAACATGCATAAAACGGATTAGGTCCCAGCTACAATGCAGAATTTTTACAGGGCTACCTGTTTCAACTAGATATAAGAAATGTTTTAAAACCTCAAAAAGTTCAAGAGTAGCATATGTTGGTAATATATTAGGTATGGCTTCTTAATTGTGAAGGAATTTGCCTCTTGTTGATAAGATGTCTGTATATGGGGTTGAGTAACTGATAATACAGGCATTGTGTGTTTGTGTTTAGTAGCACAAGGGCTCACCTGTTGTATGCAGTTCTGCTTTTATCCCTATGCTGGTGATAGTATGGGACACTGTGTGTTCTGCCAAGATTTCTAATCCTGTATCTTGTTTCCAACAATAGGTGGGATAGTTAATGCACATAATATATTTCTATAAATACATATTTATAGGTATAAACAAAGATAAAGGTCTTAGGCAGAATAAAATATGGAAGTCAATATAAATGCCAGTACAATTCTGTTACAGCCATTTGAATATACATTAAGAGAGCAGAGCTGGGGCTCACGGTGCCACTAATTCTGAAATCAAGTCTGATTGTCGGAACGACCAAGACAATTGCAACTAGTCTGTACTGATATTCATTTTCATAGATATTGATTGTGGTGTTCTAAAACTTTGACTGTCTCAACAAACCTAGCCCTTACAGAGGTCCTCCTGTTGTTGACATACATAATAATAAGTACAACAATGGGAGTTATTTTCACACAATAGGCAAAGATTTTGGTTACCCGACAAATT
Source organism: Pleurodeles waltl (assembly GCF_031143425.1). NCBI lineage: Eukaryota > Metazoa > Chordata > Amphibia > Caudata > Salamandridae > Pleurodeles > Pleurodeles waltl. Next base: position 327,649,049 of record NC_090442.1, read on the forward strand.
TAAGGTACACAATTTGCATTGATTTGTTCGGCCATTTTAGAAGAGATAATACTTTGCTCTTCCAACTGTACCTTTCCATGTATTTGGAATTTGAACGCATGTCATGAACCTTGCTGTCACAGTCGGTCATGTATGAATGATTGTTATTGTTTTTAAGGCTAGATTGTAAAAGTCTGTCTCTTTGCACAACCACTGAAACTCTATGTGGTCACGATATAACCTACGGTATTTATCGGCGTATAACACGCACTTTTTCTCCCTGAAAATAGGGGGCAAATGATGTGTGCGTGTTATACGCCGATATAATGTTAAGGACCCATAGTACATACCGCATAGCGGCGCGAAGGATGCGTGTTATACGCCGGTGCGTGTTATACGCCGATAAATACGGGTATATTATTTATGAACACAAGGTAATGGGTTCGTTATATTATTGGAACCTCTCTGTTAAAGATGCCCATGGTATTTAATGAACTTGTGTAAAGAGCAATGGACCAATGATGCCTATGCTGCTGAGAACAAAATTATGCCCATGATGTGTTTAGCAATAAACAAAAATGGGAGCAATATTATGTCCATACTGTCAATCGAGTTTGCAGCTTAGCATGTCTTCCCAAACTTAGCACGAACATTTTTATTGTTGTGAAAGGAACTGCTTTTAGTAGCAATATCTCACGAGAAACAAACTATTGCGACACCCACTAAGTCTTAAGCATCATTTTGGATACTTGCCTATTTAAGGCAGCGACTCCTATCAATGCTCATTTGCTATGCACATGTTTGGGAGATCCAAAGCTGGTAGCAATTGCAGATTCACAGTGCTGGCCTTGTGGTCGCCGCCCAGAGTATTTCCTCAGAAATCAGCAAGTAGCACATGATTTAAAGACCAGGAGTTAAAACAATCCTTGCCCTTCAGAATCATGGTAAGAAGGAAGATCTACGGGGGAATTGTTCTCTCAAAAGCCTGGTTGTTTGCCGTGTTTGAGAGTACTAGTTTGAAAGATTCTCCCTCTGAGTAATCACCAGTTAACTCTTGTTATTTGGTTGTGTAGTAAGTGCCAAAACTGGTAAAGGGTGACTTTTAATGCAAGAATCAAGTTGTTGAGAAACAACAAATAGGCTACCTTCGTTCTCAGGATTCTGTGACCCCGCACTTGGAAGTAAACTGCTGATCTTAAATCACAGATATTGCTAGTTGTATTGACCTATCTATAAGAGGAAAGAAAGTGCACACAGATATTGGCGGTTAACTCTCTATCTTTTTCAGGTAAGAGATGCTCAGTCGAAGATTGTGTAATAAGATTAAGTTATAGAAAAACATGCCCAATATCATTACTGTTTCCCAGTAACATTAACAAAACGCAATCTCGTTCCAGATCTCCCTCCCAGCAATACACTCCCTAATTGCCTTTCCTGCATCTGTCCACTCCGAGCCTCTGGATTCTTGAACACAGATTCAGTGCTCCAGAAAGTGGGCATTTTGGGTATAACACTCGTGTGGACCCCTGAGTCTTAACAGAGTATATCTGATGGTTATTTTGTGGTAACGCCCTTACTCAATACCATAGGCTTGGATTGATTATGGTGGGAAGCCAATGTCAAAGTTGCAGGATTGCTTGGTTCACCGAACAAGTTTCATCAGATGTCATTTAATATGAAAATGTATGACAAATGCAGTAGGCCTAGCTCACATATTGTGACAAACATTTGGTAAAAATAATAGGCCTTTAATGGTGAATTATTATTGCACTTTGTTACAGGTTGTAAAGAGGTGTTTTGTTACATGGAATATCACAGATTACCACAAAAGGCATGAGTGTGTGTCAGTATCAGGGCTGGTGGTCTGGTCATTTAGGTTTACATTTTCTTCTTCTATAGGTCCCCTTTCATGTCGTTCCTTCTTCTTTTTTTAAACAAGGATACACACAATATCGTTGCAGAAATCAGCCACCTACTGCTATGCTTAATTTTATCTGCTGGTGCAAATATGTAATATGCACTATGTACCTGTTGGTGGGTGAATGCATGAGTGGGTGGGAACAGATGCGTGATTGCAGGGAAAAGCCAGAGAGTCCATGTCTGATGATTTAAGGAGTCCCTAAACCCATTAATAACTGAAGAGGCACTTTCATTCTCAAGAAAGAATCACGGTCATTATCAATGCTTATTTTATAATAGGAACAAAAAACAAGCTAAACTGCCGCCCTACATTCATCGATATCCCTTATAATCTTTATAACAATAAGAATAATATGGATGTTCACAACAGTATGGAATTTAAATGACAAAATGTTCTACCTCACGTTCTTTATGCTCATAACTTGTCAAAAAGTTTTCAGAATGAAATAATTCTGTCAAGGAAAAATATATTGTCTGCCAGGAAAAAAGGCCATTGGTGGGTTTTGGGATTTTCTTTCCAAATAAAGGGTGTTGTTCTGCGAGAAACTACGCCTTTCCATGATCCCGATCCAGGAACAACAGGTTCCTTTTTCGAAAAGGTTAAAACACTTGAAAGGCTTAAATTAAGATCACATCTCCAAAAATGGAATCACCAGTTTGGCAACTTTTGAAATACCAGTTTTATTTTGTGAAATGTTAGCCTCTGAGTGCCTACAAATAAAGATTCCATTTTAGAGGGGAATCGTCCATTTAGCATCTTTCTCAATTTCTGTTCTGAAAAGGTTGATTCTTAACCATGAGAAATAGAACTCTGCCTGGTTATCGAGCTGCCATGGGTTGTTTCTAAACGAATGCATTCTGCATTTCAGGCAGCAATACACTCCTGTCTCTCCATTACCCCAGAAGCAGTCATTCAGATGTATATGCTTCGTGCATGTAACCCCAGCCATTACCTTCTCAAGGCTGCTCCATTCACCACTTTACGCTAATGCTGACAAGCGCTTTTCATTGAAAGCTCCGAGAAGATCCCTCTACAGCTTAAGATGCATACTAGACATCTGTTAATGTTCAGTGGGTACACGTCCTGCATCAGCCCACCTCGGCCATTTGCCTGTTATATTGGTGCACACTACATAATACACTAAATGAAAGAATCAGTTCTCACGTTTACTGCTGGTGACACGTTTATCACAAATGTTGTTCTTTACTGAAGGTCGTATTAACGTTGTGGCGTTTTAGCAGTGTTGCTTGACCCACTAGTTTCTTCTCCTTAAGATTCAGATGCGGCGTCGATGAAAACCTCTACTTCATGATTCACTGAAATATTTTCAGCTGTAGGTCAATGGCTGTTGGTGAACTTTTAAATTACGAGGGCATAATTGTCTGCCTAGAAATACTCCAGGTGAATGGCGGGAGATAGCCTTGCTTTAGCTGAGGATCTGGGGGTTTGTGGATCCCCACTGAAAATGTCGACGAAACAGTGCCAAATGATGGATTCTGCAATCCAATTTAATATGCAACATTTTCACATAAATGGAGTAAAAGTCCGAGATTTTCAATCAATCAATCAATTGCATTTGTCCCGGCGTTCAAAAGAAGAGACTTGGAAAGGAAGCCAATTTAACCTGACTATTTTTGGTCAAAGAGCCAGGTTCTTAATTCCCTCCTAAAGCAGAGTTCGGACTCGGCCATGAAACGTTTGATTGGCAAGGAATTCTAGAGCTTCCCTGTTAGTACTTAAAATGACCTACCACCACGACGGGCTTTAGCAAACCTAGGGATATGCATAAATTGAAGGTGGATAATCTCAGGGATCTCTGTTTTTAGTAACTTTCAAGTTTGTTTCTCAGGTAAGGGGGGCTTTGCCTGCCAGTGCTCTAAAAGCCAAAGTGAGGGCCTTAAATTGAATCCTTTTTGCTACAGAGAGCCAATGGAGCTGCTTCAGATGATGTGGAATGTTTTGGCGAAATGGGACCCCCCGTATCAACCTGCATTTTCTATAGCCTGGAGTCTATAGATCAGGAAAGCCAGAAGACGCAGATAGAGGCTGCTGGCATAATCCAGCTGACATGTCACAAGAGCATGGATCATAGTTTTTCAGGTCTCTTCCGGAAGCAGATGTAGCAGCTTCCTGATTGATTTAAGCTTCATAAAGCAAGTTGAAGAGATGTGTTTTATCTGGGCTCTAAAAGAGAGGTCTGAATCAAAGACATTGCCTAGATTTTTCGCCATTCGGGCTGGCACAGTGAGTGGGTTCAGGTCAGCCAGCCACCAGAGATTTGCAAGGAGGGGATGTCTGGCTGAAGAAGAGGACCTTGGTTTTATCCATATTCTTTTTTTTTGTTTTTATATGATTTTCATAAGAAACACATATGAACAAACTTCGTGAGGTACATTGGATGTACAGTCAAAACATGCTTGTCAACTTCTAACACAATTACATGCATGCTGCTGTCAATGAGACATAACACAAAGAGTCCAGAGAACAGGCCGTTAACCTTGTATTACTATTGCTATAGCTACTGGTCAGGCCTGGATGTCACGTACGTATCATTTGTCAATTTCTTAAGGGGTGGCAGTATGCAGGAATGAGGGTAGTGCTCTACAGCTGTAGGTATTGCAAATGGCGTGGGCAGTTGACGTTGTACACCCGGATGCCCACCCCACTGTCAATGAGGTGGCAGCAGCTGCTGTAGAAGTCAGGGATTTGGGTATGTTGTGGGAGTATAGGTATCAGCTGAAAGGGCCCCAAATGTCTGTGGGTCAAGAGCGTGGTGGCATTAAGTCCCATTATGTGTCTAGTTGTTCCTGGCTGTATGTGACGTCACGTATCCAGGCAATAACTGTATGGGTGCGGCACCTTCACCAGTGCATGGCCACTCTTTGATTTGCTAGCAGAAGTAGCATGGCTATAAGGCGTCTACTCTCAACAGGTACCTCCATAACATGGCCTACTATTGCTACCAAGTGGTGTCTGGGAGGGGCGGTGTGCAGTAATTTCTTGTATGATTCTAAAACCTCCCCCCAGAATGACATAATTCTTGGACATAGCCAAGCCAGATGTAGAAAGGAGGCTTCCATGTCTCCACATCTGATGCAGCTTGCGTCTGAGACTAGACCAATTTTAAATAGGTGTGAGGGATGTCAGTAAAGGCGGTGCAGAAAACTGAAGTAAATTAGCAGGGTCTATAATTAGGGGCAGGTGTTCCAGTTGACTGCAGAAGTAGCCCCATTGTTCATCGGTGAGTGTGGTCGAGAGGTCTTCATCCCACCCGGATCTAGCTCTATACGCCTAGAACAGAGCAGAATCTTGGGTGGATGTATAGAGGCAGGTGATCAGTCGCCTTGTTGATGGGGTCGTAAGCATAATTTCTAGTGATGCCATAGTGGGTGGTGTAGATGGGAAAGTGGGGTGTAGGGTGCGGCATGCTGCTCGAATTTGGTAATATGTCAGTGGGTCCAACTGGGTGTTACTTACCTCCTCTACCTCAGGTAATTGTGCAAGGAAATGGTTGCTAGGATACAAATCTCTGAAGTGTAAAACATTATGCTTGAGTGCGTGCGCTCTGTTGCCAAGTTCCTAAGGGGCAGGAGTGTTGAAGAGGGAGATGGATGGCGCATGCAGCAGAGACAGCCCCGCCTGCTTGGGCAGCTCCTCCCATGGCCAGCGAACAGAAGCAACGGTGTCGATATCAGCTCTGGGCATCTTATAAGGACTGAATATTGCCGTCTTGAGAGGGCATGGTGCAGCGCTATCTGCTTCAACAGCAATATGTGGTTGAAATGGGATGGGATGCACCCAAAAGTGCAGGTACTGATCTTGTGCGCAGAATGTGTATAGGGTCATGTCTGGTGCTCCCATCTCCCCCAAGCCAGCAGTAAAGTAAGGAGTTCCCAGGATGCCCAAGGTTGTTTGCCTGCTCAGACCAGGGTACTTAGGTTAGATTTTAGACGTGTGAAGAAAGTGGCGGTCAAGGGAATAGGGATATTGAGGAAAAAATAAAGGAATTTTAGGCGGACCACCATCTTTGCTATTGAAATACTGCCTGTAAGGGAGTGTGTCAGGCGGGTCCAAAGTGGTATCTTATCCTCCAGCCAGGTCATAGCCCTTGCATAGTTTTCTTGCCACAAGGTGGCAACATCACAGCTAAGCCAAATGCCGAGATATCGGACTGGCTCTACAGCCCACTGAAGGGTAAACTCAGAGGGGAATGGCTAAGTCTCATATGTGAGGGAAAATAGTATTGATTTTCCCCAATTTATCTGGACCTCCAAATAGTAACTGAATCGGTTCACCTCCCGTATTAGAGGATCAGATTTTCTTTAGGATTACAAGAATAGAGCACAATATCATCAGCCTACACTGAGACCATCAAGGCTCTGATGGTTAGGCCGATACCTCTGTGGGCATGGTGCAGCCTAACGTGTGCTGTTAGTGGTTCCATCGCAACTGCAAATAAAAGGGGTGGCAGCGGGCATCCCTGTCTCGTCCCACTCATAATCGGGAAGGGATCTGAGACAAACCCATTTGTGGTGCAAGGTCTTCCCGGACCCGAGAGTGCTGACCGGATCGATGCACTGCTCTTCTGGGGAAAGAAGAAATGACTCACGCCCATCCGACTGAAGGAGAAACGATGCAAGGTGTCCCTCGTGAGTGATTTTGACGCATCGCAAGCCCTCTTTGACAGACACTAGCCCGTGTGGGGTTATTTTTGACGCACCCAGGTACATTCCCACGCTAACAGTGTTAGCGTTGTGTTTAAAATTACATGAGGACTCTTTCGATTTTTATTGATAACGACTTGTGTATTGTGGATTATTGTCATTTTGGTCTTGTTTTGTTTAGATGAATTATTTCTATGTTTCTAAACCTGTGTTCTGTCATTTTGTAGTGTTTTCATTAAGTTACTGTGTGTGTTGGTACAAATACTTTACAACTAGCACTCTGAAGTTAAGCCTGCCTGTTCGTGCCAAGCTACCAAGAGGGTGAGCAGGGGTTAGATGAGGGTGATTCTCTTTTACCCTGACTAGAGTGAGGGTCCTTTCTTGGACAGGGGGTACCCTGACTGCCAACCAAAGACCCCATTTCTAACATATATTTTCTGCTTACAAAAAGAGAACATATGCAAAACAACATATTCCTCGTAGTTATCTATTAGCAGATGCTGAGCCTGACTCTCAGACAAATCTGCACACTCAAGCGCAAGTCTGCAATCCAAATATGTTAGGTGGCTTCCACAATATGAGTTGTGAAAGGCATATTGAAATCATAAAATACAATGCACTTTATGGGATATTACAAGTGTGTAAACTATCTGTCAGTTTGAGATGCTCAGTAAAACCAATACAAGTAATACCCCAGTGACTTTCTCTTTCTGCAGTGCTTTTCTCTTCTTAGACAAAAAGGAGTATTTTCCAATCAGTACCCGAGAAATGCCTGCCAAAAGTCATATATAGTGCGATCAACTGTGTTGAGCAGTAACACCTTCATGCTTGAATAATGCATTGTACAAACTAATTTTGCACTTGTATGTTTCGGTTGGATTAGCAACACAAAAGGATGATGGACAGAGTGCTGTAACGTTTCAAACACTCACCCCCAGTCACAGATCTGGGTTTAATCCATCAATCTTTTGCTCACCATGCCACCCCAGTTTGGACTCACCCATATGCAAATCAGTCTTGACCCTGTTCCCATGGGAACAGTCCAGACCAAACTGCCAGGCCAGGTCCTCCCTGGACTGGGAACAAGCATCCTGGGAACAGTTTCAGGGTATCACCCTTCATCAGACAGGCTAGATTTAATCCATGGGCACAGTGAGCACGGAACCCACATCTTAGCATAACCTTCCCACTTATGGCAATTTTAGCAGCACGAGAAAATGGTGGACGGAATGCTGACACTTTTCAAGCACTCACCCCAGTCACAGATCTGGATTGAATCCATTGTTCTTTTGCTCACCATGCCACCTCAGTTTGGACCCAGCCATATGCAAATCAGCCTTGACCCTGTTCCCCATGGGAACAGTCCATCCCGAAATGCCAAGCCAGGTCCTCCCTGGACTGGAGACAAGCATCTTGGGACCCATCTCAGGGTATCACCCTTCATCAGCTAGGCTAGCTTGAATCCAGTGGCACAGTGAGCAAGTTTTTGCCACTTAGGGCAAACATAGCAACACAACAAGATGATGGATGGAGTGATGGAACTTTTCAAACACTCACCTCCCGTCACAGGTCTGGTTTAAAACCATTGTTCTTTTGCTCACCATGCCACCCCAGTTTAGAATCACTATTTTGTGACTGCTTTGGAGGAATTCACAAATTCTGTTAGCTACACCCAGTCATGTGTCCCAAGACAGGCTGCAGGTACAGAAGGTTACGGGCAGAAAATTGCCAACTTTCTAAAAGTGGCAATTTCAAAATTGTAATGAAAAATATAACTTAGCCATTAACCCCTTGGGTGCCAAGGGCGTAATAGTTATGTCTGTGGCTGCTGCGCTGAGGTGCCACTGACGTAACCATTACGTCCAAGTAATGGCCCCCAGGGGAAGCTCTAGCGCTTCCCCCGAGGCCCGCACCTCCCCCCATGGCAGGGCTGGAAGGGGAATCGCTTCCACTTCAACCCCGACCCCCCCCCCCCAGTGACGTTGATCGCGCGCGGACCTCATCAGAGGCTGCCCCACCACCGGAAGAGAAATGCAAAAGCATTTCTCTTCTTATCATGTGATGGGGCCCTGAGAGGCTTCAAAGGGAAGGAAAGGAATTTCCTTCTCTTTGATGTCTCTCGGAGCATTTCAGCAGCCGGATCGCTTCACGATCTGGCTGCTGATATGCCTACTAGACACCAGGGATAATTTTTGTCGGTGAAATTAGCGTAAGGGGTGCGACCCCTTTGTCAATGGTCCCTCCCCATGGGGGCAATTATTTTAAAGGCCTTTTCTGTCCCCCCTGGGGGCAGATCGGCCTACTTTTATTAGGCTGATCTGCCCCCGGGAGGGCAGAAACCTCTAGGTGCCAGGGATTTTTTTCTCTTTTTTTTTGTTTTTGTTTTTTAGAGGTGGAGAGTGACCCCTGAGGCAAGGGTCACTCCCCTAGGGGGCAAATTATATTTAGGCCATTTCTGCCCCCCTTGGGGGCAGATCCGCCTATTTTTATTGGGCCAATCTGCCCCGAAGGGGGGCAAAAACCACTAGACACTAGCAAGTTTTTTTTTAAGGTCAATTTCTCGCAAGGGGAGTGACCCCCTTAGGCAAGGGTTGCTCCCCAGGGGGGGGCAAATGTATTTTAGGCCATTTCCGCCCCCCTTGGGAGCAGATCGGCCTATTTTAATTAGGCCGCTAGGCACCAGGCATTTTTTATTTATTGTTTTGCAGATGGAGAGCGACCCCTTAGACAAGAGTCGCTCCACTGGGGGCAATTTTATTTTAGGCCATTTCTGCCCCCCTTGGGGGAAGATCGGCCTATTTTTTTTAGGCCAATCTGACCCCGAAGGGGGGCAGAAACTGCTAGACACCAGGGATTATTTTTTTTTGCGACAATTTCATGCAAAGGGAGCGACCCCTAAGGCAAGGGTCACTCCCTTGGGGGGCAAATGTATTTTAGGCCATAAGCCCTCCTTGGGGGTAGAACAGCCTATTTTTATTAGGCCACTAGGCACCAGGGATTTTTTTTTTTTTTTTTTTTTACAGATGGGTTGCGACCCCTTAGGCAAGAGTCACTCCCCTGGGGGGGCAAGTTTATTTTAGGACATTTCTGTCCCCCTTGGGGGCAGATCGGCCTATTTCTAATAGGCCGATCTGCCCCCGGGGGGCATAAACCACTTAGACACCAGGGATTGGTGTGTGTATGTGTGTGTTGTGTTTGGGGGGGGCAGCCCCTTGGGCAAGGGTCACTCCCCATGGAGGCACATTACAGTTTGCCAGATCTGCCCCGCTTGGGGGGCAGATCGGCCAATGTTTGTAAGGCCCATCTGCCCCCAAGGGGGGCAGAGGGCCCACCAGAGACCAGGGAAGATTTTTTTTTCAAAAAAAGAGGGTTGGGGTATGACCATACCCCCACCCCAAATAAATGGGGCCAAAGTTGTTCTGCCAGCCAGTGGGCAGATGGGGCAATTACCCCTGATTCACTCCCCGGGGAGGACAGAAAACCTACTAGATGCCACTGAATTAAAAAAAAAAAAAATTGTGGGGTGGTGGCTACCAACCAATATGGGCATGGTGATGCCCCAGTTGAAGGGGGTAACAGTCTTTCAGCTCACCCCGCACACTAAAACATCTTATCCCACCGCAAGCAAGAGGATATTCAATTATTTGTGTTTTGGTTTTACATTTGGGACATGAGAGCTTGTCTAACTCTCAAAATCTTCCCACTTGGAATGGTGAAGGCTGCACCTTTTGGACTTTGGGACGCCGGCATGTAGAAAAATCCACACGACCTAGACACATCTGAAAACTAAACATCTGGGTGAGTCCAGGGTGGTGTGCGTCACATGCTCCCCACACCATTTTCTTACCCACAATGCCCTGCAAGACTCCATCTTTTCTGGGAATCACACATTTTTCCCACATTTTTGTGATGGAACCTTCAGGAATCTGCAGGAATCCACAAACTTCCTACCACCCAGCATTGTCTCATCCACACCGCTAAAAATTCTGCCGCACTTGTCAGCCTGAATTTTTTTTTTCTTCCAAACTGCCCATTTGGACCCGTGTTGGTTCCCCTCAATTTTTACATGTTTTTGGCTCTTCCCTGTCACAGAGCACTTGGCCCACCTACACAAGTGAGGTATCATTTTTACCAGGAGACTGAGGGGAATGTTGGGTGGTAGGAACTTTGTCCGTTGCAGTAATCCCAAACAGGAATATGGGAAAAATATAATTTTTAGCTAATTTGAGGATGGCTGAGGATTCTGGGTAAGAAAACACTGGGGCATCCATGCAAGTCACACCTCCCTGGACTCCCTCTGGTGTCTAGTTTTCAGAAATGATTGGGTTTGGTAGGTTTCCCTATATGGCTGCTGAGCCCAGGACCAAAAACGCAAGTGCCCCCCCACCAAAACAGGAAGTTTAGTGTTTGATAATTTTGATGTGTCTATATAGCGTTTTGGGGCATTTCCTTTTGCGGCACTAGGCCTACCCACACAAGTGAGGTACCATTTTTATCGGAAGACATAGGGGAATGCTGGGTAGAAGGACATTTGTGACTCCTCTCAGAGTCCAGAACCTTCTGTCACCGAAATCTGAGGAAAAAGTATTTTTTGGGCCAAATTTTGAGGTTTGCAAAGGATTCCGGGTAACAGAACCTGGTGAGAGCCCCACTAGTCACCCCATCCTGGATTCCCCAAGGTGCTTAGTTTTTAAAAATGCACTGGTGTGGTAGGTTTCCCTAGGTGCCAGCTGAGCTAGAGGTCAAAATCCACAGCTAGGCACTTTGCAAAAAACAGCTCTGTTTTCTTTGGGAAAATGTGATGTGTCCACGTTGTGGTTTGGGGCACTTCCTGCCGTGGGCACTAGGCCTCCCCACACAAGTGAGGTACCATTTTTATCAGGAGACTGGGGCAAACACTGGGTGCATGGAAATGTGTGGCTCCTCTCAGATTCCAGAACTTTCTGGCACCAAAATGTGAGGAAAAAGTGTATTTTTAGCCAAATTTTGAGGTTTGCAAATGATTCTGTGTAACAGAACCTGGTGAGACCCCCACAAGTCACCCCATCCTAAATTCCCCTAGGTCCATTTGGCATGAGTGGGAAGAATTCTTTATACCCTATCACCCTCAGAAACATGGGCTTGTCGAGAGACTCAAAAACATTATTGTGGGCCTGCCTGAGCCAATGAGGAGGTACTGGGATGTCCTCTGACCATGCCTATTTTTTGTTTACATGGTGGTGGTACAGAAGGGGGTTGACTCCCTTTGAACTTCTCTGTGGCCACCCTGTTAGGAGACCTCTCAATCTGGTGAAGGAAGGGTGGGAGCAATTCATCAGATCCAAGGAGCTGCGAGGCTGTGCTGGGGAGTCCAGCATCATTGCCGAGGCTGCTGTTGATGGGAGCAGCAGTTCCCAAGACGATGCAGTTTGCAACAAAGATGCAAGTCTTTGCTGTGGACCCAATCTGTGCAGCAGAGATGCTCGGGATTGCACCGTGCAGCACAGGAGATGTGTTGGTTCCACTGGAGCCACAGTGGCTGACAAAACACTTTAGGGTCACTTCCAAGGGTCCAAGACTGGAGTGCTACCGCTTGGCAGGGTAGACTTCTAGGTGCAGATGCAAGGTGGTTATGTCCCTGAGATTTCAGATTAGGAGGCCGACAACTAGTACTTGGAGTCACTATAGGTTTTAAGTTCAAGAGATATGGTGCAGTCCTTCTTACCCAGGCAAGAGGGCAGCAGACAGCAGGTTTGCAGAGCAAAGCAGGAGTCCAGCAGAGTGCAGTCCAGAAGAGCGGCAGTCCTTCATCAGCCAAACAGTTCTTCCTGGCAGAGTATCCACAGGTCCAGAAGTGCACAGAAGTGGTGGTGCCTGAGGTCCAGTATGTATACCTAGTTTTGCCTTTGAAACAGGGGAAAAGCATATAGAGGTATCCCTTTGAATTCCCCAGGCATCCTGCCTTCCCTGACATGCTCTAGGCTAACTACAGGCGGCATGTAGCCATTGTGGTGCGGCAGGACACAACCTACACAGGTCTAAGTGGGGATGCACCAAGTTCCTCCTTCCTATCCTGCTAGTGATGGCCACCCAGGCACACCTAAGCTCCCTATTGTGTGGGGGTGTCTAGAAGGAATACACCAAGCTCAACTGTCAGCTACACCCAGTTATATGACCAGAGGCAGGGTACAGGCACTAAATGGCTGAGTCATGAAAATTCCAACTTTCTAAAAGTAGCATTTTCAGAATTGCAATGTAAAATACAACTTTATCATAAGTTAGGATTTTAAGTGTGATTCCAGAGACACCAAACATGAACTGATTATCTCTATCAATTTGGAAATTACAATACAATAAAACTTTATAAGGTGTCTCTTATGTTATCCTTTGGGAGACATATGCTGTGCAGTAGTGAAAAATTAATTTAAGAGTTTTTTACTATGAGGACATATAAAACTTAAAAGTACATGTCCTACTTATTAAATACATTACGCCTTGCCCTCTGGGATGTCCAAGGCCTACCCTATGGTTGATTTAAATGTATTAAAAAGAATGTTTGGGTCTGGCAAATGGTTTATTTTGCTAGGTCAAAATGGCAGATTACAATTGCACACACAAACTCTGCATTGGCAGTGCTGCGACATGCTTAAGAGGCTACTTGAGTGGGGGGCACAATCAGTGCTGCAGGCCCACTCATAGCATTACATTTACAGGTTTTGGGTACATGTAATGCCAGCTGTGAAAAAAACAATATAACCATGTTTAGAGGAGAGAGCATAAGGACTTTATAACTGGCTAGCAGTTTTAACCCCTTGGGTGCCATGGACGTAACGGTTACGTCATCGGCTGCAGCGCTGCTGTGCCGAGGGCATAACCATTATGTCCTGGACCCAACCCATGGGGGAGCGCTACTGCTGGGCCACCTACCCACACCGGGAATGGCAGCGGAAGACCTTCCGCTGCCACCCCATCCCCTCCCAGTGACATCAGAGGTTATCAGAGGTCACCCCGACGTGCTGGAAGCATAGCTTCTAGCAAATCCAGAGGAGAAAGGGATTAGTTTCTCCTCTGGAAGGGGGAGGTCAGAGAGGCATGGAAGGAAAGGAAATACTTTTCCTTTCCTTTCATTTCTCTCTGACCATTCCAACGCCCACTAGACACCAGGGATTTTTTTTTGGTGTGAAATCTGACATAAGGGCAGCAGTCCCTTAGGCAAGTGTCGCTCCCCCTGGGACCCCACTTTAATTAGGCCTATCTGCCCCCAATGGGGGCAGAAACCACTAGACACCAGGGATTTCTTATATTTTTTTTTTATTTACATAAGGGAAGTGGCTCCTTAGGAAAGGTTCCCTCCCCATGGAGGCATATTATTTTAAGCCATTTCTGCCCCACTTGAAGGCAGATAGGCCTATTTTTCTTAGGCCCATCTTCCCCCAAGGGGGCAGAAACCACTTAGGCACTAGGGATTGTTTGTGTGTGTGTGTGTGTGGTTTGTTTGGAGGGGTGGTCCCTTGGGCAAGGGTCACTCCCCATTGGCAGATATTCATTTTGGCCATTTCTGCCCCCCCTTGATGGCAGATCAGTCTATTTTTGTAAGGTCCATCTGCCCCCAAGGGGGACAGAATGGCCACTAGTCACCAAGGCATTGTTTTTAAAAAAAGAGTGGGGTTATGGGCATACCCCTACCCCAATAAATGGGGACAAAGTAATTCTGCCCACTGCGGACAAATGGGGTAATTAGCCCCAATCTGCTCCCCGGAGGCCTGGGAATAAAAAAAAAAAAGAGAGAGATGGGTGGGGGCTGCCAACCACTATGGGCATGGTTATGTCCCCCACCACAAGTGAAGGGGTAACAGTCTTTCAGCGCCCCTGCAAACTAAACCATCTCATCCCAATGGCAAGCAAGTGGACAGTTGACTCTTTTGGGTTTTGTTTTACATACGGGCCAAGAGAGCTTGGCTAACTCCCAAAATTGTCCAACTTGGAAAGGTGAGACGCTGCACTTTTTGGACTTTGGTACGCTGCCACCTAGAAAAACCTACCAGACCTAGACACGTCTGAAAACTAAACATCTGGGTGAGTCCAGGGTGGTGTGCTTCACATGCAACCTTTGCCATTTTCTTACCCAAAATGCCCTGCAAACCCACAACTTTGCTTGAAATCACTAATTTTCCCTACAATTTTGTGATGGAACCTTCTGTAATCTGCAGAAATCCACAAAATTCCCACCACCCAGCATTGTTGCATCTATACTGATAAAGATTCTGCCCCAGTTGTCAGCCTAAAAACGTTTGAAAAAAACTGCCCTTTTGCACCCTCTTTGGTGCCCCCTCTATTTCTAAATGTTTTAGTCCTTCCCTGTCACAGGAACTTGGCCGACCTACACAAGCGAGATATCATTTTTGTCGGGAGACCAAGGAAATCGCTGGGTGGTAGGAAATTTGTGCCAGTGCAGTGATCCCACACAGAAATGTGAGGAAAATTAGTTTTTTAGCTGAATTTCAGGTTTGCAGGGGATTCTGGGTAAGAAAACACTGGGTGATCCACACAAGTCACACCTCCCTAGACTCCTTCGGGTGTCTAGCTTTCAGAAATGTGTGGGTTTGGTAGGTTTCCCTAGATGGCTGCCGATCCCAGGACTAAAAACCCAGGTGCCCCCTTGCAAAACAGGTAGTTTTGTTATAATTAATTGTGATGTATCAATGTTGTGTTTGGGGCATTCACTGTAGTGGTCTCTAGACCTACCCACACAAGTGAAGTACTATTTTTATCGGGAGACGTGGGGGAATGCTAGATGGAAGAAGGTTTGTGGCTCCCCTCAGATTCCAGAACTTTGCAGCAACCAAATGTGAGGAAAAATGTTTTTAGCCACATTTTGAGGTTTGCAAAGGACTCTGGGTAACAGAACACAGGAAAGCCCCACAAGTCACTTCATCCTGGATTCCCCTAGGAGTCTATTTTCCAAAAATGTACAGGTTTCCCTAGGTGCCGGCTGAGCTAGAGTCCAAAATCTACAGCTAGGCAATTTGCAAAAAACACCTGTTTTCATTGGAAAAATATGATGTGTCCATGTTGTGTTTTGAAGCATTTCCCATCGCGGGCACAAGGCCTACCCACACAATTGAGGTACTATTTTCATCGAGAGGCCTGGGGGAATGCTGGTTGGAAGGAAGTTAGTGGCTCCCCTCAGATTCCAGAAATAGCTCCTAAATGTGAGGAAAACATGTTTTTTAGCCCAATTTTGAGGATTGCTAAGGATTCTGGGTGAGAGACTCCAGTGAGAGCCTCACAAGTGACCCCATCCTCGGGTCTCCTAGGTATTTTTGCTAGGTTTCCCTAGGTGCCGGCTGAGCCACAGGTCAAAATCCACAGCTAGGCACATTGTGTTTTGGGGCATTTCCTGTCGGGGGCACTAGGCCTACCCACACAAATGAGGTACTATTTTTATTGAGAGACTTGGAGGAATTCTGATTGTAAGCAAGATTGCGGCTCGCCTCAGATTCCAGAACTTTGCAGCACCGAAATTGAAGAAAAAGTGTTTTTGAGCCAAATTGTGAGGTTTGCAAAGGATTCTGGATCACAGGACCAAGCAAGAGACCCACAAGTCATCCCATCCTGAATTTCCCTAGGTGGCTAGTTTTTAAAAATGTACAGGTTAGGTGGGTTTCCCTAATTGTCTGCTGAGCTATAGCCCAAATTCCACAGCTAGGCACTTTGCAAAAAACACATCCATTTTCAGTGGAAAAAATGTGATGTGTCCGTGTTGTGTTTTGAGACGTTTCCTGTTGCGGGCACTAGGCCTACCCACAGAAGTGAGGTATCATTTTTATCGGGAGACTTGTGGAAACACAGAATAGAAGAACAAGTGTTACTACCAATTGTTTTTCTCCATATTTTTGCCTTCCAAATCTAAGACAGTGTTTAAGAAAGAATTCATTTTGAGAAATGCCCTGTAATTCAC
Source organism: Pleurodeles waltl (assembly GCF_031143425.1). Taxonomy (NCBI): domain Eukaryota; kingdom Metazoa; phylum Chordata; class Amphibia; order Caudata; family Salamandridae; genus Pleurodeles; species Pleurodeles waltl. The sequence goes on from NC_090442.1 coordinate 327,665,553, forward strand.
TTGCTACTATGGGGACCCCTGAATTTAAAGATGTGCAAATAACTACTGCTTCTAAAGTCCATATCTTGTGCCCATTTTGGCAATACATAGGTTTCCTTGATATCTATTTTTCACTCTTTATATTTTACCAAATGAATTGCTGTATGCTCAGTTTACAATGAAATCCCATTGCAAGGTTCAGCTAATTTATTGTCTCTGGGTACCTTGGGTTCTTGATGAACCTACAGCCTCCATATATCTCGCAACTAGAAGGGTCCAGCAGACATAACAATATATTGCTTTAAAACGTCTGCCATAGTTGGAAAAAGTTACTGAAGAAAATGTAGACAAATGGCTGTTTTTTCAACTCAGTTTCAATATTTTTTGTATTTTAACTGTTACTTTCCAAAGGAAAACCTTGAACGATCTACACAAATGACCCCTTGCTGAATTCAGAATTGTGTCTATTTTTGTATATATGTTTAGCTATCCAGAGTCCACCATTGGATTCACACCCATTTCTGTCACTAACTGGAAGTTGGCTGAAAGCACAAAAAATTGTAAAAATGGGGTATGTTCCAGTAGAATGCCAAAACTGTGTTGAAAACATTGTTTTTCTAATTCCAGTCTGCCTGCTCCTAAAAGCTGCGAAGATGGTGATTTTAGCACTGCAAACCCTTTGTTGGTGCCATTTGCAGGGAAAAACAGATGCTTTCTTCTGCAGCACTTTTTCCACATTTTCCTAACAAAACCTCAAAAGTTTAGCTCTATTTTGGCTAATGTCTTGGTTTCCTCTAAGGGAACCCACAAGTCCTTGGTGTTGGCTGCAAAAACCCTAGCCTTCCTCTGAAGAGTACTTTATCAGTATTAGTGAGTATAATTAAGCGTGCTCATTCACTTTTGAGTTCCAATGGAGAACCAACTTTTGTGCATTTCCAAAGTGAATGGTCAGTCGATAATGTTCAAAAGATTACACTAGCAACATTTAAAAACCGGGCTTCTCTTGCTTAGCTCATTACATACATTACCTCCAATTGAATACCAAGGTTGGCCTCAGCTAAACTGGCTTGGTGACCTCTGATCTTAGCCTTCAGTGCTGCACAGATTTAAAACATTCTAGCATCCCAGCTTTAATAGTTATTCGATGGTTAATTGTGGGAGTGGGCTATCCCCTCCCTCCAGTTCACATTCCTCTCATCTCCTCTGGGGCTTACCAGGAAGATGGCCATCACATCCTCCTCCACCTCAGGACTTCAGACACCTTTGAGGTTGTTCAAAAGTTATCCGTCTCATCTACAGCTCTCTTCCTCAACGTGCAGGGTGTGCATCTACAGGGTTAAAATACCTACAATTTCTAGCATAGGAAAAGAAGGGGAGGCATGCAAAAAAGCAGAATTTCGACAAAACCTCTTGCTCCAAATGTTGTGCCTGTTCTGGTCAAGGTTAAAGAGGGATACGAGACACGCGATATCTTTGAAGCATGTATTGTTAATAAATAATTACAACATTTAGTGGACTTAAAGGGTGACGGCCCAGAGGAGCAAACACGGCAGCCACTTTCTAATCTTCATGCAGTATGTTTGGCTGAACTTGGGGCTCCATTGCAGAGATGTCAGGCCTTATCACCGGGCTTTTAAGATGAGACCAAATATCCCAGGTTTCAGGTACCATAATTGCTGCAGAATTCAACCTAAAGCTCTTAAATTCAGGTTCATCACAGCAAACTTTAAGTGGTAAATGCTGAAGCATGCCATGCATTCTATCATCCAATTCTCATTGGTGGCCCCAAAAGACAGGTGGTTCCTGGCTTATTGGGACACATCTTTCTCTTCTGTAGGATTAATAGATAAAAACCGGTATCTCTATAGCACTCACTTTATGAGCTGAGTAGAACTTGCGGATTTTCGATGCTCCTGAAGACCTGTCTCTTCTCTCAATGATGGAATCTGTCTATCTTTCTTTGATTAAGTGTGATGGCACACGTTAGTCACAGTAAGTAGGGTTTGTCCACTTTCAGACACTGTAGTGGAGCAGCACCAAGAATCTCAACGAAAGAGCACTTTAACGAATAAACGAACATAATATGTAGCTCAGTCAATATTTATGCAGCACAGACTTCACATGTGCAAGCCAAGATGGACCCTTGCATGAAGACTAGGGGAGAATGAAATGACGCAAGCATGGTTTTATGTATAACAGTAGCTCTTGGATTTTTCCACTTTTTCTACATTTATGCACTCCTGTACGTTCCTCTTAGAAGTGTTAGTTGATGCAAGCTATTTGTATGTGAGTGTAACCTTGCCGACTTTTCTTGTGAGTACACTAAAAACCGCTGCTCGCAAGCACTGTCAATGAACGTGCATATCTTGTCTAGCATTTTCTAGTGAGTGCTCTGAAATTGGTACTTGAGCATTAAGTACGTGAATGCACAGCTTGCTTAACCTTTTTTTTAGCAAACTATTAATAAATTACATTAAGGCACAAAATGCCAAAATATCATGCAGAAAACAGAACTTTGTGACCTACCCATACATTTTCTATGGCAGAAAAGTTCATGACATCAAGAAAATAACAATTGTGTCTGATGTCTTGGTAGCAGCTCCCAGTTTCATACAGTAATTATTGAATTTGACCTTCTTTGAAACACAGTCGAGTTCGGGTGCTCCCAAGAAGAATAAGAATCTTTCTTAGGCAGGTCTTCCACATTTGGAGATAAGAAATACTTATGACGCCAGTCAGGTGAAACGTGGCACTAGTGAATTGCTAAAACGAGGAGCCTTCAATTCCTAAATACATGTGAGACATTTTAACCAAAAAAACAAGGGGACAGCAAAACGGCACAAGAAAGCATGCCAGAATATGAGGGGAGACGTAATGGAGAGGAAAGAGAAAGTAGGGTAAATAAAGAGTGGCAGTACTAGGGTATAGCTATGGATAAAATTATTGGGGTATAATCATATATATATATTCCTGAGAAAAGTAAAGTAGTAGTATATGGTCTGTGGTGGCGATGCTGCGGTATAGCCAGGGTATAGGTTATATGGTAGTGTAGGGTAAACATTTTAGGAAATAGGTAAGGAGAGGGACTTTGGTATTGATAGGGTTACATGAACTGGGGTAGGGACAAGCTTTAACATACTACTTATAGGTAAGGGTTAAGGGTATCAGGCAGAGGTAGAAATAATCAAAGACAGACCGAGTAAAAGTAGAAGGAGAAAATTAAAAATTCATAGGACGATCAGGTTGGGTCCTAGGAAGCAGGATGAAGGAAGATACGCAGATCAGGGCCGGACGTGGACAATAAATGAGCCTGGACAAACAAAATAAAAGTGTCTGCTGTTAGCGAATCAGATAGCTGAAAAAAGTGTCCCATATTTGCAATTTGTGACAGTTTTGAACTTGATACGCTGTAAAGGTGTTTTGCAGTGAATAGGAGAGTGTATGCATTTATTCTTGCTGCAGCCAATGTTGGTGGAAATATCAGTGAAATCAGCATTAAAAGGGAGCCCATAAGACCATACAGTAATCCCCCAAACACCTAAAAAACGGTCAACACACTGACTTCTCACGACAGCCCTTCTGTCACTGCCAGAGTGCCCTATAGACCAGTCCAGACATGAAGCAAAGAGAAACAGAGATTGGGTGTGGTACATCTGCCCTTACCTCAGCAAACAAAGCAAATAGATGGTAAACAGGGATACGAAAAGGAGCCATTGTAGTTTCCCACAACAGATGGGAAGCGTAACAAGGGCGTAAGTTGGATCTGGGTAATTATATTTTGGACATGAAGACATTCAACAAGATGGATTTCACAACCTGTGAATCCACTTGGAAAAAATAGAAGAGGCATCGTAGTGGAACAATTTTCTCAAAAAACGGTGTTTCTTAAGTATATTTCTCCCCAAAATAACCCACAATCTCCTAACCACCTTGAATACAGAATAATTGTAAATATCTGGTTGTTCATAGCTGACTGACCCTATCATTTATCTAAGCTGTCATCACACTATAGAAGAGGGACCAAATGAACAGACTGGAACCACAACCAGTTATAAAAAGTCGCAAAGGGTATCGCAGTTACCATCCACTTCAAGTGGATTGTAACCCACTCACAAATTGTGAATGGACCCAAAATTATTTTTTCAGGGCAGGTAGTGGTCCAAAAAATAGGTCAGTGCCCTGAAAAAATACCGAAACTAAAGGTTTCGTTTTTTTTGTTTAAGTGCAGCTCGTTTTCCTTTAAGGAAAACGGGCTACACTTAAAAAAAAAAAAACTGCATTATTGATAAAGCAGTCACGAACATGGAGGTCTGCTGACGACAGCAGGCCTCCATGTTTGCGAGTGCCTAGACTCGCTATGGGGCCGCAATTTGCGACCCACCTCATTAATATTAATGAGGTGGGTCATTGCGACCCCATAGCGAGTGTCTGAGACACCATTCTGCATTGGAAATTGCGACTTGCAATTTCCAAATTTCCTACATCTGGCCCTTAGTTCTGTGATCAAATCCCCATTCACAAAGGATCGAAATAAAATCCATCATCCCTCTCAGTTTGGGTCTCAAATTGACCACAGTGAAATCTCCGAGAAAATATAGTTATTAACATTTTCATTAATTAATCCCTCGTTTCAGAGATTGTGAAATACAGCTCCCTGCCCCCTTTCCTGTTAAAAATAACCCAATCCTCTGGTTCGAATTCGCTGCTACGATCAACTATTCTGTTGAACATTTCGCCAGTATAACTTATTTAATCTACTTTTATTTAACCATCTGCGGTGCAGAACAGTGTGATGTTTAAAAAAAAGTAGATTTTAAAATGCCATTGTTTCATTAAACCAGGTCATTACCAAGATGAACCAATGACATTTAATTAATTAAACATATTTTTATAAAAACAAGTCTTTGCCGAATTAACTTGTTATTTATAGTTGTTTAAATACTTCTAGACCAATTATTTAACTTATAGCTCAGCTCCATGGATGAATGTGACTTAAAAAAGAGATTGTTGGCTTCTCTGTGGAATTTTAACACCGGATTTGTCTTTAAAATGTTTAAACGTGAATGCAGCGGAAATAAGGCACTGGTAGTTTAAATTATGTCAAGTTAAGACCACCATTTAAGATTCATTAGGCTCTGTGAGGTTGGATTACAGTACCTGGCCAGGGTTTAACCCAAGTTATGGATGACAGACTAATCACATTTGAAAGTAAAGTCCTGGAAACATCAACATGCATTTCTTTAATGTATCAATTGCTGACCAATTCTGATGATTTGTTTGCAGTGGCATGCATAAGTGAAATGAACTCTAAAAGTTTTAATTATCGTGTCAAAGAAAAAAGACGTTAAGTAGCATGGCACTGAGACAAAATGACACTGAATTAACTCGGAGCCTGGATCCAACCTCGAGTAACTGGATAAACGAAGTAAACTCAAGTGCTCTTTTGCACACAGAAAACATACCTATGAAATGGAGTCCCCCAAAGCAAACACTAAAATAAAAATGTATCCTAAACTTTAATTATTAAAGACATGCATTTGCCAAACATTGGCGTAACAAAATGTAATGGAGTCCCTGCAAGATACTCTGAAGGGGCTCCACATATTCACATCAGTAAGGGCTGAGGGTGCCCCTCCAGTATGGGTAAGTGTGCTCCCCCCACACCATGAGGACTGCAGGGTCTCTGTTACGCTCCTGTTATATCCTTTCAAGCTGTTGCCAATGTGCACATGAAAACTCAGTCAGGAATAATACGCATAGAAAAACAATATGATTGAACTTGTGTGCACAAAGTGTGAACTGAGCATGATGTTGGTGTGTTTATTCAATAATATTGACTGACATGATAAGCTGTGTAATTGCCTTGAATGCTCATTAATATCTCTAAAAAGAATTCTTATGGGTTGACTGTGTAATGTGTCTCACTATTACATTGATTGGTTCTGGTGACATCAGAATTCACGAGGACGAATAGGTCTATATTACCAGGGGCAGCTCCTGTGCAATGGTGAAGGAGTGTTGCCCCCCCGATGGCTAAGCCAAGAGCTGAAAGATAAAATTATATTTCATTATCGTTTTATTTTTCAGCTGCTGGCTAAGCCATCAGCAGGTGCAGGGAGGGGCTGGGCAGAACCAGGGGAGGGGTGAAGAGGGTGAGTGGAATCTGTGCTACACAGCCGGGCTGGAGAAACTTCACTGACTCCCACATAGTGTCTAAGCGGCAGAACAAGCTGCTCAGACCAATCCTGGCACTGCTTTCATGCTAGGTTTAGCATGAGAGCAGCACCAGGATTGCTGGGGAGCCTGTGTTAGTGTCCCATTGAATATTGGGACAGCAGAAGAAGAGCAGAAGAGCAACGGTGGTGTTGACGGTAACAGGTATTTTTTTTTTATTGTTTTTTTATCCACTCCATCCCCGTGCCTACTCCCCCTCTCCCTTTGCCCTTCCCCCTGACATTGCGGTGGCCGCTGTTACATATTACATGTTACCAGATTATGCATTTATATAATATGTATTTATTTTGGAGTACTTTGTTTACTTTCCTTTAATAAATAGTGGATTAAACAATCAACAATGTTGAGGGCTTGTGAATCTATGCATTTTTTGCATAATTATGGATCTGCCATATTTGGCACATCATTTTTACATTTTTAGGTTTCATTAAAAATGTTTATGGATTAAACTAATACTGCCAGATAATGTGCTAAATAATTTGTACCTTGTTGCACAATTTATATAACCTTGCAACATAATTTGATCCTCCATGGTGCAAAAGACTAGCAGCGTTTTCTATATTAAATCTCTACAGATGGAATTGGCCGCTGACACTATGATGATCAAAGCTGTCAGGAACAATGAAAAATATTCCACTTTTTCAAGTGAAATATGAGGTTTTGTGCCACATCAGTTTTTGCAATAAAATTATCCAAAATGATCCAAACTTGAAATGCAGAAATGGAATAATTTGCAGAGCGTATTTCCAGGTAAGAAACAACATCAACAATGAGGGAACCATTCATGTAAGAAGTCATGTCTAAATTAAAGCTGCAAACCTTGTATTTCACAGCAGAGTATCCGTGTAGGGATGCTGTGGACCAATGCGTCATACAAGTACCTTCACTCAAAGGAGAAGATGCACTGAACAAATTGATAGGAAATATAAAAAGGGTGAAATATAGTCATAGAGTGGGTCAGCTGTTATAAGCAAAACATATTTTTTTATGAAGCTTTGCTTCAGTGAAATACTGTGACATAGAAAAACAGGTCTAAATTGCACATTGAACACAATGTTGATTTAAAAATGTTTTGCATTAATGCTTTGTTACAATACACAAGGAAACCCCAAGGATAAGAAGGGACAGAGGGTAATTGTACGCTTTTAAGGAACAGAGATCCCCAACTGACAGTACAATAGCAAATACACTGGGAACAAAAAATAATACCCAGGTAATCTTGAATTCACAGTTAAAGTCACATTAATTATACAATATCAAATTCAGATTAAGTGTTCACGGGTAACCCCCCTGAAAGACAAACAAAACATGTATCAAAACAGGCACAGGCAAAATAGGCTTGACACAAGAAGAAATACAAAGTCACTGTTGAACAAACACTACTACACTTTTTTTCAAATTACAATCAGTATCTGATGCCAAAGTGTTTATAGATGAAATTGATAGTTGCCAGCATCAAGACTGTCAGACTACAACGCGGGAACTGATATAAATAGAAACAGTCATGCAGTGAATCGAGACTGCCTCGGGATTCATACCAGCAGTCCTGTGGATTTTTCACAGTTTTTGCATTCATGTTGACTATCAATTAGTTCTCTCATGACATCCTTCCCAGGGTTATTAATTTTCCTATTCATCACATTTACCAAATATAGAGGATTTACTCCATGTTAAATTACATGTTTTAGTTAATCTATGTACTTTCATCACAGGCAAGGAACGTTTTCTCCTGATGATGATCCTTTTATGTATATGGGATCAAAACTTCATTGACTACAAGCACCAGATATTGCAATAGTGCAATTTGAAAAAGGTTGTAGTAATATTGATTCAGCTGTGATTTTGTATTGTCTATTGTGTAAACCATATTTTGCCTGTGTTTATTTTAATACAAGGTTTGTTTGCCTTTCAGGGGGGTTGCCCCTGAACATTTAATCTGAATTTAATATTGCATAATAAATGTAATTTTAAGTGTGAATTCAAGATTACGTGGGCATTATTTTTGTTTCCAGTATATATACTATTGTATTGTCAGGTTGGGACCACTGCATTAATGCTTCTCATAGATTAAAATTTGGGCCATCAAACAAATGATTTCATAGTATGTCTCAAATTCTAAACAAATGAACTTTCTGAAAGGCTATGGTGATTTGTAGGATGCAAAGCTGGGTGTAGAGAACGATTTCTGCCCCCCTACACAGGATGGTCTTGCAAAAAGAAACATGTTCCAATAGATTGCTGGCAAGTGGAAGGAATAATATAACATTCAATATAGTTTTGTTAGTAGTAACAATTCTATCTCTGTGAGAAATGTTTTCATGTATTGAAAGACAGTCTTTGAGAGGCAATAAGCATTACATCATGGATTATGTTGTCTTACAACATGTCACAGTTGACACGAATTGTATATGTGAAGAGAGCAGGTGTACACTTCAACATTCACTCCCACCAACAAAAACCAGTGAGGCAAGAAACCAATTTGCCTGAAAAAAACTAAGGGCCTGATTATGATCTTGGCGGATGGGATACTCCACCACAAATGTGATAGATATCCCATCCGCCATATTACAAGTTCCATAGGATATAATGGAAGTTGTAATACAGCAGACGGGATATCTGTCACATGTGTGGCAGAGTATCTCATCCGCCAAGATCGTAGTCAGGCCCTAAATCAAATACACTTTCTTGAGAGACCATTTTATATTTTTAATTCAATTACATTTGACATGAACTGAACCAAATGTATGTGTAATTACGCAATAGGGTTGTTTGGTTCACATAAAAGCAATGCAAAAGAGCAAGCACAGTGATTTTTACTCCTGCGCTCCAGAGAATAAGAAGTCAAACAAAATACTATATTTCATCTGCAGCTATATAGCCCTGCATATTTGGATAAAAGTGAGTTAACGAAGTCTCTACTTGTACTTCAAACCCTATCATTATTATAGCAAACAAACTCCTCTTCCACAGCTTTCAGAATTTAGTATACAACATTTACAAAAATAATGCATACAGCTCATTCTTACTTTTCTACCTGCTAAATAGTTTGAGTTCATCTAAGCTACTCAGGATGGTGGAGCAACGTTATGCTCAGGAGTGCATGATCAATGACACTTTAGCCTTATAAGCCAACTGCTAAGACCTGTAACTCTTGTTAAAAAGGTGAACAAGAAAATAGAGGACCTTAGGGAGGATATCACTCAAAAGGTGTATGATGCAATGTATGCATATATTGGCTATTGGACATATGGACAGTATCCATCAAAAGAAATCCCATCAACGACATTAGAACAGTGACAAATTCATGTAGAATTCATCATTTTGAACCGAAACTATGACCTACCTGGTAATCCAGTAGCATTACTGAATAAAATACCTAAATGGCAGTGCCCTAATTAATTCCTTGTCGAAGGAAGACCTCTTCCAAACCACTAAAATGGCCCAAGCCACCAATCACGAAAAAGCATGCTCTCAATAGCTACCAGCCAACATAAAATGTATCTTTTCTGTGGAACACTAATAAAGGTAAGGTACCAATGTGTTGGGTGGCACTTCAGATTTTTTGGAAAATTATTCCTGTAATTCAGTTTCAGGTTATGGTGAATGATGCAATTAAACATGGATAATTATCCTACATCTGTGCTCATGCTACTGCACGTGTTTGCTGCCTTAGACCGATAATACCATTGGTTTCAATTGCCCAACATGTTGCACAGGGGTATTTGCTCCTACCTTAAGAAAACACTTTAGACGATGAGAGTGAAATAAATGCCAGATAGAAGTCTATTTCCTGTGTGGCGTTTCAAAGCATCCTTTCTTTCTGTCACCAGGTATGAATGGAATGATGCAACTGCTATGATCCCATTTTTGCTAAGACATAACTATACTTATGTGTATGTCAGACGGGCATTCGCTTCCATAAGTCTGACCTCTGCAGTGTGGTCAAACAAAGAGACAAATACACAAAATAAAGTACCCCTTAGTGGCAGCGGCTACATCAGAGAAGTGCGGCTTGAATGCTACTCTCACAATTATGCATCCACTACACAGGAAACGAGATTTTGTATAAGCCAAAATAACTTATTTTCTTAACTAACGTAAGTACGCATGAAATGTCACCAATTTTTCAAGAGGGTTGAAACTGGGAAATAGAAAGTGGCTATTACCACTTCAGCTGTGACACAAGGACAACGAAAACATCTACAAAAGAACGGGGCTCTGACTGCATAGAACACAGCAGCTCCAGCTGTCTGACGCCAGAAGCTAACAAGGGTAGCTGTCCCTGCTTATAGAGGACTTGAGTCTACCTTGTGGAAATGTTGTTTCTTTAAATATGAATAGTTTAGGTCTTGGGATGCTGGAGAGTACCTTCGTGTTTTTAAATGTGGAAGGTCAGATTAAGGGTGATTTTAGATATCCAAAGGAAGATGTTTCTTAATAGGTAAAGCCGTTATTCTAAGATCTTCAATTGTGTGCCTTTATTTAAGGTATAGTATGAGGCTGTAGGACTTGATTTTTAATTGTGAATATCCCTTATCAAGCCGACAACTCTCTTAGGCCTCTCACACTAGCTCTTTCGGATCCCCTCATAGTCCAGTCTATCCCAATTGGTTCAATGGCCTGGTTGGGATGTAAATGTATCTGGCAAGTAGGCATGTATTCCTGCCTTGAGTGACGTGACTGAATGTCAAACTGATATCTTGGCTATTTTCTTGGTCCAGCTAACACATTACTCTGGTGTCGGTACTGAGGCCTATGCCTGTCCATGAGGGTTCTGAGGTTTAAAATCTGTTTTCTGGCATAGAGGAACACATCTAGTGTATCTTCTATCTCAATTTCGAACTACAGCCCATATGCGGGTTTGGAAGTATATTATTCAAAATACCTTTTCCTCTGGTTCAGATGGAGTGCAGCACACATAGACCCCACTTGTGTAAAGTTCTGCATGAATGTGTCACTGAAACCACTGCCCTGAAATTCTGTCGGCATGACAAGGGCATTAGTATTAAGTGTTGATAATGGCATGACTTGTTGTGAGTGTGTGGTTGCTTAGAACACAGGGATCCATTTTTGACTGCCTGTTTTTACATGGCACAAGACAGAGGTTAAATACAGCTTCCCCCGACAGTTGACATGTATTACCTGCATTCCTGAAGCTCAATGGAGGAGTCCTAGACTCTGAAATGATGATGGAGAGAGAGGGTTACCTTTAGAAAGTCTTCAACAACCTTTAAGGATAGAATTGCAGATTAGTTTTTCCTGAGTGATTACATTTTTGATTAAGAGAAGGGGTAAGTCAGCAGATTCTGTTGTTAGACAGAAAGACATTTTTAGACAGAGACTGCCCCTTTGGGCTTTCGCTGAATGCCACATGAGGAAGTCTGCTAACAGCCAGATGCAGAGGGTTGATGTTTCATTGAGCTAATGTTTTGGATACTCATGCTTCGAGCCAGAATCATCACTATCAGTTGTGAAAGCTGTCACCGTTCAAACATACCGCCTTCATTGCAACATTAAAATTAGATTTGAAAAGGAGCCACCCCCACCCCAAAACAAGTTGCTGTACTTTTCAGTGGATCTGTATCCTATATCAGAAAAATCAGTTCACATGAAAGAACCAAACTATCTGTATTTCTTTCAAATATAAGTTCTTAACATTTGAAGTGAGTGCTCTGCAGAGTACGTAAAGAACCACTGTGACCCAGGACTGGTGTCCATTCAACAGCTTGTCTCCAAGAGGTGAGGGGACATCACCTGAAGTCTGTATAACATACTGGAGAGCTGCTGGTATGCCTAGTGTCTAGATGTCTGCCTGCTCAGTCAGAGAAGCGAGAAGAATCCCTGGCCTGCCAAGACGAGAGAATGGCAATGTTCCCAGAAAGTGCGGTGGACCAATAGGGCAGACTTGCTAAAAGGAGGTCTACCAGCATTGACTCAAGCTACAAGAGGTCTTCAGGCCTCTTGCTGGCTTATGTCTCAAAATACATGAAACATCATGAACCCCAAGTAATAGCTCATCTGCCCCATATCAGTGTGACAGGACCTGAGGGACCTGTTCTGTCACTGCCCTCAATGTACCAAAGTGATGGATGAAATTCTTGAATTAATCTCAGCCACTGGCTATCACTCGGGCCACATCTCAATCCACCATTTTTCACCCACCTCAGCTTGGACGCAGTCATATGCAATTCGGCATTGACCCTGTTCCTCATGGGAACGGCCCACCCCGAAATGCCAGGCCGGACCTATCTGAACTGAAATAAAGCAATCCAGGGCTGGTTTGGCTCATCAACAAGGTTATAGCTTGATTCCTGTGGCACGGTGAGCATGGGATCCACATCTGGGCATACCTATTACACTTAACACATCAAAAAACAAAGTGATGTATGTAATTCTTGAGTTAATCGCAGCCACAGGCAATCGCTTTTGGCCACATCCCAATGAATCAATTTTGCCCACCATGCCACCTCAGTTTGGACCCAGCCATATGCAAATCAGCCTTGGAGCCAAATTAGGACAGACTCCAGTGCCCCAGAGGCAAACAACCAGAACCACCACAGTTGTGGTCTAGTAGCCTTTGCTTAACCAGTGGCCCCACAAATGAAGTCTGACAGATTCTCCATTAGCAATCATCATCAACTAGCTCACAAATGGATGCCTTGGTAGTCAGTCACCTCTGTACCACACTGCCAAAAATCAATTTATGATCCCAGTCTGCATCCAAAGACAACACAATAGAATACATGAAAACCATATTTAAGGGATCTTAACGCTGAGAGCCTGCAAAGAAAAATGTCACGACTCAGATCACTAGACCATAAGGAGACAACTTTCTCATCTCACTGACCCACCATCCACCTATCTTCTACATTGGTATCAGTCATGTGCACTGCAAGACATCTGCCATCCAATTTGGGCACTTACTCTCTTGCTCCTCGTCAGACTCCCTTTATTTGGGAAGGATCAAATACCCTCTAATGTCACACTTAAGATCCCTAATATGGAATCCCTCTTATGGAACAATGCAAATGTGTTTTATGCAAGACAACTAAAAAGAGGCGCTGTTAGCAGAAACCATGCAGCCTTCCTCGTCGTTCTCAAAATTCATCATATTGATAAATTATCGTAATGAATCGATCTCAGATTCACGGAGGAGGTTGAAAATATAATACAATCAAGTAGGTGGCCAGTGGTACGTGTCAGTGGAAAATGAACAGAAAGAAATGCTTTCTTCCCAAGTCTTCGCAGAAACCTAAGGTATCTAAACCTGAGACAAGAAACACAATGTTTGGAGTGTATTCCCACTACAAGTCAAACCAGTTCGTTTTGCCCTCTGGAGCTTCCGAGTTTATTTTTGGGTAAAGTTCCTCTTACTGGGGTTTTCATTGTCAAGCCAGTTACTGCCGGTGCTTCCATGATTGCTTTTCCTGTATAGGTGCAGATAGAAACAATTTACGGAGTTTGTGTTTATTGAAAAATGTAGGCTTTGTTAAAAGGGCAATGCATTTTGGATATCAGCATAAAAAATATGTAAAATCATTTTGTTGGTATTTCACACACTTAAAACACATAAAATGGAAATAATCATCTAATGTTCTTTCTCATTCGTTCCCCAAGGCTAACAATACCTTTCAACCAGAAAGAGGGTCTAACATACTCTAGACAAATTATAGTTTTTCGTTTTTTGTTCATCAACGTAATTCGTTGTATCCACACACAGTTTTGCTTCAAAAGAGATCAGGCCTCATCTGGCCAATTTTTTTTCATAATAAAATTGGCAGCTGATCAACATTTCCTCCCTGCACTGGAAAGAGTCTTGTGTTTCTCTTTCTGATATTCCCATGATTTAAAATATATTTTAGGAATATTTCAGAATATTATTAGAATGAAAACGAGTGTTGCTGCCAATTTTTATTTTTGCAAACTGCATATGTGGGCTTAAGGAAAGGGGAGGCTTGTCAAAGTGCTCAAATGACAGACTATGTGATACGTAGATGTGTTTGTGTTTGATCTAAAACAGGGGAGTTGCTCAACTTGCTTTGCAGGAATAGGTGTTATTTTTGCACCATCGTCTCACTGCAAGAAGTCGATTTAATTGTATGCCAGTGTAGCACAAACCTATTCTCCAGGTAATAGTGTTCTTTATTTCACAGTAGACTGTGACCCAAAGACAAATGATACAAACTAAATTTACGTGCATTCCGAGTCTTGCTGGATTAAAAGGAAGTGCACAGAACACGTATAAAGCAGGTGGGATAGTAAATGTATAGCTAGGTTTTGACACTTGGGCTGGAGTTTTAGTACTAACAGTCCATGTGCTGACAGAAAATGCGAGGGTAAATGCTCGCGCGCCTTGTCTTTGGCTGTCACTCAACTGTAGAGCAGGATGTCAAAAGCTGTTAATATCTTCAGTGGGGGTAGTGGGGGCGCAATAATACTTATTGACAATAAGTTATTGTCTTCTCATTGGACTGAAAGAAGCCGTTTCACTGATGCTGCTTGCGATGACGTCGTTTTTCATTTTTTCATTTTGCTATATCTTGTCATCCTGACCTGAATGCCGTTGTTCCATTAAAACTCTGTAATGGATGAAAGTCTGTACAGGGGCGTAGCTTCTGTTGGTGCATCAGGTGCAGTGGCACCGGAGCCCAGTAGCCTGATTATTGATGTATTTTTCAATTCAAACAACCGCCAAGTGGGCAATTTTTTCCTTGCTCTAGTACCCATGGCACACTGACTACGCACTGAGCCCGTAAAATATTTTTTGGAGTACGTTTGCACTATGGCTCGTCTAAGTCCAACCGTCTGCCACTTGCAGCCAGTGGAATCTCGCCGGAGCGGGGGATGCACGGTGCCCTTTGTTCAGGTTTTAAAGAAGACACATTCCTGGTTAAGGGTACACGCTGGAGACCAGGTTCATCACCATAATGTGAGGCCTGCCAGAGGAGGAAAGGAGGCAGTTAGGTGTTAAAGGGAAGCCACAAACTCCGTGTGCTATTTTACTGCTAACAAGCTCTCGTACACCCATTCATATACATTTTTCTCTTAGAGAAGTTATTCTTCCACAGCTACTAAACACGATTTGGGTTCAAATAAAACTGCATTTTTTGGACCCTGGCCAATGATACCCCAAGTTGCGTTGAAAAAATAATTGTTCTAGAAAGAAGCATACAGCTCATTAATTTCAACCGGAACAACATGCAGCGCAGAGTAAGTCACAAGCTGACAACGAATTCACACGCATTCACTACAGTCTCTGTAGAAATCAAGATCTTCAAGGCCGGAGAGCGCCAGAGCATCCAAATATCAAAGCACCGGTGCCTGCGAAGAAATGTTCTCAAGGTACTGAGTGAAGCACAGAAAGAGGATGAAAATGGCAACAAAATAGCTGCATTCTAAGGTGCATAACGTGAAAATCGATGGACCGGGAAATGGTGTTCACTCCAAACTCCACGCAAACAATCAAATCGCACTTACCAGATCCTTTTGGAAGTCATTCAAAATAAATAACAAAAACAAAGAACATATTTAGTGTTTGAATGAAATAAAATTCACAAAGACAATGCCTGTCTGGGAATGTTATCTAACTACACATCGCACGAGGAACATTTAAGTGGCTAAACAAGAGACCATACACTCGAACCTTCAGGATTACATTAAAATACACTGAGCTGTTAGTACTCAGTAGTATTTGGTGCTTGTTCCTCTCGTATTCCATACACCTCGTCACAAGGTGCGTGAAATATGTCAGCACAAAGTAACACAAGCTCATTTTACATACACAAACCTCCCAGGAAGTTGCCGTTGCAAACCCGGGCCCTACTGTTTCAGTGTTCAGTTTGGCATGCAGTGCTATAACACAGATACTTGAAAAAGCTGATTGCATGCATAAAGTTTCATAACTGCAAACAATTTGTATGGAAACATTTACAGATAGCACGTTATCCGGCCCCATGGTGTTGGAAAACAGTTTCAAAGTAATCAGCTTTATACACAGCTTTGTAATTGAACATCATGACACAGTTTACTGCGTTGTGATAAAAAGTCTCTCTCTCTCTCTCTCTCTCTATATATATATATATATATATATATATAGTGGGTCTTTTTTTGCTGGTTTCAGGACTGCCAACCGGTGCTAAAGTGCATGTGCTTTCTCCCCTATACATGGTAACATTGGCTCCTCCCAGATTTGCATATTTAATTTACTTATAAGTCCCTAGTAAAGTGCACTGGAGGTGCGAAGGGCCTCTAAATTAAACAAATAAAATGCTACTATTGGGCCTGTAGCACTGATTGTGCCACCCACATAAGGAGCCCCTTAACCATGTCTCAGGCCTGCCATTACAAGGCTTTTGTGTGCAGTTTCACTTTGATAGCTTAGCTATTGATAGCTAAGTGAGAGCAAACACTCTGGTCCCCACAATTTTCGCTTGGTGGGAGCAGAGGGTTAACAGATATATGGGCAGGGAAACAGAGGAAATGATTGCTCTCACAGGCAGGGAGCTGCATGTTTAGCAGCTCCCTGTCTGTGACAGCAATGCCGGTCCCCGCAGGAGGTGGGAAGCTGGCTGGGACTGCAGGGGTCTTGAGGCTCCCCCCACAGTGCCTTTGCACACTGGGTGCCCTCTGGGGCACCCAGGACAGAAGGTCAGGCCCTAGAGGATGGGCTCCTCAGGGCCGAGATCGGCCTAGGGAGGGGGGCTGCTCACCCCCTCACACACTGGACATTTACACAATGAGGTAGCACTTTCTAACTAACCAGTAGAAAGTGCTGCAGTTGGATGGACATCCTATGCAAACTGTGGTCTCCTGTTGGATAAATGAGCAGGTGAGCTTCTGTTTTGACCAAGATGTTTATTTCACAGAAATTAAACCTTAAGAGGAAGCACTTACAAATATAAACGTAGAAGGTGCCCCAGTTGAAGATCCATTTATGGAAAAGACAAATGATCATAACTCCTGGGCTTGGTGAGTGTGCTTACTCGGCGATTCCATATTGAAAAACGATCTGAAATCCTTCATGGAGGTGAATGCATCTTTCTTCTCTTAGAGTGCAATCAGACACTCTCACACCATATAGACCTTCTTGCTCCCACTCTCAAACCCAGACACTCTGACTGCCACTCTCACACCCAGAGACACCCTCTCACACCTATTCTGACAGCCAGTGAAAGAGGCCCTGCGGCTAACTCCCTCTGCGCATGGCCAAAGGCCGTGCTCGGGTTGGGTGGTTATAGTGCGCAGCGGTGGTTGGATTTACGTATAGTAATGAAAATTACATTACGTAAAAGAAAAATAGAAATTCACAAAAAAAACCAAAGGTTACACAGATGTTATAGTTAGGTTCTGAATTTACTTACAGAAAACCAGAGCAATTCAGCAGTTATAGTTTCAAGTAACTTTAACGCACACCATCAACACTGAGGAAGGCCTTATGCCAAAATATGTTTGTTGTTTTTGGCCAAACAATTAATAAATAATATATATTTGGATATTTTTTTACTTTCTGGGAGTGCATGGCAATCTTTTCACGAACTTCAATATAATTATGGTCAAAGCTTATTTATAGTTAGGAAAACACATTTTCCCTACACACCAAGTTTAAAGTACACATACTTTAAAAATTTCAAAGTTAGACATATAACTTTCATTTACAATTTATCCACCACCTTCAAAATCTTATAAGTAGCAGACTTTGTTACACACTCTTTTCAGTTTGCTAAACAGACAACACTAACTATAACTCACCACTCTACCATGCACTGTGTTCTTAAAAATAATGATTCTTCACTGTACAAGACTACATTACACAAGACTCTCTGCAACTCTACTGCACAACACTACACTCAACAACACTGAACTACACGTCACTATACTCCACTGAACTCCTATGTATGCCACTACACTCTGTAACAGAAATTTCATCAATGAATCTGTTCAGCCATTTTCGCACTACATCAAATACAATAGTATATGAAGAACGCATTGGTGGAAAAAAAGTGTTTTTGGACTCACTTTTATCTTAGCATTCCCTTCACGACTCACCACAAAAATGCACATCATCTCAAAATGTAGAAAATGCTATAGGTCTGGAAAGTTTTGTGGTGATGCATCAAACAAGTGGAAAGTTATTGCGGAGGTAATATCAGAGGAACTCCTTTGGGAATACTAACTATAACTAAAGAGTGGCAATCAGATTTAATTTGATTTTTTTTTCAACGCATTATACTTGTTATGTATTTGTTTATTGGTCTACATAATCATGTGTCTATAAATGTGTCTTCTAGTTGTTCATGTAGTAATTCTGAAATGTTATATATGTAGACTAGTTTTTTGTGTGGCTTCCTTGCTACTTTTATTAAGGTTGTGCTACATATGATGCCCAAAGTGAATGAAAGCCAATCACTTTTGTTATAAAAAATGAGATTATATATTTTTTCTTAATGTCCAATAATCATATCCTCCACAGAGTATTTTCTGTAGCTCACTGCTTGGTCACTTTTACATTTTGTTGCATAGGACTATGTAAGGAAAATAATTTTTGTTTCACTTGTTGGCCACAGTTTTATTTTGTGAGCCAAGGAGCATGCAAAGAAAACATATGGAGAATGTAAGGAAAATAATTTTTGTTTGGCTTGTTGGCCACAGTTTTATTTTGTGAGCCAAGGAGCATGCAAAGAAAACCTATGTAGAGTAAAATGTTTTCTATTCATTATATACTTGTTTATAGGTTTCCATTAGCATGTGACCATAAATGGGTCTTTCAGTTGTTCATGTAGTAGTTATGAAACTTTACACCATCAGTCTAGTTTATTTTTGGGCTTCCTTGCTACTTTTGAGATTATTGTGCTACAAGATATCACTAAGTTCAAAACCTTATAATTTAGCATTTACTTATTGTACTTCCCAGTAGTAAGTCACAGAATCATACTGCCAAATTTGATAAACATCCAGCTGATAATGTTTGAACTGTGTGAAATACAATAGTCTTTAGAAAATGCATTGGATTTAAAGCCTGTTTTGGGACCCCTTTTTCTTCTTTGAACCCTATTGACTAAAGGATGCAAAACTTCCAGTCCTTCCAAAATGAAACAGGGGCAGCAGGTCTGCAAGGTTTCACACACATTAATCAACCAGGTGCAAAGTTAAAATGGGACAAAAATAAAATAAAATCCCTATTTCTGGTCACCCTAACTATAATTACAGAGTGGCTTCTGCCACTCTGTAATAAATAAATAAATGTATACATAAATAAATATGTGTGTGTATGTCTATTTATGCATATGTATATATATATATATATTTATATATATATATATATATACACATATATATTATATATATATATGGTGTCACTGAAATTAACAAAGGTTAAAGTGGCATTATAGTTAGGTGCAAATTTGAATGGCAAGGTAAAGTTCTAAACTCAAAGAACCACTGAAATTCACCAGGAATAGCTATCTCTGGTAGCTATAACTCGTACTCTAAGGTAACTATAATTCACACCCTTGCAATGCACAGTCTTGTCATCAAGGATGTTATTTCAAATGTTGCAGAGATATAGAACATGTCATGAGTAATGTAATATGTGGGTTAAAATAGTTGTGCATGGGCAAGTTATAGTTACTGATGTAGAAGAAATTTTAGTGCTGTCCCTCATGTCACAGAAGTCATCTATATGTGACAGTTTATGCATTATGTTAATAAACATACTAATGGTTTGACTGTAGAAAAAGAACTCAGAAGTCATTTTAAATGTGCATTCATTTAGACTAATGTTCAAAACCCTGGTGGATGCTTGTTTCTGGTCCAGAGAGGAACTGGTTTGGCAGTTTGGGCTGGTCTGTTTCCATAGGGAGCAGGGTCAAGACTGATTTTTATATGGCTGGGCTCAAACTGGGGTGATGTGGCGAGCAAAATAATGATGGATTAAGCCTAGATCTGTGACTGTGGGTCAGATTTTGAAATGCTTCAGCACTCCGTCCATCATTTTACTTTGTGGTTTTGCTACGTATGCCCTAAGTGGCAAGGGGATGGCCAGACATGGGTCCCTTTCTCGCTGCGCCACTGAATTCAAGCTAGTCTGGATGATGAAGGGTGATACTCCAAAACCAGTCCCAGAATGCTTGTTTCCGGTCCAGAGAGGACCTGGCTCAGCAGTTCAAGCTGGACTGTTCCCATGGGGAGCAGGGTCTAGATTGATTTGCATATGGCTGGGTCCAAACTAGGGTGATGTGGCGAGCAAAAAAACAATGGATTAAACCCATATCTGTGACTGGGGATCAGTGTTAGAAAGGTTTCAATACTCCGACCATCAATTTATTTTGTGGTTTTGCAAAACCCTGGTGGTATCAAGGTTTAAATAAAAGTTTGAAGACTTAAACTGATATTATGAGATAATTTAGGCCCTAGACTAATAGTATGTATTGAAACAATATTGAATGTCTAATGGTTAATGATTTAAATATGTGTGCAAAGAGAGAAATGCAGTTCCATGTTATACTGACGGAAACCTTATTTCGTTTAAAATTACTAAAATCAAAATGCTAATGAAGAATCATTAATGAAGAAAATAACAGTTTGTATATTAAAATGTGTTTATTTGATTTATTAATGTGTTGTATTAATTTACGTGCATTAGCCTAGGTAAGGCCTCCTAGGCCCTGTTTTTCGCGATTCTGCAGAAAATGCTAAGTCATTTCCATAACATGAACTTTCTTGCAGACTTCGTTCCCATGAAAAGACTAGATTTGGCAATAGTCTTCTATTGTTTTGCACATAGAGTTGTAAAAAGTCGACCTTGGATGAGGAACATCCTGGACTGTAAACTAGCAATTTAAACATTTGTTTCAAACTTTCAAACTTGTGTGGAGCTACATGGATGGATGATGTTCCTATGACAGACCTGGAAATAAACGCAAATGTTGCAGATTGAAGTTGTGTAATTGATTTCTATGGATGATGCCCCTTTGACATGAAATGAACTGTTGCCCTGAACGAATCAGATTGCTGTATACACTTTGATATGTCGTTGACCAGTTGGACTTTGGTCAGAGATGATCTTTCCACATCCCAGAAGATGAGAAGTTGAGCTCATTTTCCTGTATCCTGAATGCTGAGCCCCTTGGAGAGATATCTTCCTCGCTGTTTTGCCCCTTTGAGATTCCTTGCTGAGACTCCGAGATTTTCTTCTTATCCCCTAATGCTTTCTCTTTTCACCTAGCTTTTGCCCACCTTAGTTAGTAGCCTGCTGCCTGAGATTACATTTGTCCAAATTATTTTTGCCCTTTTTGTTCTTTGTCCGCATGTGTTTCGTCTCATAAATGTATTTCCCTGATTTGAAATTTGGAGGGTTTCCCTGTCCCCAGCTAAACGAACTCTGCTGATTTGAAATTGACTTGTTGCTTATCAAAGTTGAGCAACGCTTGATTTCTGTCTCTCTGATAATTTTGTTGATGTGCATTATTCTTCCTGAGTGTTTAGTTTTATTAGTGTTCGCTCGCCTGAACGTATTTTATCATCCTGGGCAACCCATGGTGATTTTGTATCTTTTAACTTTGTTTTGTGAGCTGTCTACATCACTTTGAGTCTAAGTTTCTAATAAACTCATTAAGTTTATTCTTGACTGGAGGGGTCATATTGGTCATACAGTGTAACTTAATTGGTTGATAGTAAAATTATGTTAGTGGTTCTACCACATCCTATGCAGGGTCAAAAGATCTGTTGACTTCGATGAGTATTGATTTCTGCGAAGAATGAAAATGCTCCATCATTACCTAGAGCACAAGTTAATGATACTAGAGAAAACTATAACTGATGAATTTCAGTGGTTGTTTGAGTTTAAAACATTACCTTGTCACTGAAATTATGCCCTAACTATAACGCCATTTTAAACTTTACTTTTTTCACTTAAATTCTAGGTTTTTATTTGAAATGTAAATAAATATTTTATTACCATAAGATGATGGTGATGAATAAAAATGTCTATTTAGCTTAATGACACCATTTAAGGGGTGAATTCCACCAACCCACAAAAGAAAAACCAACTGCTGAGATTTATATTTTAATTTGTGGATCCTTAATGGACCGATGTAATTTTCCCAACCAATAACTGTACAATAAATTTAAAAATCTCACAATATATCACAAACCCACAATTCAGTACACCTTAAGATAACTGTGTGAAAACCTTGTATAAAATAATTAAGACTCTGTGACATCCTCTAAAATGACTCCATTTAGAAATAAACCTTTTGCAATTTAAGATCTCTGCTGAATGATAGTGATCTGATTTAGATAACATTAATGATAGATTTCAGTCCTCCTTGCCAGTTACCAATTTGATTGTGTGTTGCATAAATTTGACTAGGCATATGACATTTGTAGGTTTAAGGGTGTACCATACTTCCTCACTGGCACTACAGCAACCACCTTTTAAGGAAACTGTGTCTTAGCCATTTCATTCACATATGCTTGGATGGCATTATCTTTGTAGGAGTCGGCTGTGTATGTGGAAGTCTTTTTGCCTTTAAGGGTATTCAAATCAGCAGTGTGTGAAATTTCTTTCACTTGGGGCCCAGAGGCTGTCGGCATGTAGCGCATGCAATGCAAATGTAAAACAAATTTCTAGGGAGCCTGGCTGGCAGAAGCTGAAGAGAAGACAGGACAGATTGCACCTTCAATGGAGGGGCACTGGGTGATCGCAATTGGTGGCAAGTGACAAGAAACTATACCATGAGTGGCGGTGCTGGCTGTGTGTAAATGAATTCTACCCTTTTGGTGTTTAGAATGGGAAGTTGAAAGATGTACTTAAAGAGCTTTAAAAATCCGGGAGGCCATATACCAGAGATGGTAGGTACTTTGTATGTATAGGGGCTTCAAGGTTGATATGAAGCCATTTGATGGCGAACATAGGCTAAGCTGCTTTAGAGTTTAAATAGTCAAAATGCTGCCCACGCAAACCTTTGCCACCAAACTAGACTCCTAAGTAATGGTGCTTTCTTTGTCTTGCTGCAAACTGATCCCGATACCCCACCGGGTTAACTTGCTGTGCCTACTGTTGAACACTAGCACAGTGCACTTTCTGAAACTCAAACTTAGATGTTGCATACATTGTAGGAGTTTTAATGCATGGACACCTGTTTGTAGGCCTATTACAGTGTGATCCAAGATCACTGTGTTGTCTGCATACTGCAGAGATTGAAGTTCCAGCCATGCTCATTTAGGTGGGCAAGCTCTTTGTACTTTGATGGCAGCTGGAATATCCTATATATAAAGATCAAAAAGCAGTGGGGTCAGCACGCACCCTTGCTTAAGCCCTCTGTTGGTTTTGATATTTTCTAACTATGCCTGTTATCAGTCAGTTTCACTTGCTCCCAGGTATTCCAGTATAAATACTGAATGTCTCTCACAAGTGGCTGTGGGATCCCCCATTTCTGTAATTTAGATCAGAGGATTGAGCAGTTTACTCCATCGAAAGCCATATGGTAATCTATGGAACAAGCAACCAAGTTAGTTCATTTTACCTTTACTGACCACTGAATAACCAGCAAGAGATTGAAAATGTTTTCTAAAGTGTTGCTTGTTCCCCTAAAACCTGTTTTTGAGGGAAGGTTCAGGGTATTAGATTGAGCCCAGGAATCCTTTAGCAAAGAATTTAGCCTTTACGTCAAGTATGGCAATCATCCTATAATTTCCAGGTATACTGAGATCACATTTCTTATAGATCGGGAGTAGGATGGACTCCTGCCATGAGGTAGGAACACAGTGGGTTTCAAAAGCATATGATTATAAATTGGTTAAAATTGGTAACCAATAAGTCTAGTTAGATTTAAACAGCTTAGTCGGGAGACCATTGGGACCTGGAGTGCCATCTGATTTGGAATCCTTGATTATCTGTCTTACCATTTTAGCCTTCACAGGGGGGAGGTGCATGAGCAGGTTTAAATGAGCAAACCAGCCTTTCTCTGAACAGCATATATTGCCTCTTTGTGGTGGGATGTCCATACTGGTTCAGAGATGGTGATGCCCAACTTTAGAGAGGGCTGGAACCCAACTTTGTTTATAAACTCCCAGATCTCCCATTTCATCAAACTTTACCTACTGTTATTCCATGAAAACCCTCTTTGCATCCAATATCTTCTGCTCATAATCTTTGCATAATGTTTGTAACTTTCAGTTAATCAGATTCATAG
Source organism: Pleurodeles waltl (assembly GCF_031143425.1). NCBI lineage: Eukaryota > Metazoa > Chordata > Amphibia > Caudata > Salamandridae > Pleurodeles > Pleurodeles waltl. The sequence goes on from NC_090442.1 coordinate 327,689,960, forward strand.
CTAGTGCTTCGTCTTGTTTTGCTTCGTTAGTTAGTTTTTTCTTTAGTTGTCTAAACTCCTGGGTGAGCTACACAGCCTGAGTTTTAGCTTCAAGAGTGGAGTAGCATCTACTTGTTGGGTTATGTGAAAAAGTTTAAAATAACAGGTTTGTCCTGTCAGGCAATATAATGTGCACACCCTTTAAGTGGCATAATCGTTTTCTACTCGGGGAATAATTATGGGGATTCAACAGAAACTAAGATCGAGTCTAAAACTGCATTTTGAAATCTAGAAAAGTGGGTATACTTCATACGGATGTTGCCCACCACCCTGCCATATAAGAATCAAAGATTGTAAGCATGTAGCATCCTACTTAGTTGGTAACTCATCAAGGAACTATGTTGCATGGGGCATAAAACATAGGGAATCCCCCAAATGTTATTTTTGTGGCTAGTCACCCAGTCATCCGAAGTGTCATACTAGATTTGAGTTGAAACCACCCGTTAAGACAGTACATGCATTTGGGTATTCAGATGCATAATTGGTGAGTACTGCCAGCAGTTGTTAGCTGGCCTTGACTTTAGGCTTAGCATTGGGGTGCTGATATACATTTATCTAGACTAGGTGGGAAAATAAACTCCTGCCCTGTTTGGGGTTGTAATGATTACCTGTATATAATCAGATCTGGAGTCTGTACTAACAGTATTGCAATCCAATGTATTTGTAATAAGACTCATAGACATCACTTAACCTTCCCCTACCCATCATAGCATTTAAATGAAAGATATAGTATCCAGGAAGGGCTGGCTGCTCGCACAGCCAGCTTACCTGTATACAAGTAATGGCATTCTGTGCCAGAAAAGTACAGGAGTCATCATCTTCCAAGATCTTAAACAGACCTGCAGAATTCCAAGCTAACAGGGCAAAGGATCAAGACTTTGATGGAGTGGCGATGGTTGTAATAGTGTCCTTGTTAGGCTTCTTGTCTGCAACCCCTGAATTATTGATTCACATGTAAGTGTTGATGTCAGTCAACCCCAGTCCTCCTTCGGTAACTGAGAGCACGACTGTTTCTGTTTAATGGAAACAATTATTTCTGTATGCCTTGTGCTTTTTATTACCAGGTTAGTGTGTGCCTGCTGCACCTCTGATGCACCTTTGTGATTTTTTTAGAACAGATCTGGCTAAGTGACTTACAAAGGACTTTACAGCAAGGGAGATTTTAAAGGGGTCAAGATGCCCAACCTCCACCTGCACAGATATTATAGCTTCCCATGCTCTAAGTATGGCTTTGTGTTTAATGGCCTGCTCTGGGATGTCTTTGCTCCTCCAGGTAACCTATATGTAGGCTCTTTCTCAGAAAATAAAGACACCTACACAAATTCAATAGAAATAATATCCTCTGTGGTGAATGGGTGAGCGTCAATTAGGTGGTTTAACAATGAGGTCAATCAGGTGGTTTAACTGTTAAAGAATGTTCCCCCAATTAGTATGTCTAGGTGTCCCCTTGTTTTGCATTCTGAAGTAAACAATGCAAAATAGGGGACATTGTCCATGATGCTACCTACCCTGTGTGGCATAGAAGATGGATTATTATTATACCTCTACAGTGGAGAAGAAAGCATGAGTGAGCACAGAGTTCCATGGGAGGCGTAGCTGTCTCCTCTGCCACTGGATGGTTGGGTTCCCCAGTTTTATCTTGGTTAGGTGTTTCAATGCTACAGTTGTTAGTGGATAAATTGCCTGCTATTCCCCCTTTAGTTTCTTTGCTTTTATAGTTGCAACTACAGGGCTTTACATCTTCATTAAGAGGAGCTGATGACATAGAGGTTTGCGAAGAAATATGGTATACTGCTTTCTTAAGTTCCTGAGTGGCTGTAGAGCCTGCAACACCATCTTTGCTTGCTTGAGTTGACTGGGGAACTAGTAAATGTTGTGATGCAGCAGTTACTGGAGTAAGATGAAGATTCTTAGTGGCCACTCGCAAGAGTTTTGTAGACAACAAATGAGAGGAGGGCCATGGCTCAGAAGCTCTGTGCTTGATGAGTACTGGTTTAAGCCCTCGTTGCTGACTACAAAGACTGGATAAACATTGGTGTTGGAACATGGTGCTGTGGGGACATTCAGAAAGATTTTCCAGCGTTGATCTTTTATGCTCTTGCACAGCTTTTGTTCTGCTTCTTTGTGAGAGGTTTGATATCATTTGTAAGGGGTAGGATTGTGGCACCTCTTTGAGCATACTAGCCATACACTGTTTCTGTGGGGAAGGGATGATCAAGACTCTAAGGTCAGAGTCAGAGATGCCACCTGTGCTGCATTTAGATGTTTTGCTGGGGCAGCTGGACCAAAGGGCAACTACTCATGGTCTCGGTCTCTATAGAAAATCTAATGTCAGATTGAGATGATTTTTCACAAGAGCACCTACAAGCTTTGGCAAAGCTTCCAGTTTGAAAAGAATAGAGCAGCAAGTGCATTAGGGTGTTGAAGATTTTGCATCTGCTGTTATGGCCTTGATAGATGAGCTCAAGTTGGATATTCTGGTGTCAATGGAAGGAATAAAAGTGGCCATGGTTTGTAATAGTTCCAACTGAAGCTCCAATGTATCGGAGTGACAGTTTAGTACTGCATTAGTGGCCTCCAAAGAGCAGCATAAGGTCAGCAATGTCAGAGATAGACTGGGAGTCTGGATCACGACTCCTTATCTGTGAGGTAGCGTTAGTGTATCTGACATAAAGAGGCAGTGATTCAGGGGTAAAAAGTGGAGATCCAGAGAGATTATACTCATGCTGGGTGTTACCATTTGTGTGCAAGAGACCAAACTCTTGTTAGCGGCTTTGTAAGGGGGGCCCCTGAGGGAGAAGAGTATTTCATGCTGTCAGAGGGTGTCGTATGCTCTGCAGATATTGTTTCGCTCTGTAGGGCTGGAGAGTTTTAATCCTGTGTTGGTTATGTCAGTGATTTTTGGTTGGGTATGTATAACAGCCTGCATTGTTAATAAGCAGGAAATGGTGACTTCCTGCCTTCTAAGGCTGTCTCAAATAGAAATTCACTGAAAAGACCAAAGATTACAAGGATATTATAGATAGGAAATAGAATTAAAAAACACCATAGAAATTCACTTAAAAAAACAAAGGTTATAGGGACGATATAGTTAGGCTCACATTTTAAATGTAAAAAGCCATAGAAATTTACCAGTTATAGTTAGAGCTACCTCAACTAACTATAACTCATGCCCTAAGGTAACTATAACTCACACCCTCGCTATGCACTGCTAATTAACCCACAAATTACGGCACTCATGAAATCTTAGATAACATCACTGCTAATATCAATGTAATATTTGCAGTAAAATTTATGACGAAAAATTGTGATTGGCGAGGGCGCAATTTATAGTTACCTTAGGGCATGAGTTATAGTTAGTTGGGATAACTATAACTATATCTGGTGGATTTCTACGGTTTTGTACATTTAAAATGTGAGCCTATTTATAACGTCCCAGTAACCTTTGTTTTTTAAGTGAATATATATGTGTGTATGTGTGTGTGTATATCTATATATACGCACACAAAGCCACGTATAGTGAAGAAAGCAAAGGTCAAAGCGACCTTATGGTTACTTGAAAATGTCAGTTCAAACACACTGTTTTAAATGAACAAATCCACTGAAATTCACCATTGTTATCTCAAGCAACTATAACTCACCCCCCGCCATGTGCAGTGTTGTCATCCATGAAGTAATTTTAGATGTTGCAGTGATGTTATCAATGATGTCACTCACAGAAGATGTCATGAGTGATGTAATATAGATGGTAATTAGCAGTACATGGTGAGGGTGAAAGTTATTGTTTCTTTAGGGCAAAAGTTATTGTTACTTGAGATATCTATAACTGATGAATTTCAATGGTTTTATATTTAAATACTCCACCTGGCTCATTTCAGAATCATGGCAACTGCCTTGCAAACAAATGCGGATTTCATAAATTACAATATTAAATACAGGTACAATGATAAAGTCTGGTGAATATGTCTTATCTTCATCCAGCCCTTGGTCATACATCCTTAAAGTACACTTTTCAGCATTGGAAGGTAAAATATGCATAGGCAAATCAAATAGGTATCACCTATGGATGACTTGTTAACTTTGTTAATGTATTTTTCAGCCACATTGTAAAGGAGCGCAGGTGTAATGCAGCATGGGTGAAAGTAACAAATATACAACTCGGGATGATGCAGTCAGCGCTGGCCACAAGTCATAGTCGTTTTTTCTTTCGTTTGGTTTACTTTCAGCCAAGTTGCACAGCAGTTGTGTGACTGTAAAACATGACAAAAAGTTTTTGCAAAGCCTTTAGCTCTCACTTAGGGCAGAACTATTAACTTTTTCCATGCTCAAAGCAAACATGTACAAATGAAAGCTAAAAAAAAGCGCAATGAAGCAGGAGAATGCCTGAAGGGATAAAGCAACACAAACACAGTTGCAGAAGGGTGGGAGGGGACAAGCAACATGTCGCACAGCGGGAGGAGTGTGTGGGGGCAAGGAACACAATGGGCAGCAGGTTTGTGTGGATAGGGCCAGCAATACGGCAGACAGTGGGAGGAGTGTGGGGGGAGCAACAAGATGGACCGTACAAAGCATCCTGATGCGGCCAGTGCTGGCCACATAATATTGTTTTTTGTTATGGGAGGTGGGGGCATGGCAAGAACCACAAAGTACAGAAGAAGGAGGGCAGAAAGGGGTAAGCATGATGGCAGCGAGAGGGTCCATGTATACGCTGAACCGTGTGGGACTCAGTGAAGATCCTTGGAGGACTCCACAGTTGACTTCTGTGGGTCTGGAAGTGTAGAGCTGGAGTATGACCGTCTGCGTCCTCCCGGAGAGGAAGGAGTGGATCCATTCCAGGGCTCTTCCATTGATTCCTATGCCATGGAGTCTATTGCGCAGAGTGCTGTGGGAGACGGTGTTGAATGCTGCTGAGAGGTTGAGCAGTATGAGCGCTGTGGTATGGCCACGGTCTACGAGTAATCAGATGACGTTCTGCTGTGGTTGCTGCAGAAGCCAGGCTGGAAGCTGTCCAGGGAGTTGTTGGCCTCAATGAATTTCCATAGTTGTACGTTGATTGCTTTCTCCAATACTTTGGCGGGGTAGGGTAGCAGCGAGATAGGCCGCAAACTGTTTAGTTCTAATGGGTTGGCAGAAGGCTTCTTCAGGAAAGGGCATATTTCGGCATGGTTCCAGTCCTTGAGGAAGGTGCCAGTGCTGATGGAGCAGTTGATTGTGTTTTGGAGCTTGGGGGGCAAAGGATGCGCTGGATCTGAGGTATGTGTGGTGTGGGCAGGGGTCTGTGGGGGCTCCGGAGTGGGTGCTGTTCATGATGCTGACTGTTTCCTCTGTGGTGAGTGTGGACCAGCTGTGGATGGTCTGGGTGGGTTCTGGGGGGGCGGGTCAGTCACAGGGTCAGATGCCAGGATTTTGCGGGAGGAAGCTGCTGTAGATGTTTTTGATCTTGTGGTAGAAAAATGTGGTGAGTTTGTCGCAGAGGTCCTGTATGCTGGTTGCTTCGGAGGGGGAATCTGTGAACTCATTGATGACTGAGAAGAGTTCTTTAGAGTTGTGTGCTGAGGAGTTAATATGCTCCCTGAGTGAATCCTTCCTTGCGTTCTTGTTTTCTTCATCGATGGGCGGCGGTTGAGGCTCTGAATGAGGTGAGGTCTTTGCTGGTTTGGCTGTTCCTCCATTTTTTTTTCTAAACGTCTGCAGGTGCGCTTTGATTCTTGGAGTTCAGTGGTGAACCAGCTGGCTTTCTTAGGTACATGTTTGGCCCAAGTCAGCCGAAGGGGGGCTAGAGTGTCAGCGCACTCGGTGATCCATGCGTTGAGATTACGCGCTGCTCTGTTGGCGTCATTGGAGTGAGGAGGAAGGGATTTGGCAAGCGATGAGGTGAGTTGCTCGTTGGTGATTTCGTTCCATTTCATTGGGGAGCCCTGGGGGTGCAGGTGCAACTGCTGGGTGCGGTGATTTTTAAGTATATGCAGCAGTGGCCAGTCCAGTCCGGGGTGGAGATGGTCTCGATGGTGATCTGGTTGCTTGAGGTGAAGATGGGGTCCAGTGTGTGTCCTGCTATGTGTATGAGTGCGAAGACCAGCTGTCTAAGGCCAAGGGTGGCGAGGGTATCGAGTAGAGCGGTGGAGTTTGAGTCGGCGCGGTCCTCGAGGTGGAAATTCAGGTCACCGCGGAGGATGTAGAAATCTGACGCCAGGGCCTGGGGGGTAGCAATGTCTAGAACTTTATCTATGAAAGCTGGGCGTGGGCTGGGTGGCCTATACACTAGGGTGCCGTGGATGGAGGAGTTGTGGTTGGAGTGGACCAGGAAGTGAAAGTGTTCCATGGTTGTGCATTGTTCTTCTGGGACGATCTTCACACGTAGGGAGGACTTGTGTACGATGGTGAGTCTTCCGCCGGGGCAGGAGGGCCAGATCCTCCTTAGGATGCTGTATCCATCGGAAATGGCAATGGCGATGTCTGGTCCTGAGGTGGGGTTGGTCCAGGTCTCAGTAAGGAAGGCAATGTGCGGTCAGGCGGTGTCGATCAAATCCCAGAGTTCAGTGGCGTGTTTGTGGAGGGAGCAGATGTTCAGGAGCAAGCAGTTGATGGGGTTGTGAAATTTGTTGGTATCTTTGTGTGCGGAGAGTACCTTCAGCTTGTTGCAGTTCTTGCAGGTGAAAGGTCTATGGGTGTCCTTGGGGTGAAATGATGCTGCAGTTGCTAAGACGTCCGGTGTTGAGGCGGAGGAGGGTCTCGGAGTCGTAACAGAGGCAGACTAAGGGGTGGTTTCACTGTGATCCAGGGTTTGTGGTGCTGGGTATGGTTCAGGCGCAGATGGGTGCGGACAGGCTTGCCTTTGGCATGGCCATGCTGCAGCTGCCATTAAGAAGGGAGGGGGCAGGGGAGCAGTCAACTGGGAGGCAGAAGGGTGGGAAAGGTGCTTAACAGGGGGAGAGGAAAAGAGGGGAGAAAGTAAAATTAAAGGAAAAACGAGAGAAAAAAGGCAGAAAAGTGTGATAAACGAGAGAAAAAGGCAGCAAAAACAAGACTGAAAGAGCAACAGAGAGCAATTCTTACTTGTGAAGACCACTAGACTACCAGGGATGAGGTGCAGGGACGAGCCTGTGGGTGGAGGAAGGCCTCGAACTGAGAGTCAGGAGACTCTCAGTTTGTCCCAGGCAAAAAGCAGAGGCAGCAGCAGCTAGAGGAGCTGGGGAGGGCCGCAGATGCTGACCAGGAGGTACCCATGAAAAGTAACCAGCAGGGCTCTAAACGTTACCTGGTTTGGGTATAATTGCATACTTGTATTCTTGCAGTCATAACCCCCTCCTCTCGATGCAAGAGAGCATTCTGAATTTTGGTTTTCCAAAAATGGTGAGTAGTGCTTATGGTCTGTAACAATAGTGGCATAGTTTCCATGTAGAAGCACATGAATATTCTTGCAGGCTCACACTACAGCCAAACTCTCCTTATCCAGATAAGAACAGGCATGTTCCGTATTAGACAGGTTGCAACTAGGATAGGCTACAATGTGTCTCTGAGTGCTCAGCTGACCATTATGTTGAGCAAGGATTGCTCCCAGCCCCACCGGGCTCTCATCTGCTGTTATCTTAGTACATAACTTGGGGTCAAAAAGGACCATTTCAGTGGCATTCTCAATCACATTTTATTCTTTTGAAGCTTTGATCGCATTCAGGAGACCCCTAGAAAAGGGACATTTTGTTTTGTCAAGTCTCTCAATGGGGCACTCACTGCAGAAATGTTACAAATGTACGTCGAGTAATAACTAACTGGTCATGCCCAAGAACGATCACAGCATGACGACATCTTGTGGATGGAAACTACCTGACAGTGTTTGCACTTTATCTGGGTCAGGAGTCATTCCCCCATCAGAGAATATGTGCCCAAAGAATGAAAGTTTGGTTTTGTGAACTCACACCTTGCCATGTTCAGCGTGAGACCTGCATCAGCAAGCAACAGGCACAAATGTGTAAGAGCCTTGTAATACATATGTGACAGGTTGAATTATTTGATGTATAGCATCCTGAAATATTTCAACAGCAGACGACACTCCAAAACTCAAACTTTTCTATCTGAAAAAAACCAACATGAGTTGAAAAAGAAGTGATGTAGTAGTCTGCAATTTTCTTCCAACTCAAGTTCAGCTCAAAACAAGAGAAGATTTTGGCCCGGTTTAGTTGCATGATCATGTCCACTATGTGTGGGCCAGAATGTAGTTCTCGCTCAATTGCTTTGTTGGCCTGGCTCTTATCAACACAGATGTGTGCCGCACCTTCACTGTCTTTTTGTGGCACCACCACTATGGGGGAAACCCATGGTGTAGGATCGGTGGAGCGCTCAATGATGTTGTGCTTCAACAGCATTTCTAGTTATTCCTCAACAGCCTTTTGCAAGGGAAAAGTGACACAATGGTGCCTCATGGCAACAGGGTGAATGTCCTCATTAATGTGAAGTCACACTTTCATTGTCTTGAGCTTTCCTTGGCCATCTATAGATGATTCTGTGGCCATGAAGCAATAACAGAAACTAACTTACAATTTTAGATTGAGTGTGAAGGTTGTAATTCAGAGATATTAGTTCAATGTCAGTACCAGTGGCAAAACTGAGTAGGCATGCACTAGATGAAGTCCCTTGAAGAACATGAATTGGTTCTTGTATTGACACTGCTTTATGTTGTATTGTTACTATGAATGACCCTTTAGTCTGCAAGAGTTTGGAGGCAGCCCACATGTATAGCTTTGTGTTTGACAGGTTGAGGCGTGGCATGGGAGACGGGCTCTTAAATTTCTCAACCGGCACAATGATGATCAATATACCACTATCTAAAATAAAGGTTATGGGGCATATGTTGTCTTTTATTGTAATCTTGGATCAGTGTCCAAATGAGTTCAGTTGTTTGGACTTGCCCTTGTCTTTTATTCTTCATTGCAAGTGGCCATACTAAAATGAGTCTGCCGTTCGTTGGTCAACGTCATCATGGCACATCCATCTTCTTCACTGATGCATGATAATGACGTTGAGGAGCCTGTGTAGGATGAGCTTGATGACAATCAACTTTGTCGGGCTTCTACTTGTCGCAACTTGTGCTGCCTTTCAGCCTCGTGGGCATGGCTAGAATGTTTCTGGGGCCTTTTGCATCCATTCTCTCTTCTCTCTGTGACATATGTAGTTTCTCTTTCAATTTGCACACTGGTATGAAGTAGTTTTCTTTCCTGCAACCTTTGCTTTTCTGTCCCATGGCTGGACATTTACCTTCATGGAGAAATGAAAAACCACATCACCAATACACGTTTTTCTCTTTTGATGACATAAATGTGCACTAATATAGCCTTAGAACCCGCCGTAGTGGACTCTACCGGCTAATAAAGGCCCGCTCCCGAGTTAAAGACCCGAGCCAACGGCTACGGCGGGTTCTAAGGCTATTAGAACATTCTGCCACTCAGGTCAGAATGTTCTATTAAATAAAACAAATTCCTCACGGAGCCCGAGGGGATTAAAATCCCCTCGGGCTCCGTGAGGCTTTGTTTACAGCTGTTGCTATGAACAAAGCGAACATTGGAATGTTGGCACTGCTGGTTTTTACCGGCCAGTAAAAGCCGCAGCACTCCATTGTTTTCAATGGAGCTGCCAACGTTCAAATGTTCTAATTTTACTTTCTTTCATGACCACTGCTGATATGTTTTTCACTGTTGCCGCTTCCATGTCATCAACTTGTTGGTCTGCTCTTTCATTGGCTCTTGCAGGCATTAGAATTTTCACTAGACTCTCTCAAAATGCGTCTTCTGAAAGAATCTGAAAGACAGCCATCGATGACTCTGAGGCATATGACTTCATCATTAAATTCACTAAACTTGCAATATTTGATAAGCAAATCAAGTATTTTAACGAACTCATCCATCGTTTCTACAGCTTGCTGTTCCGCTTGATTAAAAATGTACCTTCCTTAGTTGACATTCCTCACTGGACTTAACTTGGAACCCAATGCTCCTTTGATCGGACGGTAAGATATTGCATCAGTCTGTGAGATTTTCTTCAGCACTTCTTTTACTCCATCACCTGCAAGGTTCCTAAAATACGTAATGATTTTCTTATGATTTACTTCTTTGAGGGCATCTATGAAATCATTGAAGGTCCCGATCCATGCAGTCCATCTGGCACATATATTTTGCTTGTTGGCGGTGTCGAATGGCTGTGGTGGTTTCAGAAACACAGCTGTGTAATCCTTCCCGCTGTTTTCTACCACTGTTGAGAGCATATTCTCTTGAGATGATTGTAGGTGTTTACCTGGACTGGTACCTCTGCAAGCCCTGGCCATGTGCTTGCACATGCGTCATCATGCCCGATTGGAGGATGTAGATCATCATTTTCTTTTTTGCCAGAGAGTAGCAATTCCTTTTCTCACACTTGATCATTGTTGAGTTTAGTTTTTTGCATTGCACTTGGTTGTCACTGCCTTTAGCTTCTGTTTTCTCTGTGTTATGGCGTGCCACAGTATTTCTTCTTTCAGCCTTACATTCTGGTGGGCTTTTCGAATGCTCTCCTCCACAGGGCCTTCCACTTCTTTGAGGGCTAAATAAGGGCTGGAGCGGAGCTTTGACTCCACGCACACCAGCTTCAAATTGATTCTTGTTGATTTGGGCACACGTGGCATGCACAATCAGTTTGCTGTGTTGTTGCAAACTCTCAGTGATATCTCATTTCTTTGGGACACAAAACCCTTACTCTTTGCCAGTTGTAGTATCCTTCCCAGTAAGGGAGCGCATAAATGATTATGCCACACACGGAGTTCACTAACAGACATCTTTATTTCTCAGCATACGATCACACACTACTCTTGGATCATGTCATAACCGATAATAACCACACCTTAACAACTCCCAACAAGTTACCCAATTCCTTCTCAGTCTGCCTAGAAATGCAAGGGTCCTAGCACATTAACCAATGGTAAGCAATGGGCAGGCTATATGCCCCCTGAAATTATTGATTGAAGTAAAATCCAGTTGTAGTGTGGAAGATGCTGGTGCAGTTAAAAAAATGAACAGGCAAGAACAGGTACAGTTTTCCAAGAGCATAATGGGCAAAGTAGCAGAATTCCAATATGCACAGTGGCCGCTCCAAAGCCAGACCGATTGGTCTTTGAAGCTGCGTGCTTGATAAGCACCAAAGGCCAAACCCTTTCATTCCTCCCTGTCGGTTTAACAATACATTAGTTAGACAGGTTAGTTAGATAAGCACAGATCCAAGAAGATTTCTATTAATAAGCATGAAATGACAACTTCAATTAGAGTTTGTTTGTAAAATAGTATTTTACAAACAACTTATTTGTACATAACCTTAATCGCATTAATAAACAAATAATGATGATGTGTTTGATAAACATTTAACCCAATGCTGTTCAGATTAAAAACTGAATATTGTCGATGAACTATAATAATATACTCTTCTGTCATCAGTGACACTCCCATATCTTCACATGTGGTGTCCTGATGCCCTTTATTGAGTTACAGGTGAACGCTAAGTAATATTTGACATTATCTTTTTGTGAATTCGGTATTAGCTTTCTAATTTTGTAGGCAATACACTTCTGCATAACAAAGGATACATATATTCTTGTAGTTGAAAGATCCTCAGATGTTTCTTCTGCAGCATTGACTTTACTGTTAAACACATCAATATACAATAAAATGCCCAAAAAGCATTATGGTTTGTCAGCAACAGCTAAACGTAAATAAATCTCTGTATGTATTAAACCACAAATCATATTATAGGAGTAATACGAAACTCTGCAAGCACTTTATTCCCCCACACCTAATAAACAGAGGTTAAGATATGAGTAAATAAAAATCTTGAACACATTTCAATAAAAATACAAATCTCAGTGGTCAAAACGATGTGGGTTGGTCAAATGCAATGACTCAATTCGAGATACTCTCAAAAGCAATGAGGATGGAATTGTTTCGACTGGACCAGTTGCTAGACGTTATGTTCTTGTGTTTAAATTTTTTTTAATCCAAAAACCTCTAGGCACTTTTGTCTTTTGGAATATTTTCTCCCTAAAGTGAGCTATCACCATAGCATGAAATGTGCTTGTAGAGGGGTCATTGCTTGCAATCTAGTGCAGCAATCTCCCTGTCCCAGTTTGAGACTGCTCCGTACCTCAGTACAAGTGTGTTTACTGTTCCTGTGTTAGTTTTCACTACACAGCTAAATTCCAGGATATTTCATGACTAATTTTTGGTGTTTTCTGTTCCCCCTTCCACCTGCAGTTACTTTCACCTGCAGAGCCCTCAGCTGGGGAGAGATGAAGAAAGAGATGTTAGACCTGACATCCTTGGCATGGTTTTCATACACCTGTTTGAATTAAACTCTCCTGTTTTTTCTAATTTCGATTTTGCTGAATTTAGGACTGTGCACACTTTAACCCTGCTAACATTGGCCGAATCAGCACATTTAATTTACTTGTACGTACCTAGTAAAGTGGTACTACATGTACCCAGGACCTGTAGATTAAATGTTACTAGAGGGGCTACAGCACATATTGTGCTACCCATTAAGTAGCCTTTTAAAACAAGTTCAGACCTGCTATTGCAGCCTGCATGTGTTGTTTTCAACTGCCATTTCGACCTGGCAATATAAACCTTCTGCCATATGAGTAACCATAAGGTGGGCCCTGAGCAACGGAGCAACGGAGAGGGCATGGTGAAGTGTAATTAAAATGTTGGACATGTACTTTTAACTTTTACATGTCATAGTAATTAAAAACTCTTGAATTCATTTTTCACTATTGCAAGCCCCACCTCTTCCATAGAATGACATTGGGTTATCTTCTTATGTTTAGTAAGTGATAACTTACAACAGGGAGCAAGGAGGAATGCTGAGTTTGGTGTCTAAAGAGTTATAATTTAAAAACCCTCTTTAATGGCAAAGGTGTATGTTTTAAGGCACAGTTCTGAAAATGCCACTTTTAGAAAGCTAATATTTTCTTGAACTAACCCTTTGGTATCCTGGGTCACTGACTAGATGTAGCGGGCAGTTGGTTTGTATGTGTTGCTCCCAGACAGTGAGACAAAGGCGAATATGAGCTGGCAGGATGGGCCATCTCTGACTTGATGAGGGGGGGAGAAGCTGTCACCTACCATAATTGCACATCACAAATGAGTTTAACACTAGCTTTTTGTCCACCCCCAAACAAGCTGGGCATGTTGCCCAGGCACCTTTGGGGTGAAAACCTCCAGAACCTTCTCCAACTTCAGAGCTGGCACCATTCATATATATTGGACTCACAGACCCAACTCTTCAGTACACCTCTGGATCTGTGTAAGACTCTGAAGGACTGCTACTTTGCTGCTCTGCTACTCTTCTGTGTTAGTGAAAAGGGCTGGACCTGTATCTTAAACCCAGGATCACCAGAGTTACTCCAAGGGCTAGCTGGCTGGCCTCCATGTCAGAGCCTCAGGGACATGAACGGCTCCATCCTAGTCATGAGGCCTGAAGGTGTTAAGCCATCCCAGGTGTGGTCCAAGCAGAACCAACAAAGTGCAACATCTTGCAGCTCTGCCACTATTTGATGCATCCCCAATGCAGGATGCTGCAGCTCTTCAGAAAGCCGCTGCACGAGGCATCCTTGATGCAGGATCTTGCATTGTAGCCAATTGGAACCGCTGCTGAGTGATACATCCTCTACGCGAGATCTCGCAATCCGCTGCAACCAGGTTTTAAAGAACTCTGCTCAGCCGATCTAACTTGGTCTGTGTATCCAGCCTGCACTCCATCGCAGTCAGCCTGAACTTGTGACTTTGTCCCAGACCCACATGACCAGTTGGGACTTTGCGCTTCTAGGTGCTATTTTTACTTAAATCGTTAAAAATGCATATCTGTGGTTCTACTGATTTGATTTTAGTCATTTTGGCCTCAAATTATTTATTGCATTTAACTCTATTTTTCTAAATTGGTATGTTACTTTTCTTGTGTTTTCACTTTATTACTGTTTGAAGTACTGCATAAATACTTTAGACACTGCCTCTAAGTTAAGTCTGACTGTTATGTGCCAGGCTACCAGAGGGTTGAGCACAGGTTAATTTGGGGTTTGTTTGTGACTTCACCCTCACAGGAATTATGGTTGCTGATTGAGTAAGGTTTCAACCCCCCTCAACCAATAATCCTGTCTCCTACAAGAGAGATATAGGACTGCTGGAATGCATACTTTTATTTCCCTAAGAACTCAGACAGAGGCATGAGGTGGCTAACAGACTCAAATAACAAGTGACAGGATTAAAAACAACAATGCAGCAGCCTACGATGGGGTAACAGTCTGATTCCTACAGGGCACATACTGTGCCATTCTTTACAGAGATGCATCAATACTTGACTGACAAAAAGTTGAATGGACAATAGAGAATTAGATGGGACAACTGATATGCAAGTCAATAGTGGGGTGTAGAAATGAATGCAAATAAGCCAGAAGAAACCAAGATCTCATCATGCTGATCACATAGAGAACAGACTACATGTCTACAAATCTTTTCAAGTTAGAAGATTCTGAAACATCTATAGTAGTAAGGAGGGGTGTCCAATGGAGGGAAGAAGCCCGAGGTAGTGTGCTTGGCACAAACATAAGACATGTAATGCCTACTTATTAAAAAAACAATAGACAGTGGATTGGTTAAATGGGCTTTGAAGTAGGTAGTTAGCCAATAGTAGGGGAATGTATACCCGATCATTGGATTTCCTATAGCAGGGTGAAAGGGAAACATTGATGTCATATGTAGAATCCTCTAAATAACCAATATACCTTTAAAAAGTACCTGTGAATGAGATTCCATTATCTGTTCTAATGTTTAATGAAGCTACCCAGACTATGGTAGACAAAACCTAATCCCTTTTAGTCTTAGCCAGTGTCTGGGGGCTACTTGCAGACAATATTGTTGCAGTTAATGTTGCCATTCCTTTAGAGTGCTGCAGAGGCTTGTCTGACTCATGTGTCCTGGCTTGTTAGCACATATCAGATATTTTCTCAGCAGAACTTTGACAACAAGTGATTTCATAGAAACTAAATAAGAAGTACTCAGGGGGCTTGCCACAAGTTTGCAGTCTTTTGTATAAGCAGTGATGCATAAAAATCCGACTATCAACTTTACAACAGTGGGATTTACCATAGGAGTGTTTCACAAAGAGGAAGGAACATTATATTGGTTGCCACAAAAGCTCATAATTGCAGGCCTGGAACAAGCCCTGTTGGGAAAGTGGGATGTCCTCCTACGTTGTATTTAGTTTGTCATGTGATAAAAGGACTTTGGTCCAATTTCGGCACCTCTAATGGTTGTCATGAGGAGTTTGCAAGAAGGGTAGACTAGAAATCCTAGAAAGAAATAAAATGAGATTTCTAACTAAGACCAAGGTTTATCAGGACACATGTTAGCCTACTAATCAGCCACAGATAAAACTGGAAACCTCTGTGACCTCTTAGTCTAGGGTCATTTCTACAATGACTCTTGTGTAGTAGTATTTACATAACATAATGTATTATGTACTCTTTTTACACTATGAATAATTCAATAATAACCCAGAGTCTCATAAAATATATTCATGATGTTTTCTATTTGCATTGCTCTGTCTTTAAGAGAACATTTAATAAGATGAGTAAATGGGTATGGTGTGTTAGAACATTTGTGTGTTTAAAATCAAAATGTTTATTAGTAGTAGTGTGAAGAGCAATTAATCTAAACTTGAATTCACATTTGTTTACTGACATGAAGCTATTATAATCAAAACAACATGTTAAACTGTGCTTTTCTAGCTTTGGCTGATAAGACCTCATTAAGACCTCAATGCCATCTTGATGAAAATGGATTTTGTGTCATAATGTTAATTCTCTGTTTATATTTCTACCTGACATTATGTGGTGTAAGTTGTGAATTGCTTATTTACGAATAACACCCTTCTCGAAGAGACCCTGCTAAAGAAAGCTCCCAGGTTTTCCACACATACATTATTGCATTCATAGGTGTTAGAAATGGGGTCTTTGGTTGACAGTCAGGTTACCCCCTGTTCAAGCAAGGACCCTCACTCTAGTCAGGGTAAAAGAGAATCACCCTCAGCTAACCCCTGCTTACCCCCTTGGTAGCTTGGTAGAGCAGTAGGCTTAACTTCAGAGTGCTAGGTGTAAAGTATTTGTACCAACACACACAGTGACAATGAAAACACTACAAAATGACACAACACCAGTTTAGTAAACTAGGAAATATTTATTTAAACAAAACAAGACCAAAACAACAAAAAACCGACATACACAAGTCAAGTTATGAATTTTTAAAGCTTAAACTCAAAAATAGTGCTTAGAAACACAAAATGCTTCGATGAGGTGTTAACATGGCATCGTGACAGAGTCGTTCCCAACAAGCTGACACCAGTGGCGCCGGACACGGAGTCGCATAGACCCCCAAGTACAGTACCATCGGTGAAGAGTGAAAACAAGTCGGTGCGGGAAGTCGGGGATCGCGGCGTCTGTGCGAAACGTTGAATCCGCGCACTTCGAGCGGGGTCGGTCACGACGTGGTGCGGCGATTTCCACGGAGTCGTGGACTTCGGCGGGGCTGCAGCGCCGTCGAGCCTGTGAAGGTCATCGCGTTCCAGCAAAGATCACGGAGTCGGTTGCAGGCGGCGTCACCGGATTCAGCAACGGCATCGGTCAGAAGTCGACTGAAGTCGATTTCCTTGGATTTCCACCAGCTTTCCTTTCAAGGGCACCACTGGATAGGACTGGATAGGGCACCACTTGTCAGAGCAGGAGTCTCTCCAGAGACTCAAGGTGCTGGCAGAGAGAAGTCTTTGCTGTCCCTGAGACTTCAAACAACAGGAGGCAAGCTCTAAATCAAGCCCTCGGATATTTCTTCACAAGAGGGAAGGCACACAAAGTCCAGTCTTTGCCCTCTTACTCTGGCAAAAGCAGCAACTGCAGGATAGCTCCACAAAGCACAGTCACAGGCAGGGCAGCACTTCTCCTCAGCTCTTCAGCCCTTCTCCACGAAGAGGTTCCTCTTGTTTCCAGAAGTGTTATAAAGTCTGTAGTTTTGGGTGCCCATCTTATACGAGTTTCTCCTTTGAAGTAGGCCTACTTCAAAGTAAAGTCTCTTTTGAATGTGAAATCCTGCCTTTCCCAGGCCAGGCCCCAGACACTCACCAGGGGGTCGGAGACGGCATTGTGTGAGGACAGGCACAGCCCTTTCAGGTGTAAGTGACCGCTCCTCCCCATCCTCCTAGCACAGATGGCTCATCAGGAAATGCAGACTACACCCCAGCTCCCTTTGTGTGACTGTCTAGTGTGAGGTGCAACCAGCCCAACCGTCAAACTGACCCAGACAGGGAATCCACAAACAGGCAGAGTCACAGAAATGGTATAAGAAAGAAAATGCTCACTTTCTAAAAGTGGCATTTTGAAACACATAATCTTAAAATCAACTTTACTAAAATGAGTATTTTTAAATTGTGAGCTCAGAGACCCCAAACTCCACATGTCCATCCGCTCCCAAAGGGAATCTACACTTTAATCAGATTTAAAGGTAGCCCCCATGTTAACCTCTGAGAGGGACATGCCTTGCAACAGTGAAAAACAAATTTAGCAATATTTCACTGTCAGGACATATAAAACACATTACTATATGTCCTACCTTAACCATACACTGCACCCTGCCCTTGGGGCTACCTAGGGCCTACCTTAGGTGTGCCTTACATGTAAGAAAAGGGAAGGTTTAGGCCTGGCAAGTGGGTATACTTGCCAAGTCGAATTTACATTTAAAACTGCACACACAGACACTGCAGTGGCAGGTCTGAGACATGATTACAGAGCTACTTATGTGAGTGGCACAATCAGTGCTGCAGGCCCACTAGTAGCATTTGATTTACAGGCCCTGGCACCTCTAGTGCACCTTACTAGAGACTTACAAGTAAGTCAAATATGCCAATCATGGATAAACCAACCAACCATACAATTTACACAGAGAGCACGTGCACTTTAGCACTGGTTAGCAGTGTTAAAGTGCTCAGAGTTCAAAAGCCAACAGCAACAAGTAAAAAAAAATAGGAGGCAGGAGGCAAAAAGATTGGGGATGACTACATAAGCATAAAAGTCCAACACAACCCCCTACCAGCCTAAAGCCAGGGGAGAACAATCAATACCTTGATATACTTCCCTGATTGGGGCGATAGAACAGGAACCCAGGCCCACAACAGCAGGGGCATGTTCCAGTTCTACGCCTTCCTGACTCCAGTTGGATCCCTCTGTCCATACTCTCAGGGCCCACTAAGCTAACCCATGGGGAACCCTTCTCCACATCTGCAGATACCATCTGTGCAGCACCTAACTTTACTTTGCTCACAGATGTCTACCAGTGGGCAGGTAGTACCACCAGGGCCAACACAGTGGTGTTGCTCACTCCACCCCTGGGGTGTGACTCTCGTCCCCCCCCCCTCAGGGGCAACTCTGTCCACCAGGTCAGCAAGCCACAGTGACCCCTGACAACTGTCAGGGATGAGAGCCTGACCTCAGGCCTCTCCAACCAATGTGACTGTGGAGAGTGGGGGGCGGTAGCCCCAGGTGCCTGACACCCTTTGACCACTCTCCCTTTCACCAGGTCAGGGATGACAACCTGACCCTGGTCCTCCCCTCTGGGGCTCTGTACCCTCCCTGCAGGAGCGGCGCCCCCAGAGTCCAAAATTGTCAGGGTGCTTGTAGAATCAGTCCTGCACAATTCTCCCACCAGTAAAGGGATGTAAACCTGCAACTGGTCCTCCAACCAGTTGGACCAGGGCCAGGGGGAGGCTTCCCTCCCCCTGCCCTCCCTTCTGGGGTCCTGCACCCCCCTAACAAGGAGTGCCCCCCCAGAAGACACGATGGTAGGGGCACTGTTAGCAGTAGCCCCTTCCTTGAGGTCAGGGGGGACACCCTGAACCTGGCCTTCCATTCCAGAGTCTGTACCCTTAGATTGCACTGGGGCCAGGGGTGAGTCTCTCTCTCCCCTGCCCCTACTCTCAGTGTTCTGCACCCCCCCCCTCAGGGAGAGTACCCCTTGAAATCACGCCATGGGGGTGATTGGCCAAACCGCCCACCCCTTCAGGTCAGGGTTTACCCCCTGCACCTGATCCTCCAGTCCAGGGTCTTTACCCACAGACTGGACACTGCCTGGAAACCCAGGACTTCCTGGGGGGCATACCTACCCCCCAACAGGTCATAGTTTACCCTCTGAACCTGGTCATCCAACCCAGAGTCACCACCCTGCGGTTGAACTACTGCCTGGCGCACCAGGACCTCCTTGAGAGCACACCTACCCCCCATCAGGTCAGAGTTTACCCCCTGAACCTGATCATTCAACCCAGAGTCACCACCCTGTGGTTGAACCATTGCCTGGCATACCAGGACTTCTAGGGGGGCACACTTTCCCCCCTCAAGGGACACACCGTCCCCAAGGTCCACACAGGAGTCTGGCTGGGGCATGTCTCCTGACCCCTGCCCATCTGGCAGAGTGTGGATTCCCTCTTCAGACTCTCTGGTATTCACCCAGAGGTCTGCCTCCAGTGTAAGTTTTCTGGGGTCACCCGGTGTTGACGTAGCTCTGGAAAATAAGGACTAGACATATGCTCTCCAGCAATTACATCACACAGCCCCTCACATGAATTAACCAAAGTACCCTTCACCCAAACAAACAAGTGACTCTGCTTTGAAAAAGCACCCCACATCACCCTCCTGAGACTGGTGAGACAGTACCTGACGGCCCCTGACACTCAACCCACATTCTTCTGGGATGTCTTCACACTCCATAACCAGGATTTCTACCCAGGGAGAACCCCTCTCCCTGTCACTCTCACCTAGAGTCAGTAGTGTCCCTCCCACCAGTAGGAATATGACTCTGCATGCCAGTTCCCCAATCCACCTCAAGGACCCTGTGCATCACTGCAGCTACCTCATACCCCTGAACCTCCTGGTGTTTGTTAACTCCCTCCTTCAAGTAGGGCACCCCTTCTCTGGGCATGTGCACTTCTTCAACAGTACTGGATACAAGACTTTTGCTGCCACCATCCGAACTGGACTCAGCCCTCATGGTTTCCAGTTTCAGCTCTTCACAGCTCAGCTCTTGAGCTGCCAACCTTTCTTTTTCCAGGGCTAAGGCTCTCTTCTCCTCAGCCCTCTCAAGCTCTGCTTCTAGCTCTTCCAGACTCCGGATTCGAATTCGAGCTAGGAGCCAATCATCTCTTTCTGTTCCCTTCCCAGAGCCACTGCCCTCCTCCTCAGAGTAGTCCCCCTCCTCAGAGTAGTTCTTCTCCTCAGACTCATTTGGTGGTGTTGCCTGACAATGTTTCAACTCATACTGAAACAGGGCTGACTGAAGATCCTCCTTTCTGGATTTCTTGTCCACAGCCAGTCACCTTTCCATGCAGAATGCTTTGAGCTGCCACTTTTTATACATAAATATGTGCCAGAAATAGACTTCCATTCTGCAAAGGCTTCACAATCAAAAACCAGAGTCCAAACATATTAGCAATATTTCCAGGAGGACATCAGGTAACAAAAAGCAGAATCACAAGACAAGTAGTATGTGGTCACGTAGTAGTCTGAACTCAAAACAGTAGTGTACACTTAATCACTGTATGTCAAGTACAAATACAAGTCCAAATCCCAACCGCTAATACCAATGTTAGAAATGGGGTCTTTGGTTGACAGTCAGGTTACCCCCTGTTCAAGCAAGAACCCTCACTCGAGTCAGGGTAAAAGAGAATCACCCTCAGCTAACCCCTACTTACCTCCTTGGTAGCTTGGCAGAGCAGTAGGCTTAACTTCAGAGTGCAAGATGTAAAATATTTTTACCAACACACACAGTAACTTAATGAAAACACTACAAAATGACACAACACCAGTTTAGAAAAATAGGAAATATTTCTCTTAACAAAACAAGACCAAAACGACAAAAATCCGACATACACAAGTCAAGTTATGAATTTGTAAAGATTAAACAAAAAAATAGTGCTTAGAAACACAAAATGCTTCGATGAGGTGTTAACATGGCGTCGTGACGGAGTTGTTCCCAACAAGCTGACACCAGCGGTGCCGGACACGGAGTCGCCTAGACCCCCAAGTACAGTACCTTTGGCAAAGAGTGAAAACAAGTCGTGTGCGAAGTCGGGGATCGTGCCGTCTGTGCGAAATGTTGAATCTGCGCACTTCGAGCGGTGTCGGTCACGATGTGGTGCGGCGACTTCCACTGAAGCGCGGACTTCAGCGGGACTGCAGCCGCGTCGGGCCTGCAAAGGTCATCGCGTTCCAGCGAAGATCACAGAGTCGGTTGCAGGCAGAGTCACCGGATTCAGCAGCGCCGTCGGTCTGAAGTCATCCTGAAGTCGATTTCCTTGGATTTCCACCAGCTTTCCTTTCAAGGGCCCAGGGACTGGATAGGCACCACTTGTCAGAGCAGGAGTCTCTCCAGAGACTCCAGGTGCTGGCAGAGAGAAGATTTGCTGTCCCTGAGACTTCAAACAACAGGAGGCAAGCTCTAAATCAAGCCCTTGGAAATTTCTTCACAAGATGGAAGGCACACAAAGTCCAGTCTTTGCCACTGCAGGATAGCTCCACAAAGCACAGTCACAGGCAGGGCAGCTCTTCTTCCTCAGCTCTTCACCTCTTCTCCAGGCAAAGGTCCTCTTGTTTCCAGAAGTGTTCTAAAGTCTGTGGTTTTGGGTGCCCTTCTTATACCCAATTTCTCCTTTGACGTAGGCCTACTTCAAAGTAAAGTATCTTTTGAATGGGAAATCCTGCCTTTCCCAGGCCAGGTCCCAGACACTCACCAGGGGGTCGGAGACGGGATTGTGTGAGGACAGGCACAGCCCTTTCAGGTGTAAGTGACCACTCCTCCCCACCCTCCTAGCACAGATGGCTCATCAGGAAATGCAGACTACACCCCACCTCCCTTTGTGTCACTGTCTAGTGTGAGGGACAACCAGCCCAACTGTCAAACTGACCCAGACATGGAATCCACAAACAGGCAGAGTCACAGAAATGGTATAAGCAAGAAAATGATCACTTTCTAAAAGTGGCATTTTCAAACGCCCAATCTTAAAATCAACTTTACTAAAAGATGTATTTTTTAATTGTGAGGTCAGAGACCCCAAACTCCACATGTCCATCCGCTTCCACAGATTCCAAAGGGAATCTACACTTTAATCAGATTTAAAGGTAGCCCCCATGTTAACCTATGAGAGGGACAGGCCGCGCAACAGTGAAAAACAAATTTAGCAGTGTTTCACTGTCCGGACATAAAACACATTACTATGGGGGTGATTCTAACTTCGGGGGGCGGCGGAGGCCGCCCGCCAAAGTTCCCCCACCAAAATACCGCTCCGCGGTCGAAAGACCGCTGAGGGTATTTTGGGATTTGCCCTGGGCTGGCGGGCGGCCGCCAAAAGGCCGCCCGCCAGCCCAGGGCAAATCAACCTTCCCACGAGGACGCCGGCTCAGAATTGAGCCGGCGTAGTGGGAAGGTGCGACGGGTGCAGTGGCACCCGTCGCGTATTTCAGTGTCTGCATAGCAGACACTGAAATACTTTGTGGGGCCCTCTTACGGGGGCCCCTGCAGTGCCCATGCCATTGGCATGGGCACTGCAGGGGCCCCCAGGGGCCCCGCGGCACCCCCTACTGCCATCCTGTTCCTGGCGGGAGACCCGCCAGGAACAGGATGGCGGTAGGGGGTGTCAGAATCCCCATGGCGGCGGAGCGCGCTCCGCCGCCATGGAGGATTCTGCAGGGCAGCGGGAAACCGGCGGGAGACCGTCGGTTTCCCGCATCTGACCGCGGCCGAACCGCCGCGGTCAGAATGCCCTGCGGGGCACCGCCGACCCTGGCCCCGGCGGTCTCTGACCGCCGGGGTCAGAATGACCCCCTATATGTCCTACCTTAACCATACACTACACCCTGCCCTTGGAGCTACCTAGGGCCTACCTAAGGGGTGTCTGACATGTAAGAAAAGGGAAGGTTTAGGCCTTGCAAGTGAGTACACTTGCCAAGTCAAATTTACAGTTAAAACTGCACACACAGACACTGCAATGGCAGGTCTGGGACATGATTACAGAGATACGTATGTGGGTGGCACAACCAGTGCTGTAGGCCCACTAGTAGTATTTGATTTACAGGCCCTGGCACCTCCAGTGCACTTTACTAGAGACTTACTAGTAAATCAAATGTGCCAATCATGGATAAACCAATCAACAATACTACAATTTACACAGAGAGCATATGCACTTTAGCACTGGTTAGCAGTGGTAAAGTGCTCAGAGTTCAAAAGCCAACAGCAACAGGTCAGAAAAGATAGGAGACAGGAGGCAAAAAGATTGGGGATGACCCTGCATAAGCAAAAAAGTCCAACAAATGGGAATTAGATTTAAATAGAAGGAGCTGTACCAAATAATATAAACAGCCATGAGCTTAATTTGGCATTTTGTGTTACAGTGAGCATTAAAACCCTCAGCACATTCACTGTTTATAATTATGTGCTGAGGTTTATCAACTAACTTCGGATTCTGCCATATAAATGGGCAATGAAAGGTGGAAATAATGCATGAGCCTCTCATTGCGCCTATGTTTTCCTTTGTTTTACCACCACCTTTTACATAGTGGGAAGTCAAAGTGCAAAGAATGAGCAAGTAAGCACATGTTGTGCTTAACCTGCAGCAGACACAAAGCAGTCACAGAAATTAACTATCCCCATTTTTTCCCACTTTGCCCATAATCTTAATGAGTTTTTTGGAAGTTGCAAAACTAAGGGCCTGATTTAGAGTTTGGTGGAAGGGGGTGACTCCATCTCAAACCTGATAGATATCCCATCTGCCATATTATGATCCCGTTATAGCCTATGAAGATCGTAATATGATGAAGGACATATCAGTCCTGATTTAGATCTTGCCGGTCTTAGCACCAATATGGTGTGGTGGTGGACTCAAAAACACCATCAAGTCAATGGTGTTCCACCCATCGTATTTAGATGTATTGCGGCTGACCTGCCGACCGCCACAACAGAGTGCTCTTCTTAGCCAACAGGTGTGCAGGTTCCCACCGGCCAAATTTAGATGTTACGGTCGTGCAGGTTGTGTACTACTGTCAGTTTGCTGACAGAGAAAGACCATTGCTGGACTCAATGGACATCAGACAATAGCAGTGGCTATGGAATACTGGTAAGTCTAACACGCACACACACACACACACACACACACACTATATGTATCCCATACGTGTAAACCTGCATCACACACGACACAACACACCACATCAACACTTGTATCCATTGCCATCCCATCACAACACGTGCATGCAGCAAAAACACATTGACGTACATCCATGACACAACATACACACACTATTGACATTGCACCCACACACAACACAACAACCAGCACAACTACACACTCATCTACACAGGTACTCTCACACAAAAGGACAACTACACACATCCCGATAATAACCACCACACGACAACACTCACATGAATGTTGCACGCAGTAACACAACACACAACACAACATACACAACATCAAACCCATATGCAAGTGGCACACACACTGTCAAAACCACATCACCCACTCCAGCTCCCTCCACCTCAACCAGCCAATAGCACTGCACACAAATATTCACATACTGACTCACATACACAACTGGAAGCACAACATGACAGGTACACATCCCCTTGCAATATGTAAACATGGACATACCTGACAATTGTGCTTGTATGTCCATTGTGGTCCCTGCATTCATTTGACAATGAATACTGACACCAAAATGACAGTTGTGTATGTGTGTGACATGTGTGATGTGCCAGTGTGTCCCCATCCATGACTGACCCAATCGTGTTACAGACAAACGTATGGTACAGTAATTAGAAAAATTACTGTGACAAGTATTAACTGCAGTGGTCCCGAGCTCATATGCGGTGCGCCCAGATAATATATACAGGCAATGCACTTTCCTTACCTTCAGGTCTCGCGACGAGGGGAACATGTTTTCTCCATGATCCAGTGGCAGCAGCAACAGAAGGTGTTTTCCAATCGTGTTCAGTTGAAGACGGAAGTGGATTCAGGAAAAATCATTAGGTTTTCACCCCATTACCCATCCCCCTAATCTGCCAACTCAGATGTGGAGGTCAGACTGCCACTAATGGCTTGGTGGTATGGCACATATAAATCTGCATGGTGATAAAGGGGGCTGGAGATCTGCCATCAGCCACTATTTTCTATGGTGCTGTTGACACGCATGACAAGCTTTTGTGGACTCGGGCGTGCGTTTGCCTATGGGACCGCCAACATCTAAATCACTAGGGAGGATGCCAAGGCGACGGATGGGTTTTCAGTCGAAAAATCGACAGTGGGACCGTTACCGCCAAGAATCAAATCAGGCCTTAAGTGTAGTTAATCTCTGATTTTAACAGGTTTCTTTTAAGCCTTTCTAGGCTGGATTCAAAAGTAGTCAAGGCACTGTTCAATCTACATTGCTTTAGCAACCACAATGTGAAGCTCAAGTAGACTCAACCATCCTGAGTTGCATGAAATTAAACAATACATCACAGTATTTAATTTAGCCAGTGGCATCATATCATTTCACATAAAGACATTATTTGTGTGGTATTGTTAGGAGCAAAGAATCCACATATAGGTGCTGAATGGTCTATACAATCTGCCCACTCCGTTCCTGTTCTGTGCACACACACCCCGCATGGACCACAGCTTCATCTTACTTTACACATTACTGTCCTTCATCTCCTGCTGTTCTGTGCATCTGTATTCTTTTACTGTTTGCCTCTCCGCAACGTTGAAACGTTACTATTGATCTCCCCTCCCCAAAGTGTCCTTTAGATGCAACAAACAAAAAAGAATCAATAAAGCAAAAACAGTAAGGCCATGGTTGCGATTACCATGAAGTGGTATGAGGTATTTATCACATCTGGTAAAACCAATGCTGCTGGGTTCACAACACATCGGGTGTGATAAATTCCTGGTATCAGGTATATTTTATAAAAGTGGGCCACAATGAGTGGAGTTTGGTGCAGCTGCACCACTATGAGCATGTCCTGGTATTTATCAGGCCTACACCCCGGGTAAATGTCAGAAGATTTAACCTGCCGAAATGTAATGAGAGGTAAAAACGTTATCACACCTGATAACTACCGGGAACTGTAAAGTTTGCTCCAGATGCAATGCCTGTCACACATATCTGGCCTACCTCTAATCAACTAAATACAAGCGAGGGACAGGGAGATTGCTGGTCCAGTGCACGGCCTCCCGAATTTACCTGTTATATAGAAAAAGTGCACTGTTCCAAAAGACAAAAAAACCTATTAACTATATAGGAAGATAAGGGCGAAGATATATGATTGATATCAGGAGAGCCCTCAAGCACCCAATAGGGTGACATGTTTCATCATTGGGCTGTCTCCTCGTCAGACCGGTGCTGCAATGTCTGGCGGACCACCCAGAAGTAGGGGTGGTACTTAACCGTAGGCCAATCGGCAAATAGTAGTCTGAAACGAGAACTGACTGAAAAAGAAAAAAGGGTGAGTGAGTGAAGGAGAGTGTAAGCAAAATAAAATTAGCTCTGAACCTAAAACATAACTTTAATGAATCAGAAAAAAAGGTTCAGGCCAAGATTAAAAATGTATATAGGGAGTGTTAGTGGGAATAATTTCCCGCTATACTCTATGAAGAAGGAAGGGTAGTATGCCTAATCCTGTCTTATTTATGGTCAACATGTTTCGCGTCTTTACTTGGTCAATAAATGATCCTGTGACGCTTCGTCAGGACCCAGAAAACGACTTCTCCTATTCAAAAAAAAATTAAAGTTCTGGAATGTCACTTACAAATTGAAGAAATAATTTGTCAGAGTCAGTTGGTCAATCAGTCGCCCATCCCATATTTGAGACTGAGCTTCCTAGGACCGCGCTAGCCTCAACCAAGGAGGTATTATTGTTTGCTCCTACGTCCAGCGGGAACACCTACCCCGCGACTCGCGCCTGTAGACATTCCAGCATGTAAACATTTTTTTGAATAGGAGAAGTAGTTTTCTGGGTCCTGACGAAGCTTCACGGGATCATTTATTGACCAAGTAAAGACGCGAAACATGTTGACCATAAATAAGACAAGATTAGGTATACTACCCTTCCTTCTTCATAGAGTATAGCGGGACATTATTCCCACTAAGACTCCCTATATACATTTTTAATCTTGGCCTGAACCTTTTTTCTGATTCATTAAAGTGATGTTTTAGGTTCAGAGCTAATTTTATTTTGTTTACACTCTCCTTCACTCACTCACCCTTCTTTCTTTTTCAGTCAGTTCTCGTTTCAGACCTCTATTTGGCGATTGGCCTACGGTTAAGTACCACCCCTACTTCTGGGTGGTCCGCCAGACATTGCAGCACCGGTCTGACGAGGAGACAGCCCAATGATGAAACATGTCACCCTATTGGGTGCTTGAGGGCTCACCTGATATCCATCATATATCTTCGCCCTTATCTTCCTGTATAGTTAATAGGTTTTTTTGTCTTTTGGAACAGTGCACTTTTTCTACCTCTAATCAAGACATTAGCTGGCTAGACCATGGAAACTTGGGAAGAAGCGCTATAGAAGACGTTCGTATAATACAATTTCTTGTCTTCTGAAAAAAGCCTTAAAAGATACAATACAGCTCCGGTGCCGTGAAGTGAAATAGAAAGGTGAGCATTAACTCACAGTTTGACATTCAGACTGTAGTTAATTTGCAAATGGAGTGTAAGTGCAGTAAACTGTTCCTTCATATTCTTATCTAACTGTGTAAAGTCCAGAGCACATTTCTTTCAAGCAGTTTTGGTAAAATATACTAAAATGGATAAGAATTAATGCGTTTTAAACTAATGAATGTACTTTAATGTATGGTTCCGATAATTCTCCTCATAAAAATGATAATGTGTTCTCTAAATTATAAGACTCAATTTCTTAACGTTTGAGGGCAAAGCAATAAAAATGATGAATTGGTTTGAGAGTTCCCATAGAAATGTGATGTTGATTTATGGAGAATTGTAATTATGATTCTAAGTAATTGAAACAACAATGAGGAAAAAAGTTCCTGAGAACCCTCGATCCAGATGTAACAACAAAGGTTTTAAAGAACACCAAAAGTTCTAATGTTTAGCATGTCAATCAAATTCCAGTGGCAGTTCTTTCAACATGACTGGGTACTTTCCACTTCCCTCACACAGTCTGATAGCTTTGGTTTATTTCTGCCATTACTTTTTTCCCAGAATTCCCTGTGCTGTCATGTGGTACATGTAAAGACGTCAAGAATTTGTGAACATGCAATCATCCGTGCTTCATTTATAGGTCAGTACTAAAAAAAGGGTATAATAGTTTTGTGCCCATTTGTGCACTAAGTGAGGATTTAAGTGCTAACTAAGCACAATCAGGGTTCTTTCTGCTCTCTTTTTATCAATAGCTATGTGTGTGCTAAAAACATTGCTAGTCTCTTGAAAGGAGGTCATTATTCGTGCAAAACGGATGAGGTGTGCCCGTCTGGCTAACCGTTTTGGAGTTTGTGAAGACTGCAAAGTTCATTTGCATATTACTACCGAAATTTAAATGAGTTTCTGACTGCAAACAGTGTTGAAACAAGCCACTATGTCCGGCGTTGGCTGCAAGCCCTTTGACTTTGCCAATGTTTGTTTTATCATTTTCTTTTTAATTGTACTGCTTGGGATTCTGTTGGGCCCTGTTGGAGATTACTTTGTGTGAGGAGGCGTTCCTCGTGAAAAAACTGAATGTAGTCAGCCAGTGGCTGAAGTGGGCTGAGACACTGTCCCGTGATGTATGCTGTAGTAGAAGTGAATGCCACAACAGAGCAGAAGAAAACGCGGATGGCTCAAAGACTACATAAGTAAACCATGTATGCAATTTTAATAAAATCAAAAGATCATGGCTAATGCCAGATCTGGAAAAGCAGAGTACTGCAATCACAAATGTTTTATTCACACCACAGGATGGTGTGCAAACTTGCAAAAATGTTTACATTGTTTTAAACTGGAGACTCACTCGTCTTCCATAAGAGTTGCAAGGTATCTCCCCGATTCTGGAAGAGTAACTGATCCTTCGCTTTTTGTAATCTATTTATTTAGAGACTGATAATTTACCCTGGAACATATACATTATCATTTATGATAGATTGTCCATTTTCCTTCGGCTTTCCATTGTTTATTGTACTGTAATCACGTTGTCTTTCTGGTATTGTTTTTTCAGGCATTAACCATTTTCAGTCCACCATTCAGACTGTAGTCTGCTCTATTCTGCTGCAGTCTTCAGTTTCTGTTCTGCCCTCCTACCATGTTTCAGGTACTCGCTTATGTATAATAAACCCCTCTTCTTGACCTTTTTCAGAGAGCAACTCTTCCCTAAGTTGTCCCAGAGGAACACAGAAGATCTGAAAGGCAGCTTCAACTGTCTCTACAAATGTCAGGATGGATGTTATAAGGCAATAGAGGCAAACTTGGGACCAGATTGACGTTGACTCAGATCTAAATGCTTCTTCTTAATGGATAGAAGCTGTCAGCCTGTCACCTTACTACTTGGAAGCCCACAGACTCATCTGCGGAGTGCCTCAAGATTCATCGCTCAGCCCCATCCTCTTCAACGCATACATGAGCTATCTTGCCTGTGTCATCCATGCACACCACATTAACATCCTACGTCAATGACATGCAAGCTCATACTCTCCCACTTGGACAAGTCCCAAACACAAGAAACAAGAACACCATCTGCTTGACCAAAGTCACTAATTGGATGAATGCCGACTGCTTTAATCTCACCAAGACAAAAGTAGTGCTCTTCAGAAAGAACATCTCACCATGGAATTCCTACTCGTGGCCAGCTGAACTCAGACCCACAACCAGCATGCATGTCAGGAACCTTGGAATAATCATCAACAGCTAACTGGACACAGCCGCATAATTCAATACTGTCAGTGCATCCTGCTTCCACACTGTTGCAACTGAGTTCCACCCATTTAATCCACCTGGACGTTTCACTTTTTTTGATCACCTGGTTTTAGATGTTTTGCTGTGGGTGAGCCTTGCATCTGGTCTCTCATGCATGGTAATTATATTGTAAACTGACTGCATATGTTTATTACCAGTGTCTGCCTTTTAAGATGAGCCTGCTGTGATGCAGCTAGGGTGATGGGCATTTGGCTTGCTCCATCTGAACATGTGCACATGCGTGTGCACACATGCGCAGTCTGCACGTGCAAGACTACCCTTGTGTACAGCCCAGTAACCGACCACAGGTAGCCTGGTACAAAAGTGTAGGAAAGTACCCTCTTTCTTGACATGGTTACCCCCATTTTCTGCCTGTTGTCAGTGTGTTTGATTGTGTCCACTGGGATCCTGCTAACCAGGACCCAGTGGTTATGCTCTCTCCTGTAAATGTTGGTAACTGTACCTTTTTCCTCCCACAATTAGCATACTGATCTACCCATGTAAGCCACTAGTATATGGTACCTTGGTTCCAGGGCATTGGGGTACCAGGGGTCCCTATGGGCTGCAGCAGTTATTCTGCCACCTACAGGGAGCCCATGCAAAGGGTTGTGCAGGCCAGCCATTGCAGTCTGCGTAAAATGGGTGCATGCACCCATTTTCACTACAGGTCACTGCACCAGGTCACTATACGTTACCCCTATGGTAGGCCCTCTCAACCCAGAGGGCAGGGTGCAGGTACCTGTGTATGAGGGCACCTCTGCACAAGCAGAGGTATCCCCCACAAACTCCAGGCCCATTTCCCTGGCCCTTGTGAGTGTGGGGATGCCATTTTACGCATGAACTGGACAATAGGTCACTACCTATGTCCAGCTACATAATGGTAACCTGGAACCTGGGCATGTTTGCTATCAAACATGTCAGAATCATACCAAAATGCTGTTGCAAGTATTCGAAGTATGATTCCATGCACTTTGGTGGCTCCTTAGAGGACCCACAGCATTGCTACCGCCAGTCTTACGGGGTTTTCGGGCAGGCCAAGCTGCTGCCACCTCTCAGACAAATGGATTTCATTTGGGAGAGGGAGGTAACACCCTCCCCCTTTGGAAATAGGTGTGACTGGCTTGGGAGGGGTAGCCTTCCCAAGCCATTGGTATGCTTTGAAGAGCACATTTGGTGCTCTCCATGCATGAACTAGTCCACACCTGTTCAGTGACCCCATTCCCTGCTGTGGTGTGAAACTGGACATGAAAAAGGGGGGTGACCACTCCCCTGTCCATCATCACCCCAGGGGTGGTGCTCAGAGCTCCTCCAGAGGGTCCCTGGGTTCTGCCATCTTGTTTCCAAGGTTGGCAGGGAACTCTGGGGGCATCTGAGAGGTAAGCCAGGCAGGTGACGTCAGAGCCCTCTCCTGATAGGTGCTTACCTGGCTAGGTTACCAATGCCCCTTTCAGGGCTATTTAAGGTCTCACTCTTGGATAGATCCTCAGATTCAACTTGCACAATTGCAGCAGGACTCCTCTGCAAACTCCACTTTGACTTCTGGCCTCCGGAACTGCGATTGGAACCTCCAGAACCCGACAAGTTGCCTCCAAGAAAAAGAACTCTTCTGCAACATTGTTTCCAGGGCTCCTGCCAGCAATTGCAACATTCCCACAGGCTCTGCATCCACTGAAGGTGGCATGTCTTCAGTCTGCACTAAAAGACAGAAGGAATCTCCCTTGGAGTGAAGGAGTCACTCCCCTGCATCTGCAGGCACCTGCTGCAATGACGACCGGCTGCATAGATCTCCTCTCATCCTGAGATGTGTGGATCCTGCATCACAGGTGGTGGTCCAGAGTAGTCCTCTTGGTCCTCTCCACCAGATTTCCGACTTTGGTAGAGGTAAGCCCTTGCCTTCTCACATAGGACAGTACCCCTGTGCACTGTGTCTCTTGCAGCTGCCAATGCTTGTTTGCATCTCCTCCAAGGGATCTTCAGGCAACATGTAGCTCCTGTCCCCAGCACTCCTTCCTGTGATGCACAGCCCTCTGCATGGTTCCCAAGCAGTGTGTGCTTTCTTTCTGTAGTGCTGCATGAGATCCTTGTGCAACTTTTGTGTCACCCATCCTGTGGGACTTCTGTGGGTGCTACCTTTGCCTCAGTGGGCTCTCTGTGTTCCTGAGGATCCCCTCTGACTCCCCCTTCTGGGTTGAGTACCTCCTACTCCTCCTGGATGCCACTGACACTTTTGGACTTGGTCCCCTCTCTCCACATGTCTTCCTCTCCAGTAATCCACCTCTCTTTTCTTCCAGTCTTGTCTGGGTGTCTTCTTTTCCTTCCTTTTGGGTGGTTTGGGGAAATGTCAGTGATTTACTCCTGCTTTCCTGGTAGCTAGGGGGTACTGTGTTATTTACCTCTGTGGTTTTCTAGTACTCCCAGTTCCCCTCTACACCTTCAACTTACCTAGGTGGGGTTCCTGTGTTCGCATTCCATTTTTTAATATATGGTTTGGGCTCCCCTAGGGTCACTATTGGTTATCTATATTTGCACTGTTTTCTAACCTTGTCTATGCTTATTACTATTTACTAGTGTATATATTTTGTGTATTACTTACCTCCTATTGGAGGGTTGCCCTTCTATTATTTTTTGGTTTTATGTTCCAAAAATACAGTATCTTTATTTTTGTACAACTGAGTGTTTTCTTTCATGTGTGTAAGTGCTGTGTGACGACAGTGGTGTTGCATGAGCTTTGCATGTCTCCTAGATAAGCCTTGGCTGCTCATCTACAGCTACCTCTAGAAAGTCTGGCTTCTAGACACTGCCTACACTTCACTAAGAGGGGATACCTGGACTTGCTATAAGGTGAAAATACCTTAGGTGCCCACCACACACCAGGCCAGCTTCCTAGGTTGGTGGTGCAGCATTGGGATAAGCACTTGCAATTGCCTTACCAATCTGTCACTTGGTACTTTCCACAGGAAAGACCACTTACTTGCTAGGGGTCTACACTATACCTAGTAACAGGGAAACAGTCTCTTGGGATTGGGTAAGAGAAGGGTTTAGGCATATCCCTTACTCCAAACTTCTTTTTTGGAGACTTAGTTAGAGTAGTTAGGGATCCAAAACCACTCCAGCTAGCTCACATGTCTTCAGCAGAGCACACAACTAAGGTCATGGAGTCTCCTTATGAGGAAATGACCTTCCAAGAGCTTAGGGAGATGTGTGCAGAAAGATAACTAAAGCCTGGGAGAAATCCCAACAAGACTCTACTTCTGGGCCTGCTCCTCCAGGTTGACCAAGAACATGATGGTAGCAAGAGGAAGAGGCAGATGTAGTGGACTCTGACCCCCAATGCTAGAAAAAGACAATTTAGCCACTTAGGTGGGACAGGGCATACCCAGGGAGCCTCAGGCAAAGCCTAACTGCACCCACAGTCCTACTAGGAGCACTGTCAGACGTGTAAAGGGGGCTATACCAGTAGGTCCCCCTTTGTCCCTAGAGGAAGGATTCAGAGGGTGCCCCAGAATAGGAATAGATTCTCCTCTGCCAACTCTCATGTCACCTCAGTATCTGAGGGAAACCACAGCACAGCTACAGGGTAAGATTCTCCAGACAGGGTACTCAGAAAACTGAGACTGGAGGAGGCCAAGCTGAGGCTGCAGCAGCAACAGTTAGCCTTAGCCAGGGATGCCTTGGGAGTGGGGAGAGAGACGCAGGGGTTGGGGTTAGCACCCCATGGTGGCAGCAGCAACTTTGGTTTCAGGGAGGACTCTTTTGAGTCCATAAAGCTTAGTAAAGTTGTTCCCTCCCCCCCACAAGGTGGGGGATGGCATGCACAGTGGTTCTCCGCTCTGGAGAGGGCTGTAAAGTACAGCGGGTCCCCCAGAAACAGTGGGCTGCTATCCGTTGGCTCTCCTCCTCTGACAAGGATAGGGCTAGACTCTTTACTGTCAGAGAGGAAGATGCTGATAATTATAATTGCACTATGTTGAAGTCTGCTCTTTTAGATGGTTTTGGTCTCACCATTGAACAATACAAGATAAAGTTCAGGGAGGCCAGAAAAGAGTCCGCCCAGGATTGGGTTGATTTTGTGGATTACTCTGTGAATGTTACACCGCAGCGCTCGCTGCAGCCGCGGGCTCAGGTTGCCGCAGCGCGGCACTTTAATTTTGCCGCGGCCGACGCCCGGGCCGCGGTAGACGCCGAGGCAGACACCCAGGTCGCGGGGGTCGCCGCGGCTCCGGCGAGGGCCATAAAGGCTCCAGGGAGCCGGTCTGGGGGTCACGGCGCTCGCCGCTCCCCCTTTTTCAAGTTCTGCCTTAAAGGCAGACGCGGCAGAGCCTGAAACCCCGAGGGGGTTTCAGGCATGGCCGCACACAGCGCATTATGCGCTTAACATTTATTTCTCTTGCATGTATTCACCTGCCCACCACCACTTACCGATGTTCCTAGGACAAACCGAACCCTTACACTGGGGGTTCTTTATACTTGCCTTTTTTCTCTTCCCAGCATGCTTACCACTTCCTCTCTACCCAGCATGCATTGTCTAACACACATACCTAATTCATTACTGTTTTCTTTTCCCCAATCCAAGATGGCGGTGTTCTACTTCCTGTTTCCTGTTTCCTCTCCAGGGGTATTTAAGGGGATTCCAACTGCCTGTTCATTGCGTTGCAACACTCCTTGGTGATAGTCACGCTCCTATTTGATATCCTTCTGCGAATCCTGTCTGTTCCTGATTTGCTTTGTTTTCCTGCCTTCCTGAACTGCGGTCCTAATACCCTGGTGTCCTCCTTTTCGTTTCAGGGAGTTCCTGTGGAGGTTTTTTACCCTACTGGGGTTTTTCCTCTGGGACTCCTTCTGGAGGGCACGGACTGTAGTGGTTCGCTCATACCAAACAGCACCGTGGCTACCGGAAGGGGTCGCCCCTACCTCGGCCAGAGCAGAACCCGTCGGAACAAGGACCGTTCCCCTACGCCTCTCCGCTCCGAGGGTAAGACCGTTGAGAACCGCGACAGATTGCAACGCCCACAATTCCTGTTGCAGTCCGGAACTATGGATAACCCAGTGGTAAACACGGAACCTACTAACCAGGACCTACTGGCGACGATACAACAACAGGCTCAAGAACTCCAGCAATTACGTACTGAGAATACTGTTTATCGACAAACCTTTGCCTCCAGGACCACAGATGTCCCTGCAGTAGCCGCCTCTACACCTCGATTTTCCGGGGATCCCACCACATTAAAAGAATTCCTGGATGCCTTAACGGTGTACTTTGCCTTTCGCCCCTCGCAATTTGTACAAGATAAGACCAAGGTGGGGTATTTGATTAGTGCCTTATCAGGACCAGCCTTGGCCTGGGCCACACCTCTAGTAACCAGAAACGATCCCTGTCTATCTAATTATTCCACCTTTATCACTACTTTTAAACAGATGTTTGAACGCCCTGGACTCGAGGCGTCAGCAAAAGAGGCTCTTTGCGAAGTCCAACAAGGGAGTCAGGATGTATTACAATACATCACCCGTTTCAGACAATTAGCTGCAGAAACAACCTGGGTGGAACGTACCTTGGTGACACTCTTTCGTAGAGGTCTAAGAGAGGACATCAAAGATGAACTAGTACATTCTGCCAGGATAGAAAACCTCAAAGGGTTGATGGACCAAGCACTAACTATAGAGTATCGGTTAAATGAACGACGAATGGAGAAAAAGAAGAGTCGTTTGCCTTTTCACTCAGTACCATCTCGTCCCTTCGCCCATCGTTCCGAGGAAGCCCGCCCTGAATCCAAAGGGAATACCGAGGAAGAGCCCATGCAGATTGACACAGCTCGCGGACCTCTATCCGCCAGCGAAAGGGAACATAAACGAAGGAAGGGGCTTTGCCTATATTGTGGTGCAGCTGGTCACCTAATTCGCGCCTGCCCCATTCGTCCAACCAAGCCCTTGGGAAACGCCAACTCCCGTCCCCAGTAAGAAGGGTGAGGACGGGATATCGTGATATACCTTCTATTTGCTCTTCCAGGGAGGAAGGAACTGCTCTTTTTCTCTTACCAGTTATCCTCCATTTAACTGATGGCCGTGAAGCAAGAACTTTGGCTTTATTGGATTGCGGAGCCAGTGGCCTATATTTAGATGAAACCTGGGCCAAAGAACAACAAATAACACAAATACCCAAAGAAATACCAGAACAGGTACATACTGTTGATGGGTCACTCTTGGCCTCTGGACCGGTACAATACACCACCCCTACTTTCTGTTTACAGTTCGGTAAACATCAGGAAATTCTCTCGTTTGACTTAATCTCATCACCACACCATGTCATGATCCTGGGAATTCCATGGCTTACACGGCACAATCCTTACATCAACTGGGAAACAAAAACCATTTCGTTATCCTCCCATTTTTGTCAACACCATTGCTATCCGGCCGGGGATTATTGGTCCCCAAAAAGTCTCTCAACAGCACCTGCCCAGGTGGGAGGATCCATTAATGTTCTACAGGGAGTTCCCAGACAGTATCAGGACTATATCGATGTATTCCAGAAGCCAGAAAGACCTGAATTGCCACCCCACAGAGAATACGACTGTGCCATTTCTTTAGAGCCAGACACTGTAGTTCCTTTTGGGCGGATGTACTCCCTCACCGAACCAGAGAAACAAATTCTGAAGGAGTACCTAGATGAGAATCTACAAAGTGGGTTAATAACTCCCTCCTCTTCACCCGCCGGGGCTCCTCTTTTCTTTGTACCAAAGAAAACCAAAGACCTGCGTCCCTGTATCGACTTCAGAGGGTTAAACAGGATCACTATCAAAGACCGGTATCCGCTACCCCTCATCAAAGACATCTTAGAAGCAGTCAGAGGAGCCAAGAGGTTCACTAAGCTGGATCTCCGAGGAGCCTATCATCTGCTAAGAGTCAGAGAAGGTGATGAGTGGAAGACCGCCTTTAGAACACCTTTTGGTCACTACGAATATAGAGTAATGCCCTTCGGACTCACTAATGCCCCGTCCATCTTTCAAAGATTCATGGATTCTATCTTTTCTGATCTTTTGCAACAAACAGTGGTAGTGTATCTTGACGATATCCTAATTTATTCGGTTCATCCAGAGGAACATTCCAAACACGTCCGCCAAGTCTTAGAAAGACTCCGACAACATCATTTGTTCTGTAAGCCTGAAAAATGCAAATTTGATCAGATAGAAGTGAAATATTTGGGATACTGTATAGACCAAACCGGAATTGCCATGGACTCAGACAAAGTACAGGCTATATTGAACTGGCCATCTCCTTCTTCCATCAAGGAGACTCAATGTTTTCTGGGACTAGCCAACTTCTACCGGCAGTTCATAGCAGACTTTGCCCAGAGAACCAGCTTCATTACTCAAACCCTCAAAAAGGAACACCTAAAGAAAGGTTTTTGTTGGACACCAGGCGCTGAGTCAGCTTTTCAGGACTTAAAGAAAGCCTTTAGTCAAGCCCCTATTCTTCGACACCCAGACACTAGCAAACAATTCATTGTTGTCACAGACGCCTCAGAAAGAGCCATTGGGGCTGCCTTGTTACAAAGACAAGACGATGATGACCTAGAACACCCTGTATTCTATCTATCCCACATTCTATCTGATTCTGAGCGAAACTATTCCGTGCTAGAACGCGAATTACTCGCCTTAAAGGTCGCGTGCACTGAATGGAGACACTTTTTGATGGGATCAAAGGAGCCCTTCGAAGCCCGGACCGATCATAGAAATCTACAGTGTTTAAGAAATTTCCAGTGCCAAAATAGCCGGCAAGCTCGATGGGCCTTCTTCTTCAGCCAGTATGATTTCTATATCACCTACATCCCTGGTTCTCAGAACATCCTGGCGGATGCCCTGTCCCGACGTTATCCTGGGTGCGGTGATTCCGCGGTTCAAAACTTATTCGACAACAATAAAATCATAGGGGTAGCACAGACCTTTTTAGATCAAGTTAAGTCTGAATATGCCCGTCTACACGAAACAGAACTAAAGAGGTTACGTCCACAGCTGCACATAGATCATGACTACTATTATCATGATAAGGCCCTGTTTTTACCCACTAAAACAGTGCAAATCGAAGCCTTACACATGTGCCATGATTCTCCTATTGCGGGTCATCGAGGAGTGAAAGCGACTCAAGACCTTTTGCTTCGCTCTTTCTGGTGGCCAACTCTCAAGGCTGACACTGAGGCATATGTGTTATCCTGTCCTACATGTGCTCAAGCCAAGACACCCCGAACCAGACCTGTGGGCTTACTCCGCCCATTACCTGTTCCCCCAGGCCCATGGCTTACCATATCCACCGATTTTATGTGCGCCTTACCTTCCTCAATGGGAAACCACGTCATAATGGTAACTGTGGACTCCTTCACCAAGATGGCCCACTTCACGGCCTTGAGAAAGTTACCCACGGCAAAGGAGTTAAGTCAGGTCTTTACTCAAGAAATTTTCAGGCTACATGGGCTATCCCAAGTTATTATATCAGACAGAGGTCCCCAATATATCTCCCGTTTCTGGAACCAATTCTGCAAGATCTTGGGGATCCAGGTGGCCTTGTCATCCGGGTTCCACCCTCAAACCAATGGACAAACAGAACGACTCAATCAGGGTCTCGAGCAGTACTTACGTAGCTTCTGTAACGCTACACAAAGTAATTGGGCTCCCTACTTACCGCTTGCCGAATTCTCCTATAATAACTCTCTACACAGTGCCTCTAAAGTCTCTCCTTTCTATGGCTCCTATGGTTTCCATCCCAGGGCCTTCCCAACTCCCCTGAGAGACAACTCCAACCTTCCCGCCATCTCCTCTTTCGTTCGACAGCTACGGGGTATACAGCAAATTATCCATTCTAACCTTGTGTCCACCAAGTCCCGCATGAAGACAATAGCAGATAGGAGACGCTGTGCGGCTCCTCTATATCAAGTCCATGATAAGGTCTGGCTCTCCTCTAGATTCCTACCTCTCCGACTCACCCAAAACAAATTCAAGCCCCGCTTTTATGGTCCCTTTCTCATTCTCAAGAAGATCAACCCAGTGTCCATGCGTCTTCGCCTACCTCGGACATGGAAGATCCACCCAGTATTCCATGTCTCGCAACTGAAACCTTACCGTCCTGATCTCTTTCATAGGCAGTTGCCCTGTCCCCCTCCTTTGTTGGTTGACAATGTGCCTGAATACGAAGTGCAGGAGGTCTGTGACTCTCGATTTTTCCATGGGCGCCTCCAATACCTTATTCATTGGAAGGGGTACCCTTTGAGTGAGTGTTCCTGGGAGGATGCCTCTTCAGTCCATGCTCCTCTTTTAATCCGCCGCTTTTTTCGGCTCTTCCCTCACAAACCCGGGGCCTCGGGGAGGGGGCATACTGTTACACCGCAGCGCTCGCTGCGGCCGCGGGCTCAGGTTGCCGCAGCGCGGCACTTTAATTTTGCCGCGGCCGATGCCCGGGCCGCGGTAGACGCCGAGGCAGACACCCAGGTCGCGGGGGTCGCCGCGGCTCCGGCGAGGGCCATAAAGGCTCCAGGGAGCCGGTCTGGGGGTCACGGCGCTCGCCGCTCCCCCTTTTTCAAGTTCTGCCTTAAAGGCAGACGCGGCAGAGCCTGAAACCCCGAGGGGGTTTCAGGCATGGCCGCACACAGCGCATTATGCGCTTAACATTTATTTCTCTTGCATGTATTCACCTGCCCACCACCACTTACCGATGTTCCTAGGACAAACCGAACCCTTACACTGGGGGTTCTTTATACTTGCCTTTTTTCTCTTCCCAGCATGCTTACCACTTCCTCTCTACCCAGCATGCATTGTCTAACACACATACCTAATTCATTACTGTTTTCTTTTCCCCAATCCAAGATGGCGGTGTTCTACTTCCTGTTTCCTGTTTCCTCTCCAGGGGTATTTAAGGGGATTCCAACTGCCTGTTCATTGCGTTGCAACACTCCTTGGTGATAGTCACGCTCCTATTTGATATCCTTCTGCGAATCCTGTCTGTTCCTGATTTGCTTTGTTTTCCTGCCTTCCTGAACTGCGGTCCTAATACCCTGGTGTCCTCCTTTTCGTTTCAGGGAGTTCCTGTGGAGGTTTTTTACCCTACTGGTGTTTTTCCTCTGGGACTCCTTCTGGAGGGCACGGACTGTAGTGGTTCGCTCATACCAAACAGCATCGTGGCTACCGGAAGGGGTCGCCCCTACCTCGGCCAGAGCAGAACCCGTCGGAACAAGGACCGTTCCCCTACGCCTCTCCGCTCCGAGGGTAAGACCGTTGAGAACCGCGACAGTGAAGGCTTTGGAGGGCTGGTTACATGGTAGCAAAGCCAATGATTATGAGGGCATATACAATCTTATTTTGAGACAACATATACTTAACAATTGTGTGTCTGATTTGTTGCACCAGTACTTGGTAGACTCAGATCTGACCTCTTCCCAAGAATTGGGAAAGAAGGCAGACAAATTGGTCAGAACAAGGTAAGCTCAGCAGGTAAGCTCACACAGGGGGTGACAAAGACAAGAAAAAGGAAGTGGGTAAATCTCAGGACACAGGTAGAGACAAAAACAAATCTAAAGAGTCTTCACTCTGCCCACAAAATTCCTCTGGGGGTGTGTCCAAAACCTCTTCCTCTTCTTTTCACAACAAAAAGCCTTGGTGCTATGATTGTAAAAACAAAGGCCATAGGCCTGGAGGCAGCTCCTGCTCTAGGAAAGGCACCAAGCCACCTACCACTGCAACCCCCACCTCTACCACTAGCGCCCCTAGTAATAGCAGTAGTGGTGGGTCAGGTAACAATAGCCAATCCAAGGGTGTAGTTGGGCTCACTTTAGGACGTGTGGTGGGGCTGGTTTAGTTAGGGGGACTACTGAGGCTGTTTTAGTCTCAGATGGGGGCATTGACCTTGCCACTCTAGCTGCCTGTCCTCTTAATATGGTTAAGTACAGGCAGATGCCCGTGATAAATAGTGTTCAGGTAGAGGCCTACATAGACACAGGTGCCAGTGTCACTATGGTGAATGAAATACTGGTATCCCCTGAGCAACACCTACTTGGTCATCAGTACTAAGTGACTGACATCCACAACACGATTGTGTGGCCCCCCATGGCAGTTGTTGACTTCAGCTGGGAGGGGGTTAAGAAAGCTGCAGTGTCCACAGACCTACCTGCAGAGTGTCTACTATGAAACAACTTAGAGACGTCAGCTTGGGCTGAAGTAGAGTTGGGAGCCCATGCATCAATGTTGGACATCCCAGGGCATAGTTTTGCTTTAGAAAGAGCAAAAAGTTGGCTCCTACCCCACCCTCCAATGAGGATTCCCTCTTTGAGGTGATATCCACTCCCTTGGCAGAACCTACACCTGAAGAGTAGAAAGCTGACACAGCTGAGCTTGAAGGTGCAGGGGGGACTGTTAGGGAGGAATTCAGTATGGCTCAGAAAATCTGTCCCACACTGGAAGGGTTAAGACAGCAAGCTGTCCTTCAGGAAGCAGGGGATGTCAGTGGTACCCAGAGGGTGTATTGGGAAGACCAAGGGCTGAAGTGCTGACCTGTTCTTCCTCACCGTTGACCAACTCCTGCAAATACAGCTGGGTGGGTAGTAGCTCCTAGTCCTCCTGGACTTCACTAACACTTTTGGACTTGGGCCCCTCTCTCCACAGGTGTTCCTCTATAGGAATCCACCACTGGTTTCTTCCAGTCTTGTCTGGGTGTCTTCTTTTCTTCTTTTCCTTCCTTTGGGTGGTTTGGGGAAATTTCAGTGATTTACTCCTGCTTTCCTGGTCGCTAGGGGGTACTGTGTTATTTACCTGTGTGGTTTTCTAGTACTCCCAGCTCCCCTCTACACATTCCCCTTACCGAGGTGGGGTTCCTGTGTTCGCATTCCATTTTTTAAAAATATGGTTTGGGCTTCCCCTAGGGTGACTGTTGGTTATCTACATTTGCACTGTTTTTCAACCTTTTCTATGGCTATTACTGTTTACTAGTGTATATAATTAGTGTATTAATTACCTCCTATTGGAGTGTTACCCTTCTAGTATTTTGTGGTATTGTGTTCCAAAAATAAAGTACCTTTATTTTTGTATAACTGAGTGTTTTCTTTCATGTGTGTAA
Organism: Pleurodeles waltl; assembly: GCF_031143425.1. Taxonomy (NCBI): domain Eukaryota; kingdom Metazoa; phylum Chordata; class Amphibia; order Caudata; family Salamandridae; genus Pleurodeles; species Pleurodeles waltl. The sequence goes on from NC_090442.1 coordinate 327,732,111, forward strand.
GTGATGTGTGACTACAGTGGTTTTGCATGAGCTTTGGATCTCTCCTATATAAGCCTTGGCTGCTCATCCACAGCTACCTCTAGAGAGCCTGGCTTCTAGACACTGCCTACACTTCACTAAGAGAGGATACCTGGATGTGGTATAAGATGTAAGTACCTTAGATACCCACCACACACCAGGCCAGCTTCCTACAAAAGGGGACTCTGCAGGGTTAAATACTGACTTCAGGTAAGTCTTATAATAGTAGTGGGCACTCATAGGTAACGTCAGTTTGATTTACTATTTTGTCTGCAGTGATACTGTTATAAACATGATGGAAATCTGCTTTAGAGAGCAGTTTTGCTCCCCTTTGTCCTACAAAGTCCAGCAAGATATTATACTGGAGTGACAAGTGTACACCCAAATGTGCAAGTTCCAAGCAGATATATGTACATCTTATGGGTCATCCAGAATTTTCATATTTCCCTGACTCAGCTCAATATCAGAACCCAGCACTTTTGTGCCTTTGCTGGGCCAAGATAATTATTTTGCTACTCAGCTCAGGGAACAATGGCCTTCCCAAACAAAAGGGATAATTAATAATGCGTCCATCTGCTCCTGAGGAGGAAGGGGTGGGGAAGAAAATATGCATCAGTTGATTACCTGTCACATTGTACCAAGAATTTGGGACAGCCCAGGCCAAATGAACAAAGTAGGAAGCAGAGACACCTGTAGCCATCACAGGAGAGAGCTCCTCTTACTTTTTGGTGGCAAAGACCTTAGCAGTGACACCAGCTAGGGACAGAGCTGAGGCTTCCAGAGGAGATGTGACCAGTGACTTCTGGATTACACCATCTTTAACTGTCACAACATGCTCTACAGGGGAGCTGGAACTTGGGTGGAGGTGAGATGTGGCACCCTAGGATCGGCCAGGAATGTCTGACTTCTAATACCTTTCAACTCCATTTAAAAATTACTACTCATAGGCGAGAAAGTGCTTTTTACTGGAACTGGACAGTGGCAGAAGCTGTACACAGCTGGAAAGACAAGCACCCCTAATGTCCGAAATATCTAATGGCTCTGCCCAAAGTTGATCCCAAGACAAGTGGGTCTGAGGACCAAGTGGGGGAAGATCTGGACTTCTGCATCCCAAAAGAGGAAGAAGAGTACCAGAGACGAAACAATGGGGAAAGCCTGGTGCATGGAGGCAGTGGAACTAGCTCCCGTCATCTTACACAACCTTGAAGGCCAGCAGACAGCTCTGGTGGCAAGCGTTCACAGCCAGAAATAAAATGAGCTCAGTATTGTCCAAATTGACCCAACTTATGGCCTTTTTAGGGTTGGTGACCTTTGAGAAATGGCTCACATGAAGCTCTGTTGCAAGATCTCAAATTTCCCACTGGGTGGGCTAGTGTGCAGGGGTCGGTGCAAGCTCAATTATTCATGAGCTCAAGATGCTCTTGAGGCATGGGGATCCCAACCACTGGGCCGGTGGAAACCAAAAAGGTCCTGAGACCGTATCTTTAAAACCAGCAAAAAAAGAAAAGGGGGAGCATTGTTCGTCACACAAGACAGAAGAAAGGGGCCCAGGACCCCAACTCCAGGCACCTGACACAGGGAAGAGGAGAGGGAGCTATGTCACACTCCCCTCAACTGTGGTGGGCCTGTCCCTGATCCCCCTTCCCCATGTCTGGAGGAAGTGAGGTGGCCACCACATAATGACACCCTGCTTATATGGAGTGAGTATGAGAGAACCAGTGAAGAAACCTGGCTGGGTTTCAGGGGTGTCCGGGTGTGGGCACCCTGAGCTTCCCCCAATGTGAAGACAAGGTGGGATGCCCGAGTGGGACCGGGCACCCCCATTAAAAGAAAAACACAAAGTAAAAGCTACTTGACTCTCATAAGCACAGCAGGAGACCCACTACTAAAATACTCACTGCTCCTTGAGGAAGTGCCCAATAATGCCCGGTGGGACTTTCTTATTTATATTTGTCCTTTCCTTGTAGTGGCCCCAAGATGGTAGGGGCATCACCAGCAAAGTAAAGAAGGGTCTTGTGGTTTGCAGGAGTTGAAGCAGACCCCCTAGACGTGTTTTTCAAAACTGACCCTATGTTTGGAGTGCAAAAAGATTATAACTCCTCCAAAATTGCTTTATCATTTTCTTAACCACTCCAAATGCTAGAGCTTTTGCTATTTAGCCGGGGGTGAAGCCCCCTCGAGAGGTTGCTCTATGGCTGCATTTAATGTGACTAGAAAGTTTATATATGAACAGACGTTATAATATTTTTTATGCATTACTAACCCTTTATGCTCACAGTGACTCTTGATCAACGCTTAAGAGCCAATAGTCCTGTTTTATTTAAAGTAATACTCCCCTATATTGTGGTGTGCTACCTGGTAAAGCTGGTGGTAACTGTGATTTTGGGGGTCATGACCCTTAATGAGTCAAATGTGATCGCAGAGTGCTAAAGCATTTTCAATCGGCCTTATGTATAGACTTGTAAATTAATGTGTGGTATTCTGTTGTGTGTGTATGTAATAAATGTATGTGTTTTTCAAAGAAAAAGCACTGACTGAAAAAGCATTTATTGAGTGTTGTTACTGCGTGCCAGTGAATGGTGATTATTTGCCCACACTAGGTCCCAGGATTGTAACTTCAATGTTTGGGGTATTACACCCCCCCAATAAATGTTTTTTCTTATAAATAGTTGGGTGCAGGGACTTTCAGTCAGGTATGGTGAGGTGTCTGTCGGATTTCACCCTGTTTTGAGAGTACTCAAAAATGTTGGTTACTTTACAAATGATTGTGTTTTCTCACATTTAGTAGCCCTACAAATCTTCATCCGCGACCTTTCCATTCTCCCTTAGGTCCCTCTTATGCACCTTGCTGTGCCATAATGTAGGTAAACATCATATGCCAGTCTGAATGTAAGAAACTCCGAAGCTCACACACCTGTCTTACTGACAAGCTAAGCCCCTGCCAGCTCCCCTGAGTAGGCCTTGGACTGCTCTACTTTGCTACCCTGGTTGAGTTAGACATTACAATAGGGTGTTTGGTTTCCCGGTAAGGGATGTATTACTTGTGCAGTCTTCACATCCTGCACAACTAATAACCCAATTTCTTTCATGCACCCTAAAAATGCTGAGTAAGATCTAAAATGGCTGTCAAGCAACACAAGAAAAACTGGCGCTCATGCCCTAGTCACCAGCAAGTCACACTACAGGAAAATCTTCTACTCCAGGATCACCAAGCAACTCACTAGTAGACTACAAACCATTCAGAACTCATTAGCAAGTCTTATTCTCAACCTCCTACACAGAACCCACATCACACCATGCCTCAGGGGCATACACAGACCTGTTAATTTCAAAATCATCAGAAACACGTTTAAGGCACTACAAAATTTAGGCCTCACCTACCGGAACAGTCACATCTCTTTTCACCAACCAACAGACACCACCGCTCCACAGAACTCCTACAAGCACACATCCCATGCATACACAGACCATATCAGGAGGCTAGACGTTCTCCTACATTGCTTCTAAAGCATGGAACAACCTCCCACTCCTTATCAGAGCCTTGTCCTCTCTTCTTGAATTTCACAAAAAGCTGAAGACCTGGATTTGCAAATAACCAACCTACCATAGGCGGGGCTAGGCACACGTATCTGCTCAGCATCAGGATAACCTCATGGGTAACAGTGCTCCTTATAAATACACATAACACTACTATACACCCAAAGGACAACTTAGTAGGGAGAAAAGCAGGCTGCAAAATGAATTGCTCTCCATCAAACTGCCTTGTGCTCCTAATCATGGAACCAGATACTAAGTTCCACAAGTTACTCCAACATGTAGACTTCATATAAAAGCAACAAAGTGTGTCAAAAACCAGATTACACCACTGTCTTCTGCTCTGGTGGTATCATCATCTTTATGCTCCAAAAGAAGTATGTCTTGTCTGCAGCTTGAAGAAACTGGATCATATCTTAAGGACAAATAATTCCCTACCCAGGTTTCAAGTAAGAGACTAAATTTAATTTAAAGTTGTTTTCCAGATATAGAAAATCATAGTAAAATCAAACTGAATTCGGCCCTTGGAATTCTCCTTCCAGGATCTCAGGTTGTGCAGCAACAGTGGCTCACCAGTTTCAAAAGACCTTCAGTAGAATAGCAAGTGTTGTACAAAGGTAATAACTAAGCCTGTCAATCATTCATGCAAATCCGTGTCATGAACACAGGAAAAAAAGTTCAAATTCTGTGTGAAATGGACACAAAAACAGCCCTAGAAAATATGGTAATTTAGATCTATCCTGGAACTTCCACACTCGTGTCAAGACATCCACCAGAGGAGTCCAAGTTTGCCACTGGATCTTTCCCTTGTAAGATGTTCGCTAGGGCCAGTATTGGTGCTTCTTTCTCATTTTGGCTCACACTGCAACAAAGAGATGAAATGCCAGAATGCAGCCTCCAAATAATGGAGCATGAAAAAGGATGTAAATGTCTTGTTTCACGTCAGAGTCCAGGCACTTCCCTGATGTGACAGAATCAGTGGAGTTATTATGATTTACTATCAGCATGTAGATTTTTTTTAAATAACTACGTACAAGAATTTACTCTAGAATATTGACTACCAATATATCATGACGGGAACGTATAGATTTACAGCTCTTAATTCTACATTTATGTACCTTGATTATGCATACAAGTTCAGGGTACATGTGAGGACAAGAGTAGATGTGGACATACAAATACTAAATCTAAACTTATTTATATATGCCTACCTAGTCAATATTCTGCAGTTGATATTTTTGTAAGACAATTGCGACACTGACATTCAACCTTTATTAGAACATTGGAATGTTGGCAGCTCCATTGAAAGCAATGGAGTGCTCCAGGCTTTTACTGGCCGGTAAAAGCCAGCCGCGCCAACATTCCAATCTTCTTTGTTCACAGCAGCAGCTGTGAACAAAGCCTCAGGGGATTTTAATCCCCTCCGGTTCCATGAAGCCTTTGTTTAATTTAGGAGAACAGTCTGCCCTCTAATGGCAGAATGTTCTAATAGCCTTAGAACTTGCTGTAGTGGGCTCTACCTGCTATTAAAGGCCATCTCCCTTGTTAAAGGCCCTCGCCTTCGGCTCGGGCCTTTAACGCGGGAGCGGGCCTTTAATAGCCGGTAGAGCCCGATACGGCGGGTTCTAAGGCTATATCAGTCTCCAAAACACATGCATTAACTGTTGAGGTTTGCTACATAGGAGCGGGAAAGTGAAACCAAAAGGAAGGGTAAGTTTAGCTATTCTGAGTCAAGCCTTTCATGTAATATGTTGTACATGATGACAGAGTTTGTAAAATGTCAGCCGCTGTAATCCTCAGCCAGGAAAAATTCACCAGGTTTGGTTTTTATATAGTTCATGTTCATAGAGACACACAGCATATTTGCATTCATCTAGCATCCACACAACCCAGCGCACCCAGAGGCTCCCATTTTAACAAAGTCCAACAGAAATACAGACCGTACACGTACAGACCACCAAACGTGAACGTATACATTAATAGTGGAAATAGTGAAATACATTCTCATATGCACATTAGAAGGAAATAGTGTTATGTGCATCAGCTGAGCAAAGGATAAGTACTACAAGAGACACAAGATGAAGTCAAGCAGAGAGCTCAGGGTGATCTGTGCAAAAGGAGCGTGAATGATACACCTCAAGGCAGTATAGAGGTGTTTATGTGTCAGGGAAGCCCCTGGTGATGTACAACATTATGTGATGTGCAGCAGAGGCAAAAGAAGATGAACAATTGAAGCTCATCGTTGTGTACTATGGTTAGTTTGCAAAGTAATAAATGTCTGCGCTCAAAAGCAGGACAGGGGGTGCTTAATACCTAGGGTACGTGATGTTTATTCCACCTCATGCCTCTTTCGTCCACCACCATACATTGTCTGCCCCTATATCTCACATTTTCAGTCTCTTTTCATACCATCTTTCTTTGTCACTATTTTTTCATCTTTCACTTCATTCTTCTTTGCCCTTTAGTGTTTTTTTCTCTTTTGATCTGGAGCAAAGTTTGATGAGGAAAAATAAATGCCAGTCTCTAAAAATTAGTACCGTTGGCCCCAGCTGCAACCACTGGCTCAAATTAAGTGCTGGTGATGTACAACATGGAAACAAAATCAATATCCTCCCAAGCCATGTGTTGGGAAAGAAAGGTTCCTCATGTGGTAATGAATGTACAACCCTGCCCAGAGTGCACCAGCTGTACTGATGCCTGGATCCCTATGCTAATTTTCTGCTGCTAAGACATTGGCAGACTCACAGATTACAGTATTTTTGGACAACTGAGGGGGCCCAAAGTGCTATCATCAAACTGGTTAAAGGCTACTTCCTTTATCAGGAATTAAGCCGCACATGTGCTCCGGTGGCAGCATACAGTGTAGTGATCAGTATGAGTGAGCAGGGCCTTTTTAATTGTGTCACTGACGTGAGGCCTACAGGCTCACTCATATAAGGTTCCAATGCTCTGTGCTTACTTCACGCTTGCCCAACATTGGTTTGGTGTGTAGTGTTGTGCACTGCAAATGCAATCTACATATGCTGGGGGTATGTGTGTCTGTGAATAGTGTGATACAAGGATAATGCAGTACTGTGCAGTGAGTGTATGTTATGTGCATGCACTGGGTGCATGTGTGCCTGCAAATGGTGCAGTACATAAAGGATGTAGTGCTGTGCAGTGTGTGTGTGTGTGTGTGCCTGTGAATATTAAAATACATGGAAGACTCTGGGTTCCATTTTGTGAGACACTGGGCAGCATGGTGAAACAAGAGGAGAGGAGAGGAGGTTGAGGAATCCTCCAGACAAATTTGTGTATTGCTGCATTCCTGTAGGCTGGGTGGAACACACTAGAGTAAGGGGAGCCAGGCTCTCTTGTACACTTCAAAGGGTGCTCTTTGATTCAGAGGGAGGTCACAGGGAAGAGGCCTTGGCCCAACTCATGAAGGATATGGGCTGACAAAGGAATCATAAAGGGTAGGGCTAAGGGTCTGGGGTAACCTTTTGCTACACATCACTGTGGCTGACATGCAGGTTTGAACCTCTAGTCACTCCCACAATCTGTGTTGTTGAAGTGTCTCCTTCTGTGGCACACTGGTTTCAGGAGGAGGAAACAACAGATGAGTGGGACTTAAAAAGGAAGGAAGCAGACCCCCAACATAAACTTCAAAGAGACTCAAAATCACATTTGGTGTCTGGAAATGGGCTATAGGAAGGGGAGCTTGAGACCCCAAAATGTGTCAACTGTCAAGCAGCCAGTTGGGCTGTGCGAGGAAGAGAATCTCTGTAAGACGTCTGGGTGAAGAGACATCACTCAGTGAATCCAAGACCACCTACTCTGGAGCACCTGTCTGCTTGCCAAGAGCAGTGTGCCCTGTAAGTGACAGGAGAGGATTAGAGTGAGCAAGTTCCACTGGGGAATCCTATTTAGTGAGTCCTCTTTGCACTCTGTGAGAAGACAGCTGTTACACCAATCAGGTTGTTGCCCATGAGCAGGAAAAGTCAGTGACCCTTGTGCACCAGAGGAGGGCTACCATGATCGTTGCTGCATCCATAGGGTCATCGCCTGTGTGCAGGGTAAATTGCCAACATCATATGCCAGGTGGCATCACCGTGAAGAGTACTGATGTGCAGAACGGGCCATAGCCAGAGTGTGGCATTACGTCAGTAGCCCCATATGCCAGGTGAGAGCAGCCATGAAGAGAGTTTCTATGTTGATCAGATCAGAGCCCATATGCCAAAGGGGGACACCGGGACCATGCATGAAGTGTGATCAGGTCAAAAATCATCACTGGAGAAGAGAGGCTACTGTGGAGACCCTAGCAGGCCTGAGTCGTGACTGAGGACCAACTCCAGGATTGTTGCACCCCCTCTCAGTACTTGTGGGAACAGCGGATGAACTTACCCAGCTTTGAGGAGCATTGAGAACACCCCTCTCTCCTACAGCCACTACTGGATTGCATGTGAGGAACTCAAGGACAGATCACTGCAGCCTGCCCAGACCATGTGTGAAAGACTTACTGGAGGCAGCTGCTGTTGCTTCAGCACCAGCAGAGGATGTGTGCTTAGAGACTCTGGGGGTCAGATCCTGTTGGTGTGGATAAGGCTGATTTCAGGCCAGATATCACTTCAGAGCTGAAACACTTTTGACTTTAGTGCAGAGTTGGAGTGAGACTCCTGAGACCTGAACTACAAGTGGGGCCTAATCTGAATGTTGCCTATAATGAATGGGGAATAACCACTACCACTAACTTGAGAAGGTTGGGACTCAGGAATCTGCCTATGAAACACCGAAGCCCTGGCTTCAGGGGATTGCATGTTTTGTTTGTGAATGTCATTCTGGGCCAGATGTAGGAAAGGTTTTTCCCCCATTCTGTGTCTATGGGAAAAAGTGTTTGTACATATGACCCTTTATTTTGTAGTCATGGATAAATACTTACTTTATCACAAAAACAAGTATTTCATGGGACAATCATTCATTTCTGCTGCTGTACGTATGTAGAGTTGTGAGCCTGTGTTCATCCCCGAGTATACCTCCCTCCTGACAAGCCCTGGACTTCTCGATCCATACTGCCACTAAGATTCAAGTGCTGAAGGGGTACTTGACCCAGTTGCTCAGGATTCATATTAGGTCAGGCCTGGGACATCAGGAGTAAAAGACCCCAACCCCTGTGGTTGGGACAAGTAACCCTTGCTTGCCCCATGACCCTCCTAGTGGGGTTTTGACAGCATGTGGCTTTTCAACCTGTCCTGGCTCTTTTGTTCCGCAGCATTTCTAATAGTGGGATTTTAAAGTCTTTACTTAGAAGAGAAAGCGCAAAACTGCAGTTCCAAAATGTGAAGTTCTATTAACTGAAAATACAGGCTTGGATGAATAGTCACTGAAACCATAAGCCACTTGACAGTTATAAAAAAGGAAGGGTGAATGGTACTGGTAGTAAAGAATCTTTCCTTGTTTTGGCAAACACCAAGACCTTCCTTTCCGGATTACTCCATTTCCTCTAGCGGTTGTAAACTTTACGCTTTGTTGCGCTATAAGAATGATGACGATACTGCCTTCCACAATATTGACAGATTAGCTTTGTTAAGTAATGGGCAAGGCATTGTCTGCCACAAATTAGCGTTTGTATCTTGACAAAGATGTTATTTTTCCCAAGGCCTATTTTAATAGTTTTAAGAGAAGCCTTGTATCGGCAAAACGGAACCTCTGGACCTGCTAGAGTTACTGGGGCAATAGGAGGACGAGAGCAGTCTGGCTCCAATAAAGGAACTTATTTTCTGTAGGTCCGCCATCTTAGGGCCAGGGACTCCCCAGTCTGGAGCTACAGCATCTATTTTCTTAAGTTCTATGGTGTGTACTGGTAACCCATCAAGAATATAAGCCTTAACATAGCTTGGCATCCTTAATGATATTAGGACCACTTCATAAATCGAAACGTATTTAGGTCAGGAGGCAAGCGCGTTATCGAAGTGGCCACCCGAAAAACAAAACACAATTTGCTGAAATTCGGAGACATTAAACTGTTTCTAGTGAATTAAAAAAAAAAAAAAAAACATTATATTATTTAGGACAGTAAACAAAATGACAGCTTTCTGTTTTGATGTTTCCACAGTTTAATTAAAAGAACATGAATCAATATTTAACAATGTATCACAATTCCAAATCATTTAGAAACAATCCAGTACTTGTAAAGAGTTTTAAAACGTTAAGATTCAAGTGAAAAAAGAAGAAGTTGAAGCAAAGTTCAGCAGCTGGAATGTACAAATACAATATACAAGGTGCTCCTTAAATTGTAGATAAAATGTGATTCCTTGTCAAGCGATAAACTATCTCTTGTATATATCCGCTTGCCGCGTTCCCATTTCAACTCTAAAACGTAACACATTATTATATTAAATAAAACGTATAGTACCTGATATGACTAAGAACTTTTTTGCTAAACAATCATGTTGTTACTTTACACTCATGTTGTTACTTTACATTGCTTGCATGCTAAAGGCAAATTGTACGGTATGTTGCACCACCCCGTAGAGTGATACACACTGCATAGAACACCGGTTTATTATCTATCAGTGCTGTAGACTTCTATTTTTACAGAATGCACGTGGTATTTCTTGCCTGCCAAGATCTTGACAAGTGAGTTTCTTCTAGAATTTACAATCTTGTTTCAAAAACTTTTCAAGTCCTTGAGAGAATTCGTGTGGCCTGAGAATTTATTTCTGCTACTAGCACGAAAGTGGTTAGGACATGCTTCCCAAAATATTATTTACATATTAGTGAAGCCTATTTTCTAAGATAATCTGCATTCAAAACTATTTTTAACCTTTTTTAATTATATAAATGAATTATCTCTCACAAAATACAACTGAAACATTTACCATATTTTTGCCATCATTACAATGATTCTGGTTTGCCTAAAAAATATGTGCTTATATTGGTGAATACATATTGTGGCGAAGTCATAAATAATTTAGGAGGTGATTACGTGGTACCGACAATGCAACCTTTAAGCTCTGACAATGTTCCGCACTGTGTGAAAACCCTTTTTTAAGTCGCAGCCTACCAACCAGCACAGCTGTCTGGGTTGCTAAAGACAACTTGGGGACATTCAGGAAGCTGACCTAGGAATGCATTCTGCATTTTTCTTACCATTGGCTTTGTAACTCATGTTTTCTTCCTTTCTATTTGCTGGCTTTGTTCTTTATTTGTTCTAGGCTGTTCAGCTTGAGGTTGTGCTGTCCCTCACCCAAACCTTACTTACAATATCCCTTCGAGTCCTCCCTTTCTGTAAACAGGCCTGTAAATCTTGATCTTATCTCATCACATTTGATATGCATTCAAAGACCGAGATCAAATGCCAGGCGCGGTCTTCCAGGGAGCGTGTTTATTTTTCTTTCTCTGATTTCAAAGTTAGAGGATTTATTTGAAAATCTTGCTGGATCATGAGGGTAGGAAAGAGTTTTTTTGTAGCACACAAAAACATATAAATGAACTGTGTAAGCATTTCAGTATATATCACCATTAGGAACACGCATGAGGCACATTTATTATGATTTCTGAAGTATATTGGAATCAAAAGAAATCATTAAACTAGGGGATGCAATTTCAACACATTTCTGTCTGTGCACTGTATAGCTTTATTAGTAAAACTGTATGTATGCGCAAATGTAATGTCATTTCAATTGAAAATATGTTGTCTGTATTGGCAGTGTGCTAATACACCATGAATACTCCACAGTACTATACACCGCTCGACACCACTGCACTCTACTCTGCACCACTCTACTTTACCAGGCCACTGCACTCTACACCACTCAGTTCTGCGCGACTTCATGCTACACCTCTCTGCTCTACCCAGTACCACTCTATGCCAGTTCACGCTTTACTGCTCTGCTCTTCACCACTGCACTCTTCATCATTGTGCTCTATACCTCTCCAGCCTAGGCCACACCAATCTACTCTGCACAACTCCACTTGAAGCCATTGTACTCTACAACACTCTGCAACACTACACTATATGGCACTGCACTCTATGCAAATACATTTTACACCAATGCACTTTTCTCTGTAACACTCAACTCAAAGCCCCGGTACTCTACACCAATCCACGGTATGCCACTCTAATCTACTCTGCACCACTGCCCTCTATGCCACTGAACTCTACACCACTTTACTCTATGCATTACACTCTATGCCACTGTACGCAACTGCACTCTACCCTGCAATACACCACTCTACGCCTCTTCACTCTACTGTGAAATAATATACTTTCTAACATAACGTGAAAGCCCAGCAGAAAAAGGAGAGTCTCCACCTGAATCAAGCTGGAAAAAGCTATACTTTTTTCCAGAAAACAAAACCCTCACCCACCAGGTTTACCCCTTGGTGGCATTCTTCATCATTTGGTTTCTTCCCCTTCCACCTTGGAATGGGACGTGCTTCTAGCTACAGATGTGTGGAAGCACTTGGAATACAAAGACTATATAACTATTATGGAGGAGGAGATAGGAGTGGGGAGATCTGAAAGTGGTTAAAATACCTACCTGCTAGGGACTCTAGTACTTTAATACCTACCCTATTGGTGGCATGATTAAAAGTGGAGTATAAGGAAGTAATGTATATAATGTACCTGCCTTCCAGGTCTACATGTTTCAAAACCTACCCCTAGGTTATCATCAGGACCAAGGATGAGTTCCTGGTTCCACTCCTTAAACACAGGATATACCTAAGCACATCCTTTGCATGCTAAAGATAGAATATACTGTACCTATCTCATGTGGTGACTTCAGAGTATTACCAGTGGAGACAAAACAGAAGAAATTAACCTGCCCTAATATTGGCGGTATCGTGGTTCAACTATGTTAATATGGGTGAAGTGCCAAAGTTTTTGCAAACAACATCCCACACCTGTAGAACACTCGTATTTTTTAGCATTCATGTGAAATTATCAAATACAAGATTGCTGACATATTGTCATGATTCTGTAAATAATACAAGACAAACACAACTAGAACACAAAAACTGCATGCACAACATACATCATGAACTACTGGCTCTGATACCATGGCTACGCTGGGAGGGGTGTGTGCTTATAGTCACACTCTAAAGGTATGGAAACATAATATGATGTTATAATTACCCATTCAGGCAACTGAAGCTTCAACTGAAGCTTCAACTGCTGTAAGGAAAACAGGAAGGTTCTACTCACTCCGTCAAAGTGACACTCCTGCTTTCAAACCTATTTTTCACCTCCCCGGGGTCCACAACTTCGTTTTTACCCTGTGGCTGTTTTATTACTGTGTAAGAAACCACCCTTGGTACACTCAGTCAGCATACTCTGAGGCAGAGTCACGTAATGGAGCGTTGTGCTCCGTTGGTAGCTATTCTGCTAACCTTCAAAATGGTGGACGGTTCTGGCAATCGTGGTTGCTTTGTAAGACGGAGTCACATAATGGAGCATTGTGCTCCGTTGGCAGCTAGACTACTAACCTTCAAAATGGCAGACAGTTCTGGTGAACGTGGTGGCTTTGACAGGCCCCCCCCTTGTGTTAGCAATGGTGGCCACTGCCATTCCTGTAGAGTGGACGTTTGGCAAATAGACCGCTAATATGGGCAAAATGGTGGTCTGCCCTCGCACCTAATACTACGTTGGGACTAGTAAAGAACATTAAAATGAAAGAATTGGCTTTTTGCAGGAAAAGAAACAAAAAACATGAAAAAAATAAAATAAAATTGAAAACCATTATGCTAATTTTTGGATGGGCAATCAACATTACTATTTTCCAAGTATTATTTATCTATTACTACCAGGCCTTATAAAGAGGGGGTTCATCTATTGGACCTATTCTGATGCTCTTGACCCTGGGGGATATTAAGTGAGGGTCATATATCCATTCTTAAAATTGGCAAAGGGGTCTACTTTTATGTCCAAGGCATATTCATCTAGGTAAGTGAAATTACTTTATTGCATCAACTGCCCCCATGGGACATTCTCATTTAATCCATTCAGATGTGTTCCTAGTTTGAAGACCCACCATTGTTCTTTCTCAAATAATCTGGTTTCACTGTTGCTTGAGGCCTTTAGATGTTCCAAAATGACCCAAGGTGTAGGCTTTTTCTACTTAGTGGGTAGACATATTTTTGGTGGCTCACCCACACCTCAGGTTGCTACAATGTTCACAAATTCTGATTCTCACTTTATGAGTGGTCATACCCACATAATGTAGGTTACAGGGACATGTTATCAAATACACCCCTCTTTTTGTATTGTAGTTAGTAAACATCCTGATGTCCCATGTCATGTTGTTATTGAAAGTAATTGACTTAGTGATTTTAGTAAGGTGACACACACTGCACCCACCACATGGGCAATGGCCTGCTAATGGGATGGGGGTAAGGGATTTGTTCCATCTGGCTTGCTATTCCTTGTTTTCGGGGATGGGTGTGTACCAACATATCCCTCAAGCTTTGTCCATGTCTATGTGAGAAAATTGGCTTTGGAATGTTGAGGGAACCACCAATGTCTGTTGACAATCTTGCTCACTAGATTGGAGGCTATATTGAATGTTGTAATGCATATTGGTCTGTCCTCCCTTTCTTTTAGGGGGTGGAATTTCCAATAAAGCTTCCCTATTATTGTTCAATGGTCATTTCGTAGCTTGATTGATCATTTTTGTGGGATTTTTTTTGCTTTCAACTTAGATGCTAACCTATTTGCATGTTCCTTATAGTCATCAATTTCAAAGCAATTCCTTCTCAGTCTCAGGAACTGTCCAAAAGGGAGATTCTCACTGAGGTTACGGGGGTAGAAGCTATCACAAAGAAGTAAGCAATTGTTAGCCATAGGTTTTTCGTGAGTAGTTCTTTTTAAGGTTCCTTGTAAGGCTATGATGTTTAAATTCCGAAAAATGATTTGCTCCTTACTTAATGTGTGGGTAAATTTCAAGTACTCATCTTGCCTGTTTAACTATTCCAGGAAGCCCCCTACCGAAGCAGCACTCCCTTTCCAAATGACCATTATGTCATCAATGCATCTTTATCACAGCTTGATGCTATGGCTGTAAGGATAAAGGGTACTCAGGATTTTGTGTGGTTCTAGGTGGTGAACATAGAGGCCAGCTATGCTTGGTGCAAAAGTGCTTCCCATGCTGGCTCCTTGTTTCTGTAGGTAAAGTGTTCCCTCAAATTCAAAGAAATTCATTGTCAGGGCCTGATAACAACATTCCATCACCATATTGTGTGGTGCTTGATATTCTCAGTCTACTTCAAAAATCATGTCCTCAATTATTCTTAATGTATCTGTATGTGGGAAACTGGTATTTAGACTTTCAATGTCCAGCCCTACCAGTGTCTCAGTGGTTGGTTCAAAAGTCATATCTTCTATAAGACGTAATACGTCTTTTGTGTCTTTGAAGCAGGTATCAGTGTTCTGGACTATGGATCTCAAAAAAGCATCTGCAAAATGAGATAAGGGTTCCAGAATTGATCCTCTACCTGACACTATTGATCTGCCTGGTGATGACAGATTTTTGTGGATTTTGGAAATGGTGTAGAAATACGGGGTCACCGGGTTTTTCATTAATGAGAAAATCCCCTTCTTTCTGTGAGATACAATCATGTGACAAGGCTTGTTCCACCATACTACTGATTTTGATTCTCAAAAAATTGGTGGTGTCTTCCTTTATTGTTATTATTAGGCGATGAGTTGTGCTTATCGCCTAATAATCTCAAACATTCATTGCAAAAAGTTTCTGTGGTTTGGATCACAGTCGCCCCACCTTTTTCCACTGGTTTGATGACTATATTTGGATTATTTGCCAGTTTTAAGGTGGCCTTAAAAGAACTGGCAAATAATCCAAATATAGTCACCCTGGTGGGTGAGGTTTTTTTAAAAGAAAAAGTATAGCTTTTTCCAGCTCTATTCCGGTGGAGACTCTACTTTTTCTGCCGGGCTTTCACATTATGTTGTATGGTCATTAAGGAGGGTGAGCTCAGCATTCTCCCTTCCTACTCCCTCGTTTGTCTTGACAATCTACTTTATGCCACTGCACTCTACGCCACTCTACTCCACTCTGTGCCACTCCACTCTATACCATTGCACTCTACGACACTCTACTCTTATCCATTGCAGTCTATGCCAACACACTCTACACAATTGCACTCCATGTCACTGTACTCTACACCACTGCTCTTTACACCACTCTACTCCACCCTACAGCACTGCAGCTTGACACTGCAACCTCTGCCACTGAACTCCCTGCCATTCTGCACTACTTCACTCTATTCCACTGCACTCTGTGGCACTATAATCTAATCTGGACCACTGTATGCTACTCTATTCTCCACTACTGTATGCTGCTGCACTCTATGCCACTCAACTCTACTCTGTGCCACTGCACTCTATGCCACTCTTCTGTAACCTGTGCCACTGCCCTTTGCATGACTCAACTCTATGCCACTCCACATCGCTCTATGCCACTCTAATCTGTGCTGCTCCACTCTGCTCTGCTCCACTCTGTGCCACTGCACTTAATGCAACTGCACTCTATGCCACTGCACTCTATGCCACTATACTCTGCAACACTCTACTCCAATGCACTCTACACCAGACCACTCTACTCTATGCCACTCTACACGACTCCACTCTATGCCACTCCAATACTCAACAATCTCTGCCACTCCACTCTACAACACTCTACTCCACTCTTTGCCATTCAACTCTATGACACTCCATGCCACTCTCCTCTACACCACCAACTTTGGTTATGCTGAACAGCAGCCATGCTGGTGTACTAAATGGCTAAAACATATTGGGCAAAGCAAAATAGCTCTTGCATACGCAAGACCTTTTGGGTCTTCCAATGTTTCTTGTTGTTTGGGGAAGTTCGGCTTAAGCCTTCATAAGTACCTTTTTATGCAAATATTATTCAGGCCAAATTTGCATCTTTATTTACTGGTTGAAGTTTCTAAAGGTACCCAGGGTTTGTGAATTCCTCTGGTAGGAATGGGAATAATAGCCATTATGTAGAAAGATTTTTTTTTAAACTGGGAAAAAAGTGTTGTCCATGAAAGTGTATGTTTTTGTTTTACATGGCATCAACTGTCTTCCCTTTGCCAGCTTTCAAAAACAGGGTTGTAACAAACATTTATATATGTTTTCGCATTATTTGTAATTGGCTAGACTGAGGTTAACATTTCTTATTTTTGCACGTCATGCCTCTGTGCAGTTTCTAGAGCAAAGGAGGCGTGAAACCTATGAGGGAATTGGGAAAGCTGTACATTTCTGAAAAGTAGATGCTATTCTGAATTCAGCATGGGGTCATTTGCGTAGATCACTCATGGTTTTGCCAAAGAAACCAATCAATGAAATGAAATATCAATGACATTAAAAAGGAGAGAAGAGGCTACAATATTTCCAGTGGTAATTTTTTGCCCTAATAGCTGATTACAAAACAAATATGCAGTTACTCCCTTGAGGCTATTATGGTCACTGGGATATATTATGTTTGTTGGTTGTCTAAAAATAGCAATACCCAAAGCCAACAATTGAGCTGCGGCCTATAATGATACTTCATTGTGTACTGACCATGCAACAGTTCATATGTAACATATTATGAATGAAATGTGGGAATTGAGGAAATATGTATATTTTTTAAATGTGCCCAAGATATCGAGTTTAGAAATAGTGGTTATTTTGGCAACTTTGAAACTGAGGGTAACCATATTACCATGTGATTTGGAGGGCATTTTGAAAAATGTGTTCTTTCTTGCACACTGGTTTAGATTTGGAATTCAAAATGGGGAGATAATAATAACAAATCTTCTACTATTCTTTATTTCCACACTTCTCCCAATAAAGAGGGTCCTCCACTTGCGTGGATGGGACCATCACCCATGTTTTGAAAGGGCCCAAAATTCAACATGGAGACTATTAAACATGGAAATCCTTGGTATGGTTTTCCCCCTAACATTTTCCCTTCAGACATCCAGTTTTTGCTGACTTTGTTTTTGCTGGCCTTAGCACTCTGTGCACTTTACCACTGCTAGTCAGTGCTAAAGTGTTTGTTCTCTCTGCTTAAAATATGGCAGCATTGGCATCTACCCAATTGACCTTTTTAAATGACTTTTACATCTCTAGTAAAGTGGAGCTACCTGTGCCCAGGGTCTGTAAAATAAATGCTACTAGTGGGCCTACTAGTGGGCCTGCAACACTGAATGTGCCACCCAGTTAAGTAGCACTTTAAACATTCCCCATGCCTGCCATATGCAGCCTGTGTGTGTGTGTATAGTCTTAAGCTGCCATTTTGGGATTGCAAAATAAATCTTTTACCAGGTCAAAACCTTCCTTTTTAATACATGTAAGTCACCCATAGAGTAGGCCCTGGACAGTGCTGAAGGCAGGGTGCAATGTATTTAAAAAGCAGGATGTGCACATAGAAGTCTTAGATGGCCTGGTAGTGAAAAGCTCCTGAATTTGTTTTTCACTACTACAAAACCCACCTCTCCCAAAGGATAAAATTGGAGCTACCCTCTCACAATTTACAAGTGTAATGTCTAAGGGGGAATAGGTCACAAGTTCACGTTTGGTGTCTGTGGAATCACACTTTAAAATCCCAATTTATGGTGAAGTGGGATTTTAAATTGCAGTTCAGAAAATGGCACTTTTAGAAATTTGGCATTTTTTACCTTAGACATTTGGTGCCTGCAGCCTGACTCTGGGTCACATTACTCAGTGTAGCTGACAGTTGGGCTTTGTGTATTCCTTCTAGAGAGCTACACACAATAGGGAGCATAGCGTGGCTGGATAGGCTATCACTGGCAAGACAGGAGGGAGGAGCAAGGCCCTGTCCCACCCACACTAATAGGTTGTGTGTGGTCTCCACACAAAGGGCTGCTCACCCCCTGTTATTAGTCTGGAGCAAGGGCCAGGAAGGCAGTTAATCTGTGCACTTCAAAGGCATGCCCCTAGAAGGGTCTCCCCACTTCAAAGGCAAAACTGTGTATCAATACTGGACCTCAGACACCATCAGTTCTGTACACTTCTGGACCTGTGGCTACTCTGTTAGGAAGATGGACTGCTGTGCTGCTGAAATGACTGCCACTGTGCTGCCCTGCTGTGCTGACCTGCTGCTGTCCTGACTGGTGAAGGGGAACTGGACCTGGAACTTCATCTTGAACCCAGAACATTAGAGTGACTCCGAGGGCTAGTCTGCTGGCCACCTGATCGGAGCCTCAGGGACATAAAATACTCCACTACACCCTACCACCAACTCGACTCTTCACACTCCAGCATTGGCCCCTCGCAGAGACTGCTAACACGAAGCTCCAGCCCGCCAGTCCATGATGCCTGGCCTGTTCTTAGCGCTACACCAAAAACTTCCCATGACGCACTTAGAACTCCTTGCAGACCTCTTAAATGTGAACTGGACACTTGACACAAACTTGAGAAGGTAAACTTCAGATGGACTAATCTGGAGACTGTAGCTGACCTGTGTGCCATGGTGGTCAGCCTGAACTTGTGACATTGACCAGGGTCAGTGCGACCAGACACCCAAAGTTGTCACTTTGTGTTTGTAGCACTATTTTCACTAAGTTCTTTAAAAAAAATCATATCTCCAGTTCTACTGATTGGAGTTTTGTCATTTTGGTCTTGTTTTGTTTATTAAAGTTTGCTCTTTGTCTCTAACCTCGTATGGGATCCTTTTTGTGTGGTGTTTGAATTGTATTACTGTTTGAAGTGTTGCATAAATACTTTATACATTGCCTGTAAGTTAAGCCTGACTGCTCTGTGCCAAGTTACCGGGGTTGAGTACAGGTTAATTTGGGGTTTGCTTGTGCCTTAACCTAACAAGTACTTTGGTTGTTGCATGACCTGGCATGCACCACAGTCAGCCAGTAATTTAATTTCTCACAGATACACCAACATTTCTGCCCTGCAAATTGACCCATTTTGGTGATAAGGGTTGCTGAAGTATTTGGGCCCCCACTTGGCTGCCACCAAATAAACCTAGGATTTTATGAAGACTAGACACCCAGAAAAGTCCAGGATGATGTAACTTGTATGGCTACTAAAATGGTTTCATACCCAAAATGCCCCACAAACCTCAGACTATGGCAATAAATCACAAATGTTACTGCCATTTTTGTTATGGAAAATTCTAGAAACTCTGGGGATCTACAAAATTCCTACCACCTAGAATTCCCACACTATTCCTGAAAGAAGATGTAACCTACATTATGTAGCTGGAACTCCTGTCCACAAAGCAATATGCCTGAAAACTCAAAGGAGAGACATCAAATTTTCACCATGACACGTAACCAGTTTTGGAACTGTGAGTAGCAACAATATTTAGATCTGGACTCAGTTTCAACCTAGGCAAATCTACCAAAACTAGATATGTAAAAAAAACTAGACACAGCCGTGTGACTTGTATGGATCCCATGATGCCTTCTTACACAGAATGTCATGCAAAATAGAAACATTGTCTAAAACCATGTATTTTCCAAACCCTTCTTTGAGGGAGATGTTGTGAAATCTGTATAGATCCTCGAAATTCCTACCACTCAGTGTTGCCACACATCTCCCAATTAAAACGCTTGACTAGCTTGGCCTCCACAACAGGAATGGATAAAAACTGAGACTGTAGAGAAGTCAATGTGGTCTTCGTATGTTCCCTGGTTGGGTCTGTTCTTTTAACAAGAAATCAAAAAACCCACAAAAATGGAGTACCATTTTTTTTTACACCCTAATCATTCATTTCGTTCACCACATTCTTAAATGCGTCTCACAGAACCACTTTACTTCAGCCTATGCACTTCTGGATATTCTCTGTGAAAAAGCCCTGATTTTAGTGGAATTCAACATTTAGGTGGATCACACACTCTCCAAATAAATTTCTAAGTGCAACAATAACAGGTTACTCCTCTTTCCTCTGACACAACTGCCAGAGCCACTGCCTAGATACCGTATTGCACAAAAACACCAGACAAAAAGAGCTTTGTGCAATTAGTCCTTCAGTATTGAAGATCCCAACATACAAACTGGAATAAAGGCTAGAATTTGAATTTTTAGATGAGGCTAAACTCTTTATGGACCCTTTGAGGACCAAACCCTAGTAGGTCATTTAACCTTCCCTTATTCATGAGATGCAGTATCCTTCACCCATTCTTAAGCCACTACAAAAATGCAGACTCAATTTATCAATAGAGCCCAAATACTGAGAACCCCCTCACTTCCACTCCATCCTGAATACACTAAAACAGACATGTTTCAGATTTAAAGCCACCTGGGCAAAATCCAAGTTCAATCAACATCAAGCCATACTTAGACAAGTCCAGACCACCTACTGAATTACCATCATTTTCAATGAAAAAGTAAACAAAATAAGTTTCCAAAAACTGTTCACAACCTCCCAGACCTTTTTACATCCCATCTGCACTTATCCATTGGACTCCCTATCGGAATTCCACCCTCAAACTGTCCTAATTCGTTATTTTTTTTTACAAATATTAGCTAAACAGCACTCAACTACACATTTTAACCTACTGAGTGCCCTGATCACATCACTCACACTTTCCTCTCACCCAATAGCCCCCCCAAACTTTAATTAGTCCTGAGTATCCTACAGCCCTCAAATTATCTCAGCTAATTACATAATATCAAGGTTTCCAACATCATTGTGGCTTCTTCTCTAACCAATATCATGACTTGTCTTCTAGATAGTGATCCTCTTTCCACAGCGTGGAGGCACAAATATGTGTTTCTTCCTAATGAAGCTCCTCTTTCAACCTCAAATAGCCCTGAAACTATCATACCTGGACCTACATATCCCCTGTACAGCCAGAATTCTTCAAAATCCAACAAAATATATCTGACTAATGGACACATATTTATGTGTATATATTATTCAAATAATTCTGTTGCTAATAAAATCCATGTTTGAACAGTACATACTTGGACGTTCTATATCCACACTTTGCAAAATGTCTTTATTTAAAGGTGTTATGCATCAACTTCAGAAAGATAAGAATGTTAGGTTTAACTTTATGATCGGCAAGTACCACTAAATTACAACAGCCGGATTTTAACTTGCAGATCAATTGTCACTGACTTGTGATAACAGGCAACTCTCAGTGTCCTTTACTCAAACAGCACATCTAAGAACCATAGTGCAGGTGTGAAAAAGCAGAAAATATAAATGTACATTCTGAAAATTCTGTACCCCTTCAAGACCTCCCAGTGATATGGGGGCCCCTGTGTCAATGATATACCTCGCTCCTTTATACATCTGTGTCTCGCAACTCAAGTCTTGGACACCAAATCGAGAATGCAAACTAGGAATGTACTTTTGATCCTATGGTGGATAAATGACTGTGTAGATATACAAGGTATTGTGCAGGAAAACATAACTAGTGGTTCTTGTAGGGGTTTCCTGAAAAAGAGCTGCAGCACAAGTGTCAGGCATTTCACAGATGCTAATGGCATGCTCCTTCTCTATAGTTACTCAATTTGAAAGAAGCCTCTAAAAACATGACCCCAAAGAATCAATTACTACTTAATGCATTTCTTTTTATACGTTGTAGAAGCATTTTGTTTGTATGAAAAAAACATGTCACCACGTTAGTCTAGGTGAATATATTTTCTGTGAAAATAAAGGAATCAAACACACGCCAGACACACAGCACACATACACTCATTACATATGGGTATGCATGCAAACACATGCACATATTCCACAAACACAGTCATACCCCGGCCATCAATCACCATTTACATGCAGGCTGTTGGGTAAACAAGGAATGTCTCGTTGTTATCTGTCATTACTCTCCAAACAAATTAATCTAAAAAGAATATTGTTTTAGGTGTTTTCATCACACGCTGGAAGGTATAAGTAGATCTACAACAAAGTCAGAAGTGCTCCAAAAGCAAGTTTCAACCCTGTCTGTAGAGGAAAAGGAAAACGTGTTTATCAAAATCTACCTTCTTCAAATTATGTGAGTTGCATATACTGGGGTCGTGAATATCCCACGAGCAATATTAGGGTTAAGTCAAGTAACATTTAGGAGTAAATAATTTTTATTTTGACAACTGTTGGCGGGGGGAGCCCCAAGGTCTGGGACCCAAAGGAATGTTTTGATATGCTAAACTTAATATAATAGAAAGTTACTTCTGAGTTCTGCCGTTTATTCTGATCCATGAACGAGTAATTAGCGTAGCTAAAGATGTTACGCTGCATCACGGTGCTACTGCAAAATTTGTTCAGGACTTAAAGTACCAGAATGCAATGCAAATATTGGACTGGACGAGATACCGGATAGGCAATTGTTAGTCTCATGCTTTAAACTGGTTTGGAGGGATTTTTTTGTGATTTTATGACAATGCATTACAACAGCTGAGCGACCTACCATAAAGCAGCAAACAACTGAATTAAGCAAGGACCTTGTTTTTCTGTGCATAAATGCCCTATTAAAGTATGTTCCTAGAATACATCACCATCACACTGACAAAGATGCAGATAGTACTGGTAGACTTCTCACTCAAAATAATCTTAGAAATGAATCCGAGGGTGGAACACTATGAGAGTGGGCACTATGGCCCTCATTATGACCTTGGCGGGCAGCTACAGCCGCCCGCCAAGATCTGACCGCTGTGCGGCCGCACCCCCGCCGCGGTCATTAGGAGATCCCCGTTGGGCCGGTGGGTGGAAACTTGGTTTCCGCCCGCCGGCCCAGCTGGGATCTCGGCAGCAACATAGGAGCCGGCTCCAAATGGAGCCGGCGGTGTTGCGGCCGTGCGACGGGTGCAGTTGCACCCGTCGCGCTTTTCACTGTCTGCCAGGAAAAGGCTGGCGGTAGGGGGACTCGTAATCCCCTGGGCAGCGCTGCCCTGGCGGATTACTACCGCCGGGGCCATTGTGGCGGGAAACCGCCGGCCCCGGCGACCGCGGCGCTTCCACCGCGGTCGTAATGTCCAGGGAAGCACCTCCAGCCTGTTGGCGGTGCTTCCGTTACTTCAGCCCTGGCGGTCCTGTACCGCCAGGGTTGAAATGACCCCCTATATGAATATTGGAAGGCAGAGAGACGACCCCAAAAGATAACAGGCTCAAGGGTATGGAGAGATGTTCATGCATTGTGGAATCAATTTACAAACCAAGTAGATGCCTGTTTGAACGGTTTTAGACCCTCATACAGCACAGAATCTGCTCTCCTGATGGCGACAGACACTTTACACAGTGCTGCAGATGAAGATGAGTGTAGTTCATCTGTACATATTCCTTTAGACTTTAGTGCCACTTTCGACATGGTATGTCATGAGGTGCTTATACAATGATTCTATGAAATTGGGGTTTGTTACAAGACATTGACTTGGATTGCTTCCTGTTTAAGTGATCAGTCTTTTCAAGTAAAATCCTCCCCTTTTTCATCCTCACTAAAAATGCTGAAACATGTTAACCCCCCAAGGCTCAGCACTTAGCTCCACCCTCTTTAACATATATGTGTTGGGCCACTAACAGATGTGGTGACATCTTTTGGTATTTCTTTGGTTTTTGTATGTGGTCTGTTAGAAATGGGGTCTTTGGTTGGCTGTCAGGTTACCCCCTGTCCAAGCAAGGACCCTGACTCTAGTCAGGGTAAAAGAGTATCACCCTCAGCTAAACCCTGCTTACCCCCTTGGTAGCCTACGAGATGTAGGCTTAACTTCACAGTGCTAGGTGTAAAGTATCTGTACCAACACACACAGTAACTTAATGAGAACACTACAAAATAACATAACACAGGTTTAGAAAAACAGGAAATATTTATCTAAACAACAGAAGACCAAAACAACAAAAATCCACAACAGACAAGTCAAGTTATCAATTAAAAAGCAAAAAGAGTCTTCATGTAGTTTTAAACACATACTAACACTGTTAGCTTGAAAATGTACTTTGGGTGCATCAAAAATAACCCCACACGGGCGAGTGTGCGTCAAAAAGGGCTTGCGATGCGTCGATTTCACTCACGAGTGAGACCTTGCATCGTTTCTCCTTTCGTTGAGTCGGGTGCATCGTTTCTTCTCTCCGCAGGAGAGCCATGCGTCGATCCGGTCAGCACTCTCGGGTCCGGGCAGGACTTGAGTTGTTTTTACATGCCCAGCAGTACTTGCATCGGAAATCAGATCCGAAAACCACGCAGCGCGGGTTGCGATCTCACCAGCCTCTGTCAGCGATGCTGCGTGTTGTTTCTCCAGCTCCGTTCATCGATTCTTCCGTCGCGTTGCAGGCGAGTGTCGATTTTCAGCCACAAAGCCGGCGGCGCATCGATTTTTCAGCCGCAGATCAGAGTTGCGTTGATCTTTTCCCCGCACAGCGTTCTGTGCGTGGATTTCTTCCTATTAGGCTGTCAGCTTCTCCTTTCAGGGTCCCAGAAACTAGATGGGCACCGCTTGGCAGGGTAGGAGTCTCTCCAGAGACTCCAGGTGCTGGCAGAGAGAGGTCTTTGCTGTCCCTGAGACTACTAACATCTGGAGGCAAGCTCTAAATCAAGCCCTTGGAGATCTTCACAAGATGGAAGGCACACAAAGTCTAGTGTTTGCCCTCTTATTCTGACAGAAGCAGCAACTGCAGAATAGCTCCACAAAGCACAGGCAGGGCAGCTCTTCTTCCTCAGCTCTTCAGCTCCTCTCCAGGCAGAGGTTCCTCTTGGTATCCAGAAGTTTTATCTAGTCTGTGGTTTTGGGTGCCCTTCTTATACCCAATTTCTCCTTTGAAGTAGGCCTACTTCAAAGCAAAGTCTCTCTTGAATGTGAAATCCTGCCTTGCCCAGGCCTCAGACACACACCAGGGGGCTGGAGACTGCATTGTGTGAGGGCAGGCACAGCCCTTTCAGGTGTGAGTGACCACTCCTCTCCTCCCTCCTAGCACAGATGGCTCATCAGGAAATG
Source organism: Pleurodeles waltl (assembly GCF_031143425.1). Lineage (NCBI taxonomy): Eukaryota > Metazoa > Chordata > Amphibia > Caudata > Salamandridae > Pleurodeles > Pleurodeles waltl. The sequence goes on from NC_090442.1 coordinate 327,757,564, forward strand.
CAAACTACCCCCCAGCTCTGTCTAGTGTGAGGTGCAACCAGCCCAACTGTCATACTGACCCAGACAGGGAATCCACAAACAGGCAGAGTCACAGAAATGGTATAAGCAAGAAAATGCTCACTTTCTAAAAGTTGCATTTTCAAACACACAATCTTAAAATCAACTTTACTAAAAGATGTGTTCTTAAATTGTGAGCTCAGATACCCCAAACTCCATATGTCTGTCCGACCCCAAAGGGAATCTACACTTTAATCAGATTTAAAGGTGGCCCCCATGTTAACCTATGAGAGGGACAGGCCTTGCAGCACTGAAAAATGAATTTAGCATTGTTTCACTGTCAGGACATATAAAACTCATTACTATATGTCCTACCTTAACCATACACTGCACCCTGCCCTTGGGGCTACCTATGGCCTAGCTTAGGGGTGCCTTACATGTAAGAAAAGGGAAGGTTTAGGCTTGGCAAGTGGGTACACTTGCCAAGTCAAATTTACAGTTAACAACTGTACACACAGACACTGCAGTGGCAGGTCTGAGGCATGATTACAGAGCCACTAATGTGGGTAGCACAACCAGTGCTGCAGGCTCACTAGTAGCATTTGATTTACAGACCCAGGGCACCTCTAATGCACTTTACTAGGGACTTACTAGTAAATAAAATATGCCAATCATGGATAAACCAATCAGCCATACAATTTACACAGAGAGCATATGCACTTTAGCACTGGTTAGCTGGTTAACTCAGAGTTCAAAAGCCAACAGCAACAGGTAAAAAATAATAGGAGGCAGGAGGCAAAAAGATTGGGGATGACCTTGCATAAGCAAAAAAGTCCAACAGTTCATAATTGTCGGACAACTGTTTCAAGTTGGATGCATGATAGCTGCCTAAAGATGAAGGGCAACAAAACTGAGGTCCTTGTGCTGAGCAAGAATACCCACACTTGGATTGGTGGCCAGAGGTCTGAGGGTCCCCTCCAAAGCCTAAATCATCTGTAGAGGTTCTTGGTGTATGGTGTGACAACACGTTGTCCTTTGAGACACAAGTCAGAATACTAGCTGGCACATGCTTTTGCACCCTGAGAAGCCTCAAACCGATTATTGGATTTTTCCATCCACAAGTACGGCACATGGTTATACAGTCTCTAATCGTTTTGTGACTGGAGTACTGTAACATCCTCTATTTGGGTGCCAAAAGATTTGATATAAATAGGCTACAAATTGTCCAGAATGCAGCTACTAGACTACTTTTTTCCCTTCCCAAATTCTGTTCTCTCTCTAGGCGTCTCTGCAAACTTCACAGGCTGCCTATTGAGAAACGCATGACTTTGAAAGCCTTGTGCATTGCCCGTTAAAACATGGATAGGCAAGGTGCTCCCAGCTTAGGTTTTTCTGATGCAGCTGTATTTGCCTACTAGAGACCTCCGATTGGCCAATTTGAATCGGACCCTTATACCCTGTACTAAAAGGGCGAGATCAGAGTTTGCTCCTTCCGAGCATTGGCACCGGTCGTATGAAATCCTCTGCGTCCACAATTAAGAGAAACTTAAAACCATTTGAGTGTCAGCAAGCAGCTAAAGACTTGGCTGTTCTCAGTATGATTTATGCTGTATGTCGTAACAGTGCGCCAGCGCTGGGAAGCCCATTTCTGGGGCATCTATGTGCTTTAGAAATCCCTTCAACATAATAAAACATAAGCTTCACTAGATCTGGATACACTTGTTCAATCATTTACAGATACAACGTAGTCCAAATGTGTCTGAGTAGCACGCTACGGTGCTGCTTAACAAAATGGACAGTTTTGAACTACCCATGTGAAATAGCAATTATTGATTACTGAACTGAGAAATGTCATACGCATCACCTGAATTGTTTTTGTTTGTAAAAACGCAGTTTATAAAATAATATTGCAATACAATAGCAACGTTGAAGGCCAAATGCCCTTATAAGTTCACAAACTTCCAGTGTGAATTGCAATATCCTATTATGAATGGATAGGTGTATGTAATTCCTTATAATACACGTCTGCACTTTCACTCTTCTGCTGATCCCCCGATTGGATTCTTGTATTCTTCCTCCTTTTAATGGAAGAGATCAGCAATAATCAGCTCTACATGAATGTAACGTTAGCCACAAATTCAGATTTGTGAGTCGTAGTGTGTGGCAACCTGGAGGTAGCCAGCTGCACTCCATTGACAATCCCTAGAAGTGAAATGACCACACCACCATAAAGGTCTCTTTTAGTCATGGGCTCTGAACTTTCAGGGAAGTAAATGAAGGAATTTGAAAACCTTTTACATTGGTTAGTTTTGTTGCATTTATAGATAATGCTCTCATTAAAAAGCATTCATCCTTTTCATGTTGTTTGCTGGCTCAGGCAGCAGGTAACGTGATATGCTAATTCAGTGTTTTTATGTCACAGAAGAATAGTGGTTGCAGCTTATTTTTGCAGTTAAGAAATTATGTCCTAACTGAAATGTAATGGGGAAATTGGACCCGTCATTTTTACATAGAAAATACAATGTCCATTAAGTTATGCTAATGGATAATGCAAGTCACTAAGGACTTCAATAGCTATATAGATAAAAGGGGTCTGGAAGTCGAATTAATTTATAAAATAATGCACATCTGGAATATCCCTTCTTATACAAGGTATTGAGCAGTGGATTTCGTATAATAAACGGTGGCAGAGAATAGTTAGGAAGCCATACTGAATGTACTTCATTAACCAATAAAACAGAGAGTAATTTGTATAAAAATGTGGGACATTTTATGCATTTCATTTTACAGTACGATTCATAATTTTTAGTTACATGCTTGCGAGATCCCATTTATGGCTCCCTGAATTCTCCATTGCACATAGTGGCCCGGAAAATTATTTAACCTACTTACAAATATTTTTCTGCAATAAAGGAGTTTATTCTAAAACCTAGATTAAATGTGGGTTTCTAATCCTAATTCAGGTGAAAACAATCTGCTACATCTAAAAAAGGAGGTTGGTGCAAATGATCCCACACGCTGCTCTTGCTCTCCTTAGTTCCATCAGGTGAAACTGCTGAAAATCGTGAGAGCAAAATGCACAGTTGTCAGTGTGCGCCCTTCGGACTGGATGGGACGTGTGAGGGATTTCACAGTCCAACCTCTACAACTCAAACATAAATACAAATTGTGCACCCATTAATTACTCCTAGTCCACGCGACTGGGTATTAATGGGTGCGCAATTTTCAACAGTGATGCCATTCTGATTGTAATCGTGATTTAAATCCTTTCGGACTATTAATTCATTGAATTTAAGAAAATAAAAATCTAGGTTTTGCAAGTTCCTTTGTATTAGTTCTCTGGATTTCATAGTTTAGTAATTAGTAAATACATTTAAAGACAAATTCTCAACTTCTTATAAGTGCCAAATGCTGGAAAGACTTCCTAAAACAATTGAAATAGTCTGTAGTTTATATACGTCTCAGTGCAGGCCTCACCCTTTTCCTCACACAACTTTCCTTCAAGATATCAGCTTCTATCCAGTTCAATTTCCAAATAACTTCTGGGGTCAATTACCTAATTTCCCTTGAGTCCAGTTACCTCAAATATCGCAGCTCAAAATTTAAATCATTCTTAGTTGGAGTCCAATTCAATTTGCATCGAGACTTGCGGTGAACCTTTTGGGTTAATTGTCCAATTTGCAGTGTAAACATAGTTGACTCGAATTCAAAATGATGTGAAGCACATGTGTTTTAACTTCAGAATGCTATTAAAATGAAAAGTGTTGGTCTGGAACTTTTCGTCTTTCCAGAACTATTTTACTATGATTTCAGATAGTTTGAATGTGCTCTGTCATTTAAGAAACTTGTGCTTTCTGTTTTTTTTCACCCAAAAAGTTATCATCAAAAAAAGTGGCGAATCAGCAATAATGAAAATGCTGTGTTTGTGCCTCTGTGAATCTGTTTAAATATTGTTTTTATCTAAACACTGATTTTTTTTCCCGGCCTTTCCCACAAAGGCACTTTTGATCTTTCTGCCTGCGAAATTTGAGTTTTGACAAGAGTCATGTGAGCATAGGTTTATGTCGATAACCAAAGAAACACTCTATTTTAACCTTGATATATTTTGAAATTGGCTACAGTGACTTTCACAAACGTGAATAGATCGAAATCTCGCATAGGAAAAGAGCGGAGGTGCATTCATTTAGGCAGAACATAGATCAACTGTTGACATTGGAATGTATCTATGCCCTCACCAACAGGAAACAACCCTAACAACGTGACTCGAACCATGCTGTAAACTTTACAGCGCGCCCGAGCCACGAATGTTTACAAGGCATTCCTTAACCACGCAACTCATTACAACAACTTGCCTTAGGGAAAGAGTTGTTGGACTGATGTTGGTCTTTAAGTCCAACACTTTCCCTACTGTGGAGCTGACTGGAGTTGGAATAGTAATTTATGCTATTCCAAACTCCAGCGCTTTTCCCAAGGCAAGTCGTTGTAATGACTTGTGTGGTAAAGGAATGCGTTGTAGAGACGCATTTGTGGTTCAGGCCGCGTTCTTAAGACAGGCGTCGTAAATGCCTACGTTGTTCCTACACACAATCTTCACCAACATTTAACTGATTTCTGTATAAATCTATTTATATATTTTACACAGGCAGTGATAGCAACTGTGGAGCCTTGTCACAAAAATGCAGAGTAAGGACAGAAATGTACATCTCAATCTGATTTAGCTTTTTCCTTTCTAGGTTTGGTCTTTGTGACAGCTTCAGTTGTCTCGTAAGACTATTTTTCCCAAAAATATCATACGCAATATGCATGCAGAGAGGCTTTGGTCAGCACACTTCATTCATTGTTCTGTTGAATTGTGATTCACATTTTGCCTCCACACACTACACCATACATACAGTATGGGCATTGAGCCAGCTCGTTTTCCACATTGGCTCCTTTCACTTTAAATGACTTCACAGAGCTTGTTCACATTGGTCATAACCATTTTAAAATTGTCCCTTTCTCTTCACTGTCAAAGTTCTTTCAAGTGTACATTTTTAATTGTATTTTTGTACATTGTCTTAAAAAAATCACTATTTATTTTGCCTGTACTTCAGGTGCCTCATTCAATGCTGATTTATTTCCAGTGTGTAAGACAGCTGGTTATTCATTGATGTGGAATGGAGCCATCACAAAGAATAAGCTCACAAACGGGTTCAACCCCCTGATAGCTATGTTGCAGAAGAAACAGGCTAAGTTAGGAAAGTGTGTAAAGTATTTAGTGGTATCAAAGTAGCTGAAAAGTTAAAACAAAGCACAATAACAAAACTCACAATTTAGAAACAGAGAAAAGGTTTCTGAGTTAAGTGACACTGAAATGACAAAAATCCAGTGAGGGGAGCTACAGGTATGCATTTTTAAAGATTTAAGAGAAAAAGTGCCAAGAAAAAGTAAAGTGTCAAGAAAAAATAAAGCCCCAATCAGTACCTACTGTTCATTGTTGCTGGGACATGGGTTCCATTTCAGGCTATTGAAGTGTGGGTCAGGTTCACCAAGCAGGTTCTTGCTGGTCACAAATTTTACCTTCAGTGTCTTAAATTGGAGTTAAAGTACTGCAGCGGGGCAAGGTTGCAGCCTGTATCGAAGTTCTCCCAACCCTACATGGACGACATTCAGTGAAGCCAATCGTTTTTTCCGGATAAAGCTACATGAGGAGATATCCAAGTTTCACAACCATTGAAGTCCTCACGTCAAGCAGTTTCTTTGCACGCCTTCTCCTGGTCCAGAGGTCTACCTTTGGACTTAGGGCCTGACTGAGAGTTTGGCAGAGGGTTTTACTCCATAAAAATTTGAGATTATAGCCTATGGAAATTGTAATACGGTGGACAGGATATCAGTCATGTTTGTGATGGAGTAACCCATACACAAAACTCTAAATCAGACCCTTAGACATTTTTACGGAGCACAAAATCACCCAGCAGGGCAAGCTTTATCTGAAGAATTCGTTATTAAATTAAACACTTTTGCTTCGAGGTTCAGCTGACCCTCTAGAGATCTTGGAAGTCCCAACTTTTCAGACTTTTTGGAGCAGCTCATCTTGGTCACTTCTAAGGATCCTAGGGCTCCAGGGACGGCAGTTACGGGCCAGGACTCATTCCAGCAGAGTCTACCACAACGTGCAACCCAGCTCCAGTTTTTACTGGTCTGCAGGGAGTTTAAGGAACAGGCCTTTTGGAGTCTATTGTATCCCTTTAGCCATGGCAGGAGGTCAGCCAAGTAACTCTTGGAGCCCACTTTTTAGTCATGGGCAAAGGTAGGAGCACGCCCATCCCTTCAGGTGTCCACACAGGCCTTAAACAGTAGTCCCAGTCCTCTTCAATTCTTTGGAAGTTGCAAGGTTTGTTCTGATGTGATAGCGTGCCAGCTTTATAGTTTTCACTACCCAGTTGGTGGGGGTGAATCCAGGACACTCACTAATGCGTAAAAACATACCAGAGGCAACTGGTTCCACTTTTGCAGCACATCCTCATCTTACCGCTAATTATCCCAATGTGCAGCACTCAGAGTCAAATCCTAATATGTCAGAATGTTTCTGGCAGTTAAGAGAGCTTGTGTGCCAGCCAAGGGTTTGTTTGGGGAAATTAGTAGTCTCCTCTTCCTCAGCTTTACAACAGTGTTTCTGGGACCAGCTCCCTCTCCCGCTGGGCTGGCACCAAACTGTCTATAGAGGACCAACAGATCGATAGGCTTCTTTTTCTCAGGTCTCACTTTAAACTTAACTATGGCTTGCACTTTCAAGCTATTGCCCCTCCTAGGATGATATTTAGCACACACCTCACAAAAAACGACTTCCAGTGGAAAAGCTTAAGCCATTATTATGCTCCTGGAAATGTTTTCACATTTCATTAAGGGAAAGCATTGTTAGGGCCACCTGCCACCAGGCTAATGCAAATTAAAAAGGAGGTGCCCCCGCAATAGAAGACATTTGATCACAATGCCTCCTTTTACAGTTACTTTTATCAAGGTTTTAAGTGAAGCTGTGCGATTGTAGATGTCTGTCATTTTAAAGCTTGGATAGGTGACCATTTCTTGTGACTTTACATAAATAATAGTAGAATGAATGGCACAACTGAAAGGCCTTTTATACAAAATCAGTGGTAGAACACCCACCTCACCCATGGGTTTTACCCATTCTGTGTCAATAAGAAAATGCTTTGGTATATATGGCCCCAAATGTTACATAATTTCATAATCTTTACCATCAGTATATGGTAGTCACAGTTAGGTGGTAGCATTTATTTGTCTTTTTGATTTTTGCAGCATGTGGTTGCAATACAAAAAAATAATAAAAAATAATAATCATAGCACCAGACCTAATGGCTTTGCCAATGTTTGTTTCACTAGTAACAAACAATACAAGAATTATGCCTGGAAATCTTCACCTGTTGTGGGTTTCCCAGTGAGCTAACGGGAATGACTTGTGACGACCTAAAGGCACCTATTCCTTCTGTGCACACTCGTAGATAGTCTAGATTTCTGCACAGAAAGAATGCAGTTTCCTGTGCCATCAAACATTTTTTCTCTGTGTAAAAAAATATTTTACGCCATGGAGTAAGTTCTTTTCCCTTGACCTTCAGCACATCTGGTGGTGATCTCTTTCCTTTTCCATCCAGGAGCTTCTTCAGGCAAAAAGCTTGGATCAGAGTTTGAGAATGCACATACGTGTACATGGTTGTGGGAGTTCCCAAACTTCAATGCTAAACTAAACCTTGTAACACCCACTTCTCACATTATGTGAGATTTACTAAATGCGGATTTCTCCACATTTGAGGAGGAGGCATCTGCAGATGTAAATATATTTACATGCACTAGAAAACCCTTTTATTAATTCCC